>NC_087349.1:41558648-41861678 GCF_030014295.1 Loxodonta africana
ACTTTAGTTCGGCTAAGCCATCCTCAGCTCACACACAGCAGAGGGGGGCAGTGCAATATAGACATGGGCTTGGAGTCTGACTGGGGAATTTACCAAAAACCTCTCATGAAAGTAGGGCTATGTGTCTGCGGAGTTAGGGAAGAAAACAGAGACCTAACCAAGAGAAGACCAGAACCCCACCTCAGCTGTAGACAGCAGCAGAATACCCAGGGACTGAACTAGTCACCCCTAGTTGAGGGAGTGGCTCAGAAGGAGGACCTCATAGTTCCCTACCATTCACACTTCTTTTCCCCTCCTTCTAATCCTGCAAAACACCCGGCACTACCCATGGGAGGGCTACAGACTGGTCATTGGCTGCAAAGAAATGGCATTGAAAGAGACTAAAGTATTGACTCACTAAATTTCCCCAATTAGACTGAAATGTAGTTTTATCTCACTAACAAATACCACGGCAGTTAATAAAGGATACCATTTTGGTTACGGGCAAAACTCTGCATTTTCTCAGTGAAAATCTCCAGTCAAAATCTGAGCATGTTGTTGTTAGGTGCCCTCAAGTTAGTTCCGACTCATAGTGAACCTACGTACAACAGAATGAAACACTGCCCGGTCCTGCACCATCCTCACAATCATACTGTTACGCTTGAGCCCATTTGTTGCAGCCACTGCGTCAATCCATCTCCTTGAGGGTCTTCTCATGATGTCCTTCTTAGGGGACTGGTCCCTCCTGATAACACGTCCAAAGTATGTGAGATGAAGTCTGGCCATCTTAGCTTCTAAGGAGCATTCTGACTGTACTTCTTCCGAGACACATTTGCTCGTTCTTTTAGCAGTCCATGTATGTTCAATATTCTTCACCAACACCATAATTCAAAGGCATCAATTCTTCTTCAGTCTTGCTTATTCATTGTCCGGCTTTCAGATGCATATGAGGTGATTGAAAACACCATGCCTTGGGTCCAACTCACCTTAGCCCTTAAAGTAACATCTTTACTTTTCAACACCTTAAAGAGGTCTTTTGCAGCAGATTTGCCTAATGAAATGTGTCATTTGACTTTTTGACTGCTGCTTCCATGGGTGTTGATTGTGAATCCAAGTAAAATGAAATCCTTGACAACTTCAATCTTTTCTGCATTTATCATGATGTTGCTTCTTGGTCCAGTTGTGAGGATTTTTGCTTTCTTTATGTTGAGGTGTAATCCATACTAAAGGCTGTGGTCTTTGATCTTCATCAGTAAGTGCTGCAAGTCCTCTTCACAAACAAGGTTGTGTGATCAGCATAACACAAGATGTTAATGAGTCTTCTTCCTATCTTAATGCCCCATTCTTCTTCATAGAGTCCAGCTTCTCAGAGTGTTTACTCAGCATACAGATTGAATAGTATGCAACCCTGACACACAGGTTTCCTGACTTTAGACCACGCAGTATCCCCTTGTTCTGTTCAAGGACTGCCTCTTGGTCTACATACAGGTTCCTGATGAGCATAATTAAGTGTTCAGAAATTCCCGTTCTTTGCAAAGTTATCAATAATTTGTTATGACTCACACAGTCAAATGCCTTTGCATAGCCAATAAAACACAGATAAACGTCTTTCTGGTATTTTCTGCTTTCAGCCAAGATCCATCTAACATCAGCTTTGATATCCCTGGTTCCTCTTCTGAATTTGGCTTGAATTTCTGGCAGTTCCCTGTCGATGTACTACTGCAACAGCTTTTGAATGATCTTCAACAAAATTTTACCTGTGTATGATATTAATGATATTGTTTAACAATATCATTTCCACGCTATATTGAATCATCTTTCTTTGGAATGGGCACAAGCATGGATCTTTTCCAGTTGGTTGGCCAGGTAGCTGTCTTCCAAATTTCTTGGCATACGTAAGTGAGCACTTACCGGAGCTATATCCATTTGCTGAAATATCTCAATTGGTATTCTGTCAATACCTGGAGCCTTGTTTTTTCACCAGTGCCTTCAGTGCAGCTTGGACTTCTTTCAGTACCATTGGTTCTTGATCATATACTCCCTCCTGAAATTTCTGAATGTCAACCAATTCTTTTTGGTACAGCGATTCTCTGTATCCCTTCCATCTTCTTTTAATGCTTCCTGTGCTGTTCAATATTTTAATATGCAACTCGAGGCTTGGATTTTTAGTTCAGTACTTTCGGCTTGAGAAATGCCGAGCCTGTTCTTCCCTTTTGGTTTTCTAATTCCAGGTCTTTGCACATTTCATTATAATACTTTACTTTTGTCTTCTCGAGCCACGCTTTGAAATATTCTGTCAGCTCTTTTACTTCATTATTTCTTCCTTTAGCTACTCGACATTCAAGAGCTAGTTTCAGAGTTTCTTCTGACATTATTTTGGTCTTTTCTTTCTTCCATGTCATTTTAATATTTAAGATTTACTCATAATGATTATCATAGGATTTAGGAAAATGCTGAAGTGAAGACGCATTGTAAACAATCAATCAATGTTAGATGGATGGATGATGAGAGACAAATCACAGTGAAGTTTTTAGAAAATTGCACAAAAGGGTGAAGTGTTAATTTTTGTTATATGAACCAGGCATCTTACAACTGATACTCCCGAAACTCATAGTCTTTTTAGAATCTACTCATGGTGTGTAAATTTGCCTAAGCTATATTCTGAGCATATTTCTGAGCTGAAGTGGGGGCAGAGTCTATATCACATGTCATAATAAATAATAGTAATATCTTTCGCATTGGGTGGTTGTGAGAATTGGGAGTTTAGAACAAAGCCAGACAATAAGTGCTATGTGCTTGCTTTTATTATTATTATTCTTTTCCATGGTAACTCTAATGGACACTGTTGGCAGACTCCCTAGCATTTGCATATCCCTTCTTCCACCCTATGGCAACCCTGCAGTTTAAATTGGATTGAGCTCACCCGCAGCTCCAGGGGTAGAATCCTGAACCCATAAGAGTAATCTAGCTTCCCTTGCCACAGTGATTGGTATAAGGGTGGACACAGATTCTAAATTGACTCACCCAGAGTAAAAGCTGGCACTTTGACAGTTTGGGGGACAAGAATTCTCTTTTACTCTCTCTCTCTCTCCTAATCTAGTGTTACGAGTGAACTTGTGGTCTAGGACTGCCACAGCCTTTTTGCTGTGTTATTTAGGCTGTTAGCAATTCTCAAACTTTGTGGTCTGAGGATCTTTTTGTGTGTGTGTGCTTTAAGTGAAAGTTTACAAATCAAGTCAGACTCTCATGTAAAAATTTGTATATGCCTTGCTATATACTCCTAGTTACTCTCCCCCTAAGGAGACAGCACACTCCTTCCCTCCACTCTCTATTTTCATGTCCATTTGGCCAGCTTCTGACTCCCTCTGCCTTCTCATCTACCATCCAGACAGGAGCTGCCGACGTAGTCTCATGTATCTACCTGATCCAAGAAGCTCACTCTTCACCAGTATCATTTTCTATCCCATAGTCCAATCCAATCCCTGTTTGAAGAGTTGGCTTCGGGAATGGTCCCTGTCTTGGGCTAACAGAAAATCTGGAGACCATGACCTCTAGGGTCCATCCAGTCTCAATTAGACCATTAAGTCTGGTCGTTTTATGAGAATTTGAGGTCCACATCCCACTGCTCTCCTGCTCCCTCAGGGGCTCACTGTTGTGTTCCCTGTCAGGGCAGTCATCGGTTGTAGCCAGGTACCATCTAGTTCTTCAGGCCTTAGGCTGATGTAGTCTCTGGTTTATGCAGCCCTTTCTGTCTCTTGGGCTCATAATTACCTTGTATCTTTGGTGTTCTTCATTCTCCTTTGCTCCAGGTGGGTTGAGACCAAACTACACATGATTTATGGATTCCATCCTTTCTGTATCTGTAATTTTTAGAACATAGTGAAGAATACATTAAAATTGGCAGTACTTGTCTAATCAATCTCTTCACAATGAATTCAACAAACATCCAATGACTATAAATAGTTATAGTAGGACAAGCAGTCCTTAAGCTTACACTGAGTTATATTACTCAAAAAGGTATAATCACAAGATTGTGAGCCAAATCTGACTTTCCATAGGAACAATAATGTAATAACAGTTGTGTTTGTAACCAAATGGCTGATGCCATGCTTTTTTTCCCCAGAAATGATCACAAATCTCATTTAATCAATTTTGAATTGTATGCCTATATACCTTACAATAATATACTTTTAATGCAAACATAAATCAACTACCAATGAAGTCCAATAAGCAAGAGTAAAAATTTTATTTATTTAAGAGGTCCAATGGAGAATTTTGGAAACCCTGGTGGTGTAGTGGTTAAGTGCTACAGCTGCTAACCAAAGGTCAACAGTTCAAATCCACCAGGCGCTCCCTGGAAACTCTATGGGGCAGCTCTACTCTGCCCTAAAGGGTTGCTATGAGTTGGAATAGACTCGATGGCAATGGGGTTTTTTTAATGGAGAATTTTAGGGTCCCTGGTTGGCGCAAATGAATGGTTTATGCTTGGCTGCTAACAAAAAGGTTGGTAGCTTAAACCCATCCAGTAGTACCACTTAAGAAAGGGCTGACTATCTGCTTCCATAAAGATTACAACCAAGAAAATCCTATGGGGCTCAGTCCTACTCTGTAACAGATGGAGTCGCCATGAGTAGGAATTGACTCAATGACAACAGGTATAGTTTTTGGTTTATGAAGAATTTTGGCAAGATGAGTAGGGAACTGGGAGCTCCTAAAAGTCAAACACTTATGTTCATCCAAAGACTTCACTCAAAGATTAAAAAGATTACCTACAGACTGGGAAAAAGTTTTTGGCTCTGACAAATCTGATCAGAATCTGATCTCTAAAATCTACATGATACTGCAAAAACTCAACAACAAAAAGACAAATAACCGAACTAAAAAATAGGCAAAGGATATGAACAGGCATTTCACCAAAGAAGACATTCAGGCGACTAACAGATACATGAAGAAATGCTCACGATCATTAGCCATTAGGGAAATGCAAGTCAAAACTACAATGAGATGCCATCTCACCCCAAAAAGGCTGGCATTAACCAAAAAAACACGAAATACTAAATGTTGGAGAGGTTGTGGAGAGACTGGAACACTTACACACTGCTGGTGGGAATGTAAAATGGTCCAACCACTTTGAAAATCAATTTGATGGTTCCTTAAAAAGCTAGAAATAGAACTACCATATGATCCAGCAATTCCACTCCTTGGAATATATACTAGGGAAATAAAAGCCCTCGCACGAATAGATATATGCACATCCATGTTCATTGCAGCACTGTTTACAATCGCAAAAAGATGGAAGCAGCCAAAGTGCTCATTAATGGATGAATGGATAAGTAAATTATGGTATATTCACGTAATGGAATACTACACAACAATTAAGAACAACAATGAACCCATGAAACATCTTATAACATGGAAGACTCTGGTCTGGAAGGCATTATGCTGAGTGAAATTAGTTGCAAAAGGACAAATATTGTATGAAGCCACTATTATAAGAACTCAAGAAAAAGTTAAAACACAGAAGAAATATTCTTTGATGGTTACAAGGGTGGGGAGGGAAAGGAAGAGGGATATGCACTGATTAGATAGTGGACAAGAACGATTTTAGGTGAAGGGAAAGACAACACACGATATAAGGGAGGTCAGCACAACTGAACTAAACCAAAGATTAAGAAGTTTCCTGAATATGACCAAACATTTTGAAGGCCAGAGTAGCAGGCATGGGGGTTTGGGGCCCATGGTTTCAGGGGACACCTAGGTCAATTGGCATAACAAAGTGTATTAAGAAAACGTCTGCATCCCACTTTGGTGAGTGGCGTCTGAGGTCTTAAATGTTAGCAAGTGGCCATCTAAGATGCATCAATTGGTCTCAACACACCTGGAGCAAAGGAGAATGAAGAACACCAAAGACACAAGGTAAAGAAGAGCCCAAGAGACAGAAAGGGCCACATAAGCCAGAGGCTACATAAGCCTGAGACCAGAAGAACTAGATGCTGCCAGGCTACCACGAATGACTGCTCTGACAGGAAACGCAACAGATTACCCCTGATGGAGCAGGAGAACAGCGGGATGCAGACCTCAAATTCCCATAAAAAGACCAGACTTAATGGTCTGACTGAGACTAGAGAGACCCCGGAGGTCATGGTCTCCAGATCTTCTTTCAGCCCAAGACAGGAACCATTCCCGAAGCCAACTCTTCAAACAGGGATTGGACTGGACTATAGGACAGACAATGATACTGGTGAGGAGTGAGCTTCTTGGCTCAAGTAGACACATGAGACTACGTTGGCAGCTCCTGTCTGGAGGCAAGATGAGAAGGCAGAGGGAGACAGGAGCTGGTTGAATGGTCACAGGGAATACGAAGTAGAGAGAAGGAGTGTGCTGTCTCATTAAGGGGAGAACAACTAGGAGTACATAGCAAGGTGTGTATAAGTTTTTCTATGAAAGGCAGACTTGATTTGTAAACTTCCACTTAAAGCACAATTAAAAAAGATGAGTAGTGAAGCTCTAAAGAAACAGTTGGCACACTCCTAGACATGATCTCGTTAGGCTTCAAAGGCAAAGTGGTTACTGGGAAATGACCAATGCACAGAGGAAAGAGGAGCCTTGAAAGGTTAGAGTCAAGAAAGGTGAAGTAAGCCCATGGGTCAGCCTCATAGGCTAGAAGGGGAGGTCTTAAATACCTGCTTGCGCCAGTGGTATCTCCTTTTACCCAAGCCTTGCCTGGCTCTGGGTACCTCCAATACAAAGCTTCTGTGCTTGCTCATGTTAGCTGTTATTTGCTTCCAGTTCTTCTGTTTCACATTAGGAAGGGCAGTGCCTACCTGTTCTATAAGTGCATCCTGAGAAAAAATGGTATTTTTGCCTTGCATCCACAAAACCCTTTTAAAATCTTCAAAGGTCAGCGCTAATTAAACAGACACAAAGAGTAGAAAATTATTATAGTTTCTCTTCTCATTTGAGTCTATTGACATGATCAAACTTCTAAATTAATTCTTAATTTTGATTGTTGACAAGTAAAATTGGGGTGATGAAAGAGGACTTTGATTTTTACTCTGTACATTTCTATAACATTTGGTACTTTTTTTTTTTTTTAAGATGTGTAAATTTCATACCAAAAGAAATAAAAATAGAAAATTAACATGGAAAGGACAGAAGAGAAATTGATTCACTGGAGTAAAATTAAGCGGAAGTAAAAAAGAAAAGGAAATAGAATAGCTAATCATGTAAGGCCTTGAATATCGAGTAGAAAATTGGGGGCCTTACCTGTTTGTATATTGGTTTAACTGTGGAAGACTTTCCTTCAAAAGTAACCCCCAACTCATAGTGACATTGGCAGCACCCCCTTTCCTTCCAGAAGAAATTCTCCAAAAGCCTCAACTGATCACCAGATGCACTGATGCTGACTACTTGTCCGGTCTGTAAAATTCCAGGGTACAGTCATAACACAAAAGGCAGTTAACAAAGGGATTCGATGATAAGAACAGTGTCCTCTGAAAAGTAACTTTGTGGCAGCACATAGTATGAATTAATGGATTCAGTAGTAATAGAAACCCTAGAGAGAAGGGAGAAAATAGCATTTATCATTTTTTTTAATGTTTTCTTTTTTTTTTAATTTTTATTGTGCTTTAAGGGAAAGTTTACTAACCAAGTCAGTCTCTCATACAAAAATTTTTATACACCTTGCTATATACTCTTAGTTGCTCTCCCCCTAATGAGATAGCACACTCCTTCCCTCCACTCTCTATTTTCATGTCCATTTGGCCAGCTTCTAAACCCCTCTGCCCTCTCATCTACCCTCCAGACAGGAGCTGCCCACATAGTCTCATGTGTCTACTTGATCCAAGAAGCTCACTCTTCACCAGTATCATTTTCTATCCCATAGTCCAATCCAATCCCTGTTTGAAGAGTTGGCTTCGGGAATGGTCCCTGTCTTGGGCTAACAGAAAATCTGGAGACCATGACCTCTAGGGTTCTTCCAGTCTCAATTAGACCATTAAGTCTGGTCGTTTTATGAGAATTTGAGGTCCACATCCCACTGCTCTCCTGCTCCCTCAGGGGTTCACTGTTGTGTTCCCTGTCAGGACAGTCATCAGTTGTAGCCAGGCACCGTCCAGTTCTTCTGGTCTCAGGCTAATATAGTCTCTGGTTTATGTAGCCATTTCTGTCTCTTGGGCTCGTAATTACTTGTGTCCTTGGTATTCTTCATTCTCCTTTGCTCCAGGTGGGTTGAGACCAATTGATGCATCTTAGATAGCTGCTTGCTAGCGTTTAAGACCCCAGATGCCACTCTTCAAAGTGGAAGGCAGAAAGTTTTCTTAATGGATTTTATTTATGCCAATGGACTTAGAAGTCGCCTAAGACCATGGTCCCCAAACCCCCGCTGCTGCTACACTGGTCTTCGAAGAGTTCAGTTTATTCAGAAAACTGAAAATAGCATTTATTAAACACATACTATGTGCCAGAAACTTAATATTCTTTTCTAATTTAATCCTAAATTAACCGCCCCCCCCCCATTGGAGGGGTTATTATTCCCATTGTACATATGAGGAAATGAAATAGTAAGTGGCTTGTCCAGGTTCTCCCAGCCTGTAAATGGTGAAGAATCAGGCCCAAGACAGAGGCAGCCTTCATAGAGAGGGAAGGATGAAGCTGAGAGACTCTGTAGAGAAGAGGATTTGCTAACGCTACAGGAAAGTTAAAAATAAACGAAGGCTCAAGAGACTTTCCAGGTAATTGGCCTAATAACATATTTAGTGCTTCTGTTCTACCTCCTAGTACGCTGAGTAATGTCTGAGGTCTTAAAAACTTGTAAGGCCATCCAAGGCACAACAATTGGTCTCTATTCACCTGAAGCAACAGAAAAAGAAGGATCAGGAATAGGGAGAATATATAGGACATGTGGCTAATGGCCTCCATGAACAACTGTCCCCTTTGCTATGAGACCAAAACTGGATGGTGCTTGGCTATCACTACTGAACATTTTGATAAAAGATTCTGTAGAATAATCTTGATCAAAAAAGGGGAAAATGCAGAACAGAATTTCAAATCCTCATGGACTTCAGACTTTCTTTAGCCATGAAGGTTGGACGAACCCCTGAAACTATATCCCTGAGATAATCTTTAAACCTTAAACCAAAAAATATCCCCTAAAGTCTTCTTAAAAGCAAACAATAGTTTAGCTTAACTAGTAAAAAATGTCTTTCTTGAGCATTAAAGTCTTTTAAGAACTACCTATATGGGACCTAATTATCAATAAGTAACTGAAATATTAGATAGGAAACTTAGGGGGCAGTGAATTTATCTTAATGAAGGAGGAAAAACTCAGAAAAGGAGGGTGAGAATGGTTGCAAAACTTGAAGAATGTAATCCCAAAAACCCAAGCCCAGTGCCATCAAGTCGATTACGACTCACAGCGACCCTATAGGACAGAATAGAACTGCCCCACAGAGTTTCCAAGGAGCACCTGACGGATTTGAACTGCCGACCCAAGAATGTAATCAGTGTCATTAAATGGTACATGTAGAAACTCCTAAATTGGTGTATGTTTTGCTGTATGTATCCTTTTCTTAGTTATCTAGTACTACTACAACAGAAATACAATAAGCAGATGGCTTTAGCAAACAGAAATATATTCTCTCATATTTTAGGAGGCTAGAAGTCTGAATTCAGGGTGTCAGCTCCAGGGGAAAGCTTTCTCTGTCATCAATCTTCCCCAGTTGAGGAGCTTCTCAGCATAGGATCCCCAAGTCCAGAGGACGTGCTATTCTCCTGGCTCTTGTTTCTTGGTGGTATGAGGTCCACCTGTCTCTCTGCTTGTACTGTCTTTTATGTCTCAAAAGAGATTATTTTAAGACACAGTCTAATCTTGTAGATTGAGTTCTGCCTCATTAACATAACCAACCCTAACCCCACCTCATTAACATCCTAGATGCCGTGTTTACGACACATAGGAAAATCACATTAGATGACAAAATGATCGACAATTACACAATACTTGGGATCATGGCCTAGCCAAGCTGACACACATTTCGGGAGGACACAACTCAACCCATGATTATTCTCAACAAAAACAACAAAATAAATAAAACTACCAAAAAAAAAATTAATCAAGGCTGATTTCAAACGACCTCATGCCAGGATGAAAAGAGAGTGATGTGGGCAAAATGAGGACAACCAGGAGATGATTTTATAGGAAAGAAAGAGGTGGGTTTTTAAAACCGTTAGCGATAAAACTGCAAGTATTAAAAAAAAAAAAAAGCAATAGAATATGATATATATTAAAAAGTAAAACTCTTTTTCTCAATCTCACTCCAAAAATAGTGATTATTAACCATTTCTTGTGTATCCTTCCTTGACAGTTTCCTTTACAAATATGTGATCGTGTTATTTGCATTGCCTTTGTTGTTGTTGTTAGGTGCCTCTGAGTCGATTTTGACTCATAGCCACCCCATGTGACAGTAGAACTGCCCCACAGGGTTTTCTAGGTTGTAATCTTTGTGGGATCATACACCCAGGTCTTCCTGTTCCAGAGCCACTGAGTGGGTTGGAACCACCAACCTTTTGGCTAACAGCTGAGCTCTTAACCATTTTGCCTCCAGGGCACCTTTAATAATATATTCTAAAGACAGAGCTTTCCACGTATGCCTTATTCTTTTTAAAAGCTGCATAGGATTCCATTGTATAGATGTGTTATATTTAACCAGTTTTTTTTTTTACTAAGTATTTTGACTGTATTTAATGGAATTGTTTCTGTAGCGTGTTGTTGCTGATATTGTTGTTTGCAACTACAAAACATTGGTACAATGCAAATTCTTGTATACAATTTTTTTTTTTTTTTTTTTTTACATCTTTATGACTGTGTAGCTCTGAGATAAATCCTTGGAAGTGGATTTTATTCTTCATTTTAAGAACTGGTAAAATAATATGTTTCTAAATTTTAATAAATATCTGTCTTAGACTGTGTTCTTTAGAGGAGAAAAACCAGTGAACTGTGTACATATAAACGTATATAGAGAGAGAGATTTATCTCAAGGAACTGGGTCATGCAGTTGTGGTGGCTGGCAAGTCCCAAATCCACGGGTCGGTCATCAGGCTAGAGGCTCCTCTTGACTCGCGTGGTTGCAGGGGCTGATGAACACAAAATCAGCAGGTCAGGCAACAGGCTGCTGACTCACATCCCAAGAACTGGAGGTCAGAGGATGATGAGTCAGATGCAGAATCCAGAGCGAGTGAGCTTTACCAGAACATCCGTATATATTGGATGCAGGTCACACCCCAAGAAACTCCCTTTCAACTAATTGGCTTTTCACATCAGATCATAAAATAGAGGATGATTACATCATTACACAACTGTCAAATGACATCATAACTGCCAAACTACATTACTACATAACTGAGAACCATCACCCAGCCAAAATCACACACAACCTTAACAATCACAGTCCACACCTTGTCAACCTGGCACCTGTACACATCTCATGAAACCATAAACAATCTCTAAATAAAGGCAATTACTAGGTCATACTTGTGCTTCACATGATAAAACTAACATGCATACAACTGATAAAGCACTAACCTCATTTACATGTCATATTTCATAATAAGTAATGGAATAAAGGAGAGAAGAAAACAAAGATATTATATATATATATGTATATTTCAAGATCTATCCTGAAATACAACGCTGTCAGTGACAGGATAATATTCATATGCCTACAAGGAAGACGACTTAATACGACTATTATTCAAATCTGCACACCAACCACTAAGGCCAAAGATGAAGCAATTGAAGATTTTTATCAGCTTCTGCGGTCCGAAACTGATCAAACATGCCATCAGGATGCATTGTTAATTCCTGGTGATTGGAATGTGAAAGTTTGAAACAAAGAAGAAGGATTGGTAGTTGGAAAATGTGGCCTTGGTGATAGAAACAATGCTGGAGAGCAAATGATAGAATTTTGCAAGACCAACGACTACTTCATTGCAAACACCTTTTTTCACCAACATAAATAGTGACTACTCATGGACCTCACCAGATGGAACACACAGGAATCAAATTGACTACATCTGTGGAAAGAAATGATGGAAAAGCTCAATAGCATCAGTCAGAACAAGGCCAGGGGCCGACTGTGGAACAGACCATCAATTGCTCATATGCAAGTTCAAGCTGAAACTGAAGAAAATCAGAGCAAGTCTACAAGAGCCAAAATACGACCTTAAGTATAAAAAAAAAAAAATTTAAGTATATCCCACCTGAATTTAGAGATCATCTCAAGAATAGATTTGACGCGTTGAGCGCTAATGACCGAAGGCCAGACGAGTTGTGGAATGACATCATGAGGAAAGCAAGAGGTCATTGAAAGGACAGGAAAGAAAGAAAAGTCCAACATGGATGTCAGAAGAGACTCTGAAACTTGCTCTTGAAAGTCGAGCAGCTAAAGCAAAACGAAGAACTGATGAAGTAAAGAACTGAACAGGAGATTTCAAAGGGCAGCTCTAGAAGACAAAGTAAAGTATTATAATGATATGCAAATTGCGGGAGATAGGAAACCAAAAGGGAAGAACATGCTTGGTATTTCTCGAGTTGAAAACACTGAAGAAAATATTCAAGCCTCGAGTTGCAATAGTGACGGATTCTATGGGATGCAGGAAGCATCAAAAGAAGATGGAAGGAATACACAGAGCCATTACACCAAAAAGAATTAGTCGACGTTCAACCATTTCAAGAGGTAACATATGATCAGGACCGATGGTACTGAAGGACGAAGTCCAAGCTGAATCCTGGCTATGGCAGAAACACCACGATATATTAGATACTGCTTCAGAGCACATACAGCCTCCTGGAGAATATTCCCCCAACCCTGAAAGGCATTGACACCTAGCTGGCAGCGTACTTGTGTCATTAGAAGGCCATTCCATCGTTATACCAAGTCAGCTGCTTCAGGATGATGGGGAACATAGTAAGATCAGTGAATTCCATGAGCCTGGGCCTATTGCAAACTTCCTTTGCTGTGAAGTGAGTTCCTTGATCCGAGGCAATGCTGTGTGAGATACCATGATGGTGGATAAGGCATTCTGTGAGTCTATGGATGGTAGTTTTGGCAGAAGCGTTGCATGCAGGGAAGGCAAATCTGTATCTGGAGTGTCTATCCCAGTAAGAACAAAATGCTGTCCTTTCCATGATGGAAGCAGTTCAATGTAATTACCTGTCAAGACATTCCTGGCTGATCGCCTCGAGGAATGGTGCCATATTGGGGACTCAGTGTTGGTTTCTGCTGCTGGCAGATTGGGCACTTGGCAGTGGCAGTAGCAAAATTGGCATTGGTGAGTGGAAGTCCATGTTGCTGAGTCCATGAATAACCTCCATGCCTGCCACCATGGCCACTTTGTTCATGAACCCATTGGGCTATGACAGGAGTATGTGGGGAAAGAGGATGACTGGTTTCCACAGAATGTGTCATTCTATCTACTTGATTGTTAA
Organism: Loxodonta africana; assembly: GCF_030014295.1. Taxonomy (NCBI): domain Eukaryota; kingdom Metazoa; phylum Chordata; class Mammalia; order Proboscidea; family Elephantidae; genus Loxodonta; species Loxodonta africana. Next base: position 41,572,111 of record NC_087349.1, read on the forward strand.
AATCCTCCTCTGTGAAGATCACCCTGTGGTGGGAATTTACATGCGACATAAATATTTTCACTTATTTGGCCCACTGAGGGAGATCTATCCCCACATCTCTTCCCCATCCTCCTTGGCACCGATTTTCCAGTAACATTCCTTCCAAGTCCCTCACCATCCAGCCAAAACACTGACCACAGTCTATGAATCAGTATACAATCACACATCTGGCCATGACTCCTTCCAAGCAAAGTGAATTATCAGGTGCACTGCTCAAAGTTCTACCCATTGGCAGGATTTCTTCTCACCTGTGTCCATCAGGAAGTTCCCAGGAAGGGGTTGCAGTGCTGCTGCTGTCCACTTTCAAGTGGTGCCTGCATATCACATAGAACCATCTGTAAATCAGGCATGAGTTTTCTCTTCCTCAGTCAAATGATCATAAGAACACCCCATGAGGCCATACATGCAGACTGTGAGAGGCATGGTAATGTGACAGGAGTGGAGATGAGGGGCATCTGGGCCACTTCCTCATGTAACTTACTTGTACCTTCAGGTCCTACTTGAGATGAATCTAGTATATACCACTTCCATTTAATGATTGAGTGTTGCCATCCATGTCCCACTTTATGGCTCTGTGGATCAGACAACATCGAGTTCGTGATGGGCAGCTCAAGCCAGATGATGACTTGGTGGCTGTCTTAGGCTGGGTCCTCTAGAGAAGCAAAACCAGTAAAGGGTATAAATACATATAAAGATTTATGCCAAGGAAATAGCTCACACAGTTGTAGAGGCTGGAATGTCCCAAGTCCATGGTTCAGGACAGTGGCTTCTCCTGATTCACGTAGCTGTAAATGGCTGGCGAACCCAAGATTGGCAGGTCAGGGAGCAGAGCTCTTGCTCACTGGCAGGAAAGATCAATGAATCCCAAGATCCACAGTCAAGATCACAGGTAAGCTGCTAGCTCAAGTCCCAACAACTGGAGATCAGATGAACAGGAGCCAGCTGCAAGATTCAAAGCAAACAAAAGCCCCAGAGCCTTGCCAGAATGTCCATGTATATTCAACACAGTCCACATGCCCAAGGAAGCTCCCTTTCAACTGATTGGCTACTCACAGCAGATCCTATCATGGAGGTGTCCACATTATATCAAATCTCATCATAGAAGTGATCAAACCGTGATACGACTGCCAAACCACTGAGAATCATTGCCCAGCCAAGTTGACACACAATCTTAACCACCACAGTGGCCCATGGTTAAGCGTTCAGTCTCTACTAAGTCCCAGTAACAAGCCAAAAGTTGTTTCTCAAAAGGAGAGTAGTTGTCTGCAGATGATGGCAGGACTTTGCTCCCAAATCCTAAGGGTCTGCGCTGTAATTCACCAATGGGGCCTGCTAAAGACTCCAAGCAGCATCTCTGTCTGCCACTGACACTTCTAGCACCATTGGATCAGCCAGATCATATGGTCCAAGTGGCAGAGCAGCTTGTATGGCCGCCTGAACCTGCTGCAAAGCCTTCTCTTGTTTTAAGCCCAACTCAAAACTAGGAGCTTTTTGAGTCATTTAGTAAATAAGCCAGAGTAGCACACCCAAATGAGGGATATGTTGCCTCCAAAATCTAAAGAGACCCACGAGGCACTGTGCCTCCTTTTTAGTTACACGAATGGGCTGGTGTAACAACTTACCCCTCACTTTAGAAGGAATATCTTGTCATACCCCCACACCACTGTACTCCTAGCAACTTCACTGAGGTAGAAGGCACCTGAATTTTTGTCTGATTAATTTCTCACCCACTAGCATGCAAATGTCTTATCAATAAGTCTAGAGTCAATGATACTTGTTCCTTACTAGGTCCAATCAGTATAATTTCATCAATGTAATTGACCAATGTGACACCTTGTGGAAGAAAAGACCATCAAGGTCCCTTTGGGCTAAATTAAGATGGGGCTGGAGAGTTGATATGCCCCTGAGGTAGGACAGTGAAGGTGTATTGCTGGCCTTTCCAGGTGAAGGCAAACTGCATCTGGTATTCCTTTGAAACCAGAATGGAGAAAAATGCATTGGACAGATCAATAGCTGCATATCAGGTACCAATAAATGTATTAATTTGCTCAAGCAATGAAACCACATCTGGGACATCAGCTGCAGTTGGAGTCACCGTCTGGTTAGTTTTATGATAATACACTGACATTCTCCAAGACCCATCTGTTTTTTGCACAAATAGGTGAGTTGAATGGGGATGTGGTGGGAATCCCCACCCCTGCATTCTTCAAGGCCTTGAAGGTGGCACTAATTTCTGCAATCCCTCCAGGAGAATACTATTGCTTTTGGTTTACTATTTTCTTAGATAGAGGCAGTTCTAATGGCTTCCACTTGGCTTTTCCTACCATAATAACCCTTATTACACATGTCAGGGATCTAATGTGGGGGTTCTGCCAGTTGCTGAGTATGTCTATTCCAATTATGCATTCTGGAACTGGGGAAATCACTGTATGATGGGTTGGTTTGGGGACACACTGGACACACTGTGAGATGGACCTGAGCTGAGACTCCATTAATAACATGACTTCCATATGCCTCTACTCTGACTGGTGAGGCACAGTGACATTTTGGGTCTCCTGGAATTAGTGTCCGTTCAGCTCCAATGTCCAGTAATCCCTGAAAAGCCTGATTATTTCTTTCCCCAGTGAACAGTCACTCTCATAAAAGGCTACAGATACCTTTGGGGTAGGCTAGGAGCAAGATCAACGATATAAGTTTTTTGAAATTCGGTGAGGTCTTTCCTTCCTTTCATTCAAGGGGTTGTGAGTTTGTAAACTGGTTCAAGTCTGGGAACTGATTGAAGGCCCATGAATCCCTATTCTGATGTTTCAAGTTAGACTGCCATTCACTTGACCTAGAATTCTTCTACTTGTTCAGATCAAATGAAGTATTTGGTAGATTTTCCATCTATTTCATTCCTAGGATCACCATGACTAAGAAACCAATGCCATAAGTCCATATGAGTCACACTATTCTGATTACAGCTCTGAGTCTGCTGTCCATTATAGTAACCATGCCCACCCTGTCTTTGTAGATTGAGTACCACCCCTTGGCCCCTACCACGAGGGGGTCCAATCAGCCCCATTGTAGTCAGGAGTCTGAATTTAGTTACGGCAGTTCCCACTGTCAAATCTGACTTACATAAAATAGCAATCCTAGCAGTCTTCAAGGATGCTATGGCTCCCTTCACAAATTTGTCCCTCACCATTGTGGTAAAATGTGTGTCCTCTGGACACTTCCATAGGTGGGTCTGTGGGTCCAATCTGATATATCCACTCTAACGTGCCAATTTCCCTAAGCCTTGGATACCTTCTTCTACAGTATCCCAAGACATATATGGCAGTTCAACTTGATTTCGTGTAGGCCACCACTTAATCCATGCTTCAGTGAACCATCCAAATAAGCTATTAGACCCCTTTTCTAACCTCTCAATCTGAAATACCGAATGAGGAATCTGTACTCAGTGGGCACATATCAATAAAACTTTGACTGGTCCAACTTTATATTCTTTGTACCATTATCCCACACCCTTGATAGCCATTCCCACACGTATTCCCCAGGTTGCTGTTTATACATATTAGAAAAATCAAGCAGTTCTTTTGGAGTGCAGCATGCCTCTTTCTGGGTCACACTTCGTACTTCACCTTTTGGGGCTCACTGGGATGTAAGCCAAGTTACAGGTATAGAAGAAAAAAAAAATGGGTGATGGGAGTTAGTCCTGGGAACATTCAGGAACGTCTTGCAAGGATTCTGCCTTCAGTGATGCCCCAGGCAATGCCCCAGACACCACCCTACGTGATATCTCAGGCAAAGGCTCTTCAGACACTGCTGGGTTAATCTCATCAGATGAGAGCGGAAGGAATAATGGTTTTACTAGGGAAGGTGGCTTATCCAAGGAAGACAGAATAATCTCTTCAGATGGTAGTAAGAGAGCTGATTCTGTTGGCAGGAGTGATCAGTGTTCCCAGCTTCCTGATTATCTGCCCATATATCCCCATCCCAAGCTTCAGGGTCCCATTTCTTCTCAATCAATGTCCTTACTTTAACTTCAGACACCATTAGAGGCTGAGAATTCAATTGGCATTGTAATTCAGCCGATCTTTAATAAGGCTGTATGTTTGTTTTCAGCCATATCAGCTTTGTTACTACAAGAAATGAGACTTTCTTTCAGGGCACAGTGGCAACTTTCAGGTTTTTTATGCACTCTTGAACTGTGACTCTGAAGCCCTGAGCTCATCTCTTTCTTTTACCATTTTGTTTAGTAAAAGCAGAACAAACCAACCAGCTTGTTTATAATTTTCATTCTGACAAACTTGTTGAAAAGTATCAAATAAGCAATCACCCAGAGCCTTGTTTCTCACAAATATTTGATCAATTTGTGGTGATATTTTGCTTATTTCTAGTGCCACCTCATGCCATAGATTAGCAGTGCCCTCTTTACTACTGGAAGCAGAGTCATCAGCGCCTTTAAGACTAGCCAGACTTGGGAACCCATTTACAAAACTCATCCTTATGATTTTGTTTCTCTAGAACGACTCTTGGTACCAAATGTCTTAGGTTGGGTTCTTTAGAGGAGCAAAACCAGTGAAGCATGTATACATACATACACACACACACACACACACACACACACGTATACAGATAGAGAGAGAGAGATTTATCTCAAGGAAATGGGTCACAGAGTTGTGGAGGCTGGTAAGTCCCAAATCCTTGCATCAAGCATCAGGCTGGAGGCTTCTCCTGACTCGCATGTTTGCAGGAGCTGACAAATCCAAAATGGGCAGGTCATGTGGAAAGCTGCTGGCTGAAAGGGATGCAGAAGCTGGCGAATCCCAAGATCTGCAGGTCAGATAACAGGCTGCTGACTCATGTCCCAGGAACCAGAGGCCAAAGGATGACCAGTCAGATGCAGAATCCAGAGCTAGTGAGCTTTACCAGAATATCTGCACATATTGGATGCAGGCCACACTCCCAAAGAAACTCCCTTTTTAGCTGATTGGCTGCTCACATCAGATCACAAAATGGAAAATGATTACATCATTACATAACTGCCAAATTACATCATTATATAACTGCCAAACTACATTATTATATAACTGCCAAACCACTGAGAATCATGGCCCAGTAGTTGACACACAAACTTAACCATCACAATATCTCTTAAATATTGGTAAATATTGGCCAATTCACCTTCAAATAGTTTCTACTAATAAATACCTGTACTCACAGAACACAAGGGGGGCTGTGTTATTCACTGTCATTAGAATAAATATTTTCAAAGGTTTTGCTGAGCCAGATTCACATATGAAGAATGTTGCTGTATTATTGTTTCAAGTTGCTATGTAAAATTTTAGACATTCTGAGTTGGAGGAGCTGCAGGGTCACTTAAAAGGAGCATTTTTTTAAATTGTTGTTGAAACTATACACAGCAAAACATACACCAATTCAATAATTTCTACATGTACAATTCAATGACATTGATTACAGATTCCAAGTTGTGTAACCATTCTCGCTCTCCTTTTCTGAACTGTTCTTTCCCATTATCATAAACTCTCTGTCCCCTAAGCTTCCTGTCTGACCTTTCAAGTTGCTGATGTCAACTTGATCCTATATAGATAGTTCTTCAAAGGAGCACAATGTTAAAGGCAAACATCCATTACTAAATAAGCTAACTTACTTTTTGGTTTAAAGAAGACTTCAGGGGATGTTTTTGGTTTAAGGTTTAAAGATTATCTTGAGGCAACATTTTCAGAGATTTGATCCAGCCTCAATGGCTCCAGAAAGTCTGGATTCCATGAGAATTTGGGATTCTGTTTTGCATTATTACCCCTCTTGATCAGGATTCTTCTATGAGTCTTTCATCAAAAATGTTCAGCAATGGTAGAAGAGCACCATCCAGTTCTTGTCTCATGGCAAAGGAGGCATGTGTTCATGGAGGCAAGTAGCCACACATTTCATATTTCCCTCCAATTCCCGACTCTCCTTCCTCTGATGATTAAAAGGAGCATTCTTATAGGCATCTGGAAACATGGGATCTGTGTTGGAATAAATGGGGAGGAATATTGATGCTGATTTGCAATCAAGAGCATAAAGAAAATACAGTTTTCTAAAAAGTGAGTGTACATTTAGAAGAACGGAGGGACAAAAATAAGCCCTGGAAACCAGCGGTGACGGCAGAAAGCAGAGGAACCAGCTGTAAGGAGACCGATGAGAAAGGAGAGTCAAAGGAAATTAAGATTACAGAAGGCAAAGGAGGAGAATTCCAGGATGAATGTGAAAAGTGTTAACATGTTGCATCAAAATTAGGAAAAGGCTGGAAAGGAGTCATTTGATTTGGCAGAGAAATGAAAATGGATTAATTCAGTCTTATTATTATCCAGATGTCAGGATTCATGTGGCTGATAGCCTATGTTAGAAATTTTACTAGAAACTTCCACCTTGATGGGGCTGTGAGAAACACAGACAGCTCTTTAAACTCCCCCAAAGATGAAGTTGGCCCACTTTCAAAATGTTAAATAACGTTGACAATAAAGTGGAAGGTAATTTCAAAATGAGCAGTCCAGTCATCCCATCCCACTGCACTCTGCACACCCATTATTTTCCTGGGAGTCCCACCTTTTAAATGAACACTCTAGAAATGGGAGGGGGCCTGAAATGATGAGGGCAAAGGGTTATAATGTTATATTTAAACATATAAAATTTCATCCTTCATTCCAATATTGCTGTAAGAAGTCTTATCATACTGCTACACACAATAAAATGAATTGAAATAACAAGAAGCAATAAAGGAAATTTGATTTGTTTGGAATGAGAGTCATGAGCACCAGGTGACTGTTTTCAGATTGTACAAAGTTTACTTCCTGCAAATGTTTCAGCAACACCTTCCACTCCCTCCCTTATCCAATCCTCCCATCCCCTTCACATGCATCTGAGGTTGACTTACAGTCCACTATAAAAAAATTATTGCCAATGAGCTGATTCAATTCATAAAGACCCTATGAGTAATCTTTATGGAATCAGACTGCCACATCTTTCTGCTGTGGAGCAGCTGGTGGGTTCAAACCCCCGACCTTTGGAGATCACTGTAATTTAAACTCTTCCAATCGATGGGGAATGCCTTAAAACTGTGTTCTACAGAATTGTTTCTTGTTTCCCCTTTGCACTCATTTCTGAATCAAGACTCAAGTTTGAACAAAATAAATGAAATCAGTAAGTTTAATTTGTTTCCGGTTGGTAATTACTGGCTCTTTTTTCTCCATTCTGAAATTTGAGTTTCTATTTGATGTACCTGGGCTCATCTTGATACTAAGAGGAGTTAAAAGAAATTCACAATTAAACTGGAGAATAATTTTCCTTGATGACTTGGAACCCTTTTGGGATCAGTTTTATGAAGTGCTGCTTGTGTGTTGGATCACTTTCCTATGGCCTTTCTAGCCATGGTCTTGAAACTCCCACGAAATGATCGAGTTGTTTTTTTTTTTTTCTGTTGCCATTGAGTCGGTTCTGACTCATAACGACACTATAGGACAGAGTAGAACTGCTCCATAGGGTTTCCAAAAAGTGGCTGGTAGATTTGAACTGCCGACATTTTGGTAGCAGTCAAGCTCTTAACCACTGTACCACCAGGGCTCCCTTTTGGGGATAGGGCCATGCAAGTAAGGTGTAGGGCATTGCTAGGCTTAAAATGAGCCATCCCAGAGGGAAAACAGGGGGATCTGACTACTACCAAGAAGAAGAACCAGAAGTAGAGCACATCCTTTGGACCCAGGGTCCCTGAGCTGAGAACCTCCTACACCCAGGAGACAGAGAGAGTTGTAACATTGGAGATGGCACAAGACATCGAGAAACAGTAGCAGAGAAACAACGGCAGCAGAACCAGGAGACCAGTGCAAGATGGTACTTTGGGCTCTCCAGCCCAGAAACAAGGCGGTTATAGTAGGCTTGCTGACCCACAGAGAACTAAATGTCTTCAGGCAGGTGGCTTCCTGGCAGAGTGGGATGCCTCTGGGCACTAATTAGCAGACCCAAAGAGCTTTGTAACACTTGCCAGAGCAGGGGAGAGGCCAGCCTGACGGGCCTAGAGCTGAGGGAGAGGTCTGCCTGTGGAAACAACCTAGGAGCTGTCCCGATCAAAGAACTGTATCTTGAGTCGTTCCTGATCCTGAGTTGTAACCTGTTACTTCCCTAATAAACCCCATAATCATGAGTATGGTCTGTGAGTTCTGTATGGTCATTGCAATGAATTATTGAACCCAGCAGAGGAGTAGAGAGTGCCATGGGAGGGATGGCTGTCGTCAGAATTGGTAAAAAGATTGGAGGATGGAAGTATATTTGACCTCTACATCACAGGGATCAGTCTTAGGCTGATGTTGATGGTGATTCTCTCTTCCACATTTGTGAGGTTAGAGGAGGAGGTTGATGACCCTGCTAAAACGCCATTTTTACAAATACTTAAAAATAACTGTCTTATTTCTTAACTTCTCAAGGAAGCAGAAAAAGAGGCTCTGAATGGGCATAATTGGCCTTTGAAAGGGCAGCCTGGGGTCTATTAGAAAAATCGGTACGGTTTGAAGTCAATACATAACAGTAAACCTAGGAGACGTGAAGTTTTGTTGATATCTCCATGACTGAGAGATTTGCCCCTGGTGCAATTTCTGCCCATTTTATCAATGATGTCTGGGAATGTACCTGCATTATGCCAGGAAATTTGTTTCGATCTATTCAAACACTGAATGGTCAACTCAGAAAGAAAAAAAGAATATATATCAAGTTAGTTATTTAAATGAGTCCACTGATTTTTTGTTATATGCTAATTGTCATGCACACCCATACACACATATGTGCAGAGCTTAATAGATTCTCTGAATTGTAAACACAAATTCCCAGGGATGCCCAAATAGGCACTTCATTTACATTTAAATTACCTCTGAGTCATGAAAATTTTATCCAGAGGTTCTTACTCCAAACAGAATCCAGTACAGCTGGAAGGCTATGCTTTCTAGTGGCAAGGACGAGGAACAACTGGAATTCTCATACATTGCTTGTGGTAGTTGAAATTTGTCCAACTACTTTTGGAAAATTGTTTGGAACTTTCATATAAAATGAAACATCTCTATCCTATGACCCAGCAATTATTCTAGGGATTTACCCAAGAAAAATTAAAGCATATACACAAAAGATTTGTACAAGAAAGTGTGTGATAGTTCCAAACTGGAAATTCATCAGCAAGAGAATGTATAAAGAAACTTTGGTATATTCACAATAGAATACTACTATTTAACCACAAAAAAGAATGGGCAACTGATAGACATAACAATATACGGGTAGTCCGCAATTTAGGACGAGGTTCTGCTCTGATGACTCTCCTTAGTTGTTTCTGACGGAAGTCGAATACCTCTTTTTTTTTTAGTTTTCATTATTATTGCCTTTTATTATCAATATCTTTATAAATCCTGTCTTTATTTGTCTTTGGGGGTTGAAAACATTACATATAAACTTACAAATATATTTTAACAATACATACATAAAAAAATATACAAATCATAAAAATTTACTCCAGTGATGAAGAACAGTTGGATGACATTGGCATTTTTTCAGTTTTGATAATAACTCCACTTGTGGAAGGTCCTGGATCACCTGGATTATCCCTGGGATGGGGATGACATTTCTAGTTAGAAAATTAGTGGGAGTTGTCTGTATGGTCCTTTTCTTTTTTTCTTCATATATTTCACAGTAACACCTCACTGCTTCCCAAATCTGCCTATCAACTGTAGCAAAGCGATCAGCGTTTGGGTCCACTTTTTCAAGCAGCTGAAGCCCGTGATTTAGTTTAGAGAAAACTCCAGCTAATGCTTTCACTGTAAAATTTTTTGACAACTCTCTTTCTTCTTCCTCATTATTTCTTTCTTCTTCAGCATTTCTTTACTCTTCGAAATCCATTAAGTCCTGTTGTGTCAATCCCTATCCTTCGGGATTGTTGATATCAAGTTCTAAATTCAGCATTCTTGCCATATGAATGATTTTTCCACCGATCTGCTCCATCACGTTATCCTTAAGATTGTGTTCACATAACTCAGCAATTTTTTCCATATCTCCTGCATGTATTTTCCCATACCTTCCTCCCAGGAAGAGGTAATGTTCCAGATACACTGACGGTCTCCAGAGCAGTTCGTCATAACTCATATACGTCATAAGTCAGGGACTGCATGTAGATGAAACTCAAAAGCATTATGCTATGAGAAAGAAGCTAGATCAAAAGAGAAAATACTGTATGTCCCATTTATCCGAAGTTCTAGAACAGGCTAAACTAGTCAAAGATGATAGCATTCAGAACAGAGATTGCCTCTGGGAATGGGCCAGGGTTGACTGAGAGGAGGCACAAAGGAATTTTCTAGCAGGGTGGAAAGGTTCTAGATCTTGATGGTATGGGTGTTATACAGTATAGTAGACAGTAGACAGAATAATGACCCCTAAATACATCTGTGATTTTTTTCCTTAGAAACTGTAAATATGTTACCTTACATGGAAAAAGGAAGTTTGCAGATGTGATTAAGGTTAAGGACACTGAAATAGGGAGATTATCTTGAATTGTCTGGGTAGGCTGGATTTAATCATATGAGTTTCTGAAGTGCAAAATCTTTCCTGGCTGTGGTCAAGGAGAGGTTGATGACAAAAGAAGGGACAGAGAGATGTAATGTTTCTAGCTTTGAAGATGGAGGAAGGGGTCATGAGCCAAGAAAACTAGGTCATCTCTAGAAGAAATAGATTCTTCTCTAGAGCCTCAGAAAGAAACACAGCTCTGTCAATACCTTGATTTTATCCCAATGCTACCCATGTTGGACTGCTGACCTCCAGAACTGTAAAATAATAAATTTGTGTTCTTTTAAGCCACTAAGTTTGTGATAATTTGTTGCAGCAACAATAGCAAAATAATTCACATGAGTGTATGCGTTTGTCAAAACTCACTGAAACATATATTTAAGGCCTATGTATTCCACTGCATTCCCTGCATGTAAATTATACCTCAAATATAAAAAAAAGAAGAAATCTGCAATAATGAAAAGAAACATTATGGATATTTGAAGCCCTCTTCATAGTTTTTTTTTTTTTTTCATAGTTATCCCCAGTAAATTTCTTCCCTCTCTCCAGGTGGGCTATCACCATTCTGAATTTCTGATTCCATTTCATATTTTTATTAGAAAGCAAATGAAACTTAAGTTTTAGGACGCTTCATTTATAATTCCGTTTTCTTTCTCTTAGAAGAAGCTCCCCAAATTGCATAATTCGGGCCCTACCAAATCTGGCTCCACACATGCTGATGGATGTGAAATGTACTTCTCTGATTAGTGTGGAAATTAATCATCTCTTCATATATTTATCAGCACTTCAAGTTTTCTCTTGTGCCAGTTGACAGTTCATGTTGAGTTTTGGCCTTTTTTGTCTTTTATTGATTTGTATAAATTCTTTATATTCTGTGTGCAAATCCTTTTTAAGACTTAATTGAAAGTAAATACCTTTTCCAGACTGGAACTTCTCTTCATTATAGGGTATCTTTTCATTTTTTAATTTTAATGATACGAGATTTATAAATCTTTTCCTTAATGAAGTGTATATTTTTGTGACTTGTTAAAAAGTGCTTTTATCCCAATATTATGATGGTATTTTTTTTCTTCTAAATTTAAAATTTTTTCCTTTTTAGATGTGTGATCTGCTCCTGTAAAGATTATAGCCTAGAAAACCCTATAGAGCAGTTCTACTCAACAGCACCTAACACAACCACTGTAAGTGTGGTGGAATAAATTATTTTATATGGCCTTTCTACCTGTGGTTTTCTAACTCCCACAGAATGATTAGGTGGGACTATGCAAATAAGGTGCATGGAATTTCGGGAATTGGACAGTCTGCTAATGCAAATAAAGTGCATGGAAGCCTTGCGGGGGGGGTGAGGGCAGGTATGTAAATGAGGTGTCTGTGGCCCACCAAGGGGATTGGTCATTTTTGCCATCCTGCTAGGCTTAAAAACAGCCAATCCCAGAGGTTGAGGGGGGACCTCACTGCCATCAAGAAGATGAGCCAGGAGTGGAGCACGTCCTTTGGACCCAGGGTCCCTGCACTGAGAACCTCTTAGACACAGGAGATAGAATTGTAACATTGGAGACAGCGCAAGATGGCAACAAGCAGCAGCAAGCACGGCAGAGTCCAGCAGCAGAGAAATGGCAGCAGCAGAACCAGGAGACCAGCAAGAGACGGCGTGATGGACTTCCAGGCCAAGGAGTGAGGTGGCTACAGTGGGCTTCCCAGCCCACAGGGCAAGAGAGGTGAGCACCTTCAGGCAGAAGGCTTACTGGTGGAGTAGGGTGCCTCTAGGCACTTATCAGGGAGCTAAAGAGCTGTGACACCTGCCCAAACAGGGCAGAAGCCAGGCCTGAGCAGGACCTGGCAGCAGAGGCCTGCTTGTGGGCACAGCCAAGAAGAAGCTGTCCTGATTAAAGAACTGTACCTCCAAGTCGATCCTGATCCTGAATTGTAACCTGTTACCTCCCCAATAAATCCTATAATCGTGAAAAAACAATTTTTTTTTCCTTTTTAAATATAGGTCGTTATTCAACCTGAAGGGGCCCTGGTGGCACAGTGGTTAAGTGCCTGACTGCTAACCGAAAGGTCAGTGGTTTGAACCTATCAGCTGCTCTGAAGGAGAAAGACATGGTAGTTGGCCTCCGTAAAGATTACAGCCTTGGAAGCCTTAGGGGGCAGTTCTACTTTGTCTTATTGGGTCACTAGGAGTCAGAATCAACTCAATCACACGCGACAACAACAGTCAACCTGAAATCTTTTTTGTGCATATGGTGTGAGATAGGGATCTAAATTTTATTTTTTCTATGTGAATAACCTATTTTCCCAGCACCATTTATTGAATAGTCCATCCTTTCTTTACTACGATGCAGCCTCTATCATATATCAAGTTTCAATATATGTTTCTGAGCCTTCTGTTATTTTTTTAAATATAATTTATTTTATTTTTTGTTGTTGAGAATATACACAGCAGAACATATACCGATTGAACAATTTCTGCATGTACAATTCAGTGATATTGATTACATTCTTCAAGTTGTGCAACGATTCCCACCTTCCTTTTTCGAATTGTTTCTGGGCCTTCTATTCTGTTTCACTGGTATATTTGTCTCTTACAACACAAATATAGCACTGTCATAATTACTATAGCTTTATAATAAGTCATTATATCTGGCAGAGGAAGTCTCCCTAATTTTTCTTCTTCAAAATTGTCTTGACTATTCTTGGCCAGGAAACTCTGGTGGTGTAGTGGTTAAGTGCTATGGCTGCTAACTAAAAGGTCAGCAGTTCAAATCCACCAGGCACTCCTTGGAAACTCTATGAGGCTGTTCTACTCTGCCCTATGGGTCGCTGAGTTGGAATCAATTCAATGGCAATGGGTTTGGTTTGTTCTTGGCCAAAATCATCTTGACTGTTCTTCCATTCCAAACGTTAGAACAAGCTTGTTCAGTTTCCATGGTTGGTGGCGGGGGGGGAGGGGGGTTGGGCTGGAGAAAGACTTTTAGATTTTTATCACAATAGCACATAATGTAATAGACTTATTTGGGGAAAATATTTTTATGACATTTAGCCTTTCACATCCAAAAGGATAGCATAGTTTTGCATTTTTTTCTGGTCTTCTTTTTGCCTCTTAATGACATTTTGCAACTTTCTCCATAAAGTTCTTATACACCTTTTCATAAGACTTATTCCCAGTTATCTTTTAGCTTTTTTTTTTTTCCCCAGTATTAACAATGGTATCTTTCTCTCTATTAAATTTCCTACTTGGGTATTGTTAGTATATAGGAATGCTATTTGTTTTTGTTGAGCTTATATCCATCAACTTTGTACAACTCTCATTTTTTTCTAAAATAAACAATTTTAAATCTGATCAGTGATTCTGAACTCTACCTTTATACACAACATTTTTCAGTTCTTTCAGAAGTCAGACTTAAAAACTCGATTTGATCAGTGCACCATGGTTCTGAATAAATGCTGTGTATTTGTTAAAATAGACAAAAGCAGTATTACATAGTAGTTAAAAATGTGACAGCTGGAATTAGGTTTTCTGGGTTTTAAGTGACTCTACCACTTGGAGCAAAACTCCATATACTCATTTGTAAAATAGGAATAAAATACTATGTTTTATATGGCTCTTATAATGATTCAATGAGATAAACCCAATAAAGTACATTGCACAGTTCCTGGTCCATAGTAAGCACTGAATTAAAGTTACCTGTTAGTAATAAAAGTATGAAATAAATGCTGCCACAGCTAATTCAATTACACAAGTAGTTCAGGTGTAGGTCAGATTTTAAAATATATTATATTTATTTATAACAAACTCTAGTTTTGTCCAAATTCCTTTTGGAATTGTGCTGTGTCAAATACAATTCATTCATTTATCCATCGTTTAACAAATATTTATTGAGTGGCTGTTGTGTCATAGATTCATTCTAGGTACTCGGTAAAATAGTGAATGAGAGAGCAAGATATTAAAATAGTTGCAAAAATGATGTATTATAAAATTATGATGCTATGTTAGAAAGACACAAGATGCAATGAGAGAATACCACTACTGGGGTTAATTTAGACTGGGAAATCAAGACAGTTCTCTCTGAAGAAGTTAATCTGAGTAACAGCCAGAGAGAGAGAGAGAGAAAAGAACATTTTTAAGCAAAGAAAACAATGCATGAAAGAAGCTTGGCAAATTCAAGGGACTAAAAGGAGACCACTGTTGCTGGAGTTGAGAAAACAATAGTGAGAGTGGGGCCGGATGAGGTTGGAGAGTTGGGCAAGGGGATATCACGCAGGACTTTGGAAGCCTTTTATCCTAAGTGTAATCATTAGCCCCTGAAGAGTTTAAAAGAGGAGTAACATTTAAATATCATTCTGTTGGGTGATGAAGAGACTGGGAGAGCTAAGAAAGGAAACAAGAAATACAACAAGCAGCAGTTATTATAAGAGATGGTGTGAACTAGGCTAGGGAGGTAAGAGTGAAGATGAAGAAAAGAGATGGCTTTGAGATATATTTTGGACATAGATTCAACAGGACTTGGTGATGGATTGGCTGGAGGTGGGGAGAAGGTTCTGATATGAGTGAAGGGGGTTGTGTTCTTTATTGAAACGAAGAAGACTAGAGATCAGCAGATTGGCCAAGAAAGATCAACAGTTCAGATTTGGGTGTGTCATGTTTGAGATGTCTCTGGCATCAAGCAGAGATGTTGGGTAGGCAGTTAGATACATGGGTCTGGAGCTGGAGACATCATGCCAGGACTGGAATAAGAAATATACACGTTGTTTGAACAGTGTGGTAGGAAGCTCAGGGTGAAGTGAGTTTATGCCAATGGGGAGGAAAAATTCAGAAAAGGAGGGTGAGAATGGTTACACAATTTGAAGAATGTAATCAGTGTCACTGAATTGTGCATGTAGAAATTGTTGAATTGGTATGTATTCGGTTGTGTATAATTTCAACAACAAAAACAATAAAATAGATTTTAAAAAGAAAGAAAGAAATATACATGTTTCTGTGAGCCACAGCTCTTAATTAGGGTAAGAAGGTAGGGAGAGAGAAAAGAAGGGAGCCCAGGACAAAAATTTGGGAAATGCCAAGGAAAAATAAGAAATGCTGGATAGAGGAGGAATTGGCAAAGATGTATGAGATGAGAAACCAAGAGAAATTTGGTAAAATTTTTAAAACATTTTGGAAAGAGAAGATTTCAAAGAAGAGTAGTTAGCAGAGTCCAATGCTTAGAGGTTAAGATCAGAAATTGGCTTTAGCGACATGAGATTTATTGCTCTTAGCAAGAGCAGTGGTGGGGACAGAAATTAGTGTGCAAATAGGAGCCTGTTGCCTGGAGTTGGGAAAGCTTTCCTAAAAAGGACCTTTATCATACCAGGATTTAACCTGTACACCACTCTTTTGCAGCTCATAGGGGTTCCATGCAGTTATCCAGCCAAGAAGCAATTCCTCTGAACTCTCATCTAAACTTGTAATACTGGTAGGTAAAATGTCAGGGACATAACCCTTGCTGAGATTTTTTTTTTTTTGTACTTCCATGTACACATCTGCTGCATAAATCTCTGCAAACCAATGAAATCCACACACACACACAAGTGCAATGAGTGGTTTAATCTCACAAGGAACTTGAGGAAGCTGTTGTCATCATCACTTCTGCTGGTCGGAGTCTCAAAGGTCAAGACCACACTGGAGTCTTTGCATTGTTGTAAAAGTTAATGAAAGTTAATTATTAAAGCTGACAGAAAGGTAATTTCAACCAATGCCTTGCATACCCTATATATGGAGAAGCTTATATATATGGATGCATTCAGAGTCTATATATCTGAGTGGATTGACTGTCTCTTAGCAATACTGCACTACTTTATCTTGAAAATTTTCCACTGTTGTGAAGGGCCTCACTGACCATGTACCAGGTAGGAACCAATTTTATGAACATTTTATTCAGACTTTTTTTTTTTATTATTTCTTTAAAACAGTGTATTTTCTGAAATCAAAACCTACTTAGAAGTTACTGGTATATGAGTCAGAATCAACTTGATGGTGATGGGTTTGGTCTGGGGTTTTATTGTTGTTGTTGTTGTTGTTCTGGTGTGTTTTTAAGGACCCATGGTGGCACAGTGGTTAAGCACTTGGCGGTCTGAACCCACCAGCCACTCTAGGGAGAAAGATGTGGCAGTCTGCTTCCATAAAGATTTACAGCCTTGGAAAGCCTATGGGGCAGTTCTACTCTGTCCTATAGGTCCTATAGGGTCACTTGGAGTCGGAATCTACTTGATGGCAGTGGGTATGGTTTTTGCTGCCTTCTTGAATTTATCCCATGAGCATTAGATTTTGAACCATTCCACTAACAATAGGTTAAAATTTTATGTCTGGAGCACTAATAATGTGAAGTAAATATTTGAGTAGTCTTTAATTGGACCAATTAATAGTTGTATGGATTGTTTAGGCTTTAACAGCCTTTTCAAAGATAACGAAGGTTTTTGCCTTCATTATTCAAATAATTCTTTTAGTTCTCCAACTAAATCTGCCTTCATAGGTAGATCATCTGTCCTGAAGTTTGAGAAACAAAGCAAACTTTTTGGAAAAGGTTTCTGCAGGAAGAGAATCATCTGTTAGAAGGGCCTTAGAAAGGCCATCTGGTCCAGAAGTAAGAGACTTATCTTCCAGATACCTCTGAAAGTCCAAGTTAAGAAAAAAGGGGGAGAGGAGAAAAAGGAATAGAAGCAAGAAAGACAGAGAGTGAAAGAAAAACAAGGAGGAGAGAGAGAAAAAAACAACTGTCATTGGAATATGGCAGAGTACCCTATGTCCACAGTAATACTAGATGATGCAGGGATACCTATCCCATAGATTAACAGCCCTCACAAGATAATTTATTTTGTTCTTTAAAATGTCAAGAAAAGACTTCACAATGTTCTTTAAATGTGCACGTGACAAACGATTTATAAATCGTTGGATTAAATAATTCTCTTTTCTAAGATAAATTTGCACTTCAGAAAAACAGAGTAGTGAAAGTTGATCACAGAGAGATTATTCCTACTGAGAAATTATGAGGCAACTATCTGATGTTCAGAAACAAGTAGTTTGCAGTGATTTAATAAATGAACAAAGCACAAACCTACTAAATAACCTATGCTTGACAAAGAACATGGGTTTACACAATGAGAATGAATTTTTTTAATTACTGAAATAAATAATAACTTAGTCCAGCTTCTCTCCACAGTGAAGGACTTTGATTCTCCAAACAAAGAGAAAAGGGCCTCCTCTGGCCTCTCTTTCACTTTGGAAAGAAACGAAGGGAGAATAATCCATGTCACATCAAACAGATTGAGCCCCAGGTTATCCAGGCTTGTATTTTGTGTGTGTGATGTTTAGAATTTGAGTATGGGTAAGGGGATGCTTATGCTCAAAGGAGACGGCACTGAGGTTCCTCATTTGTGGCTCTTTTCTCTTGCCCGTCTCTCTTGGGGATCAGGGCTAACAGGTCCCCCACATTAACATCCCAGAACATAGCAGAGAAGAGTGGATGGTGTAGAGTCCGACAGTCTCTCACAAGGCCCGGCTTCTACTCCTGGTTCTGTGACTTGCTAGCTGTGAGACTTCTCTGAGCTCCTTTTCTTCACCTGGAAGGTGGTGATAATAATGCCTACCTTCTCTATCTTGTTATTATTGTTAGGTGCTGTCAAGTCGGTTTCAACTCATGGCAACCCCATGTAACACAGTAGGACTGCCCCATAGAATTTTCTTGGCTGTAATCTTTAAGGGAACAAATCACCAGGTCTTTCTCCCGTGCAGTGACTGGGTGGATTTGAACTGCCAAACTTTCTTTTAGCAGCAAAGGACTTAACTAATGTGCCACCAGGGCTCTTGCCTTCTCTACTTCTTCATGAGAAATAAGCGAAAGTGACTTGAGAGCCATAGAGGCATACAGAAATGTAAGAGATTCTATTTATTCTTACATGAGCCTACTAGGTCGGAAGCACCTTGCTATGGCACATCTTACCGTTTCTTTAATGGTCTAGCCTCTTCTCCAACAAAGCCTTCTGGTCCAGTTTTTGGATTCCTCACTACTATAACATGGAGTAGAGTTGGCAGCAGTAAAATTTTCAGACAGTTCACTTTTGTCATGTAGGCACGGTTGTAAATAGGGTCTACATAGTCAATATTAAACTCAACCCTGGAGTCCCTAGGTGGGACAAATGGTTAAATGCTTGGCTACTAACTAAAAGGTTGGAAGTTTGAGTCCACCAAGAGGTGCCTTGGAAGAAAGGCCTGGCGATCTGCTTCCAAAAAATCAGCCATTGAAAATCCTACAGAGCACAGTTCTACTCTGACACTCATGGGGTCCCGATGAGTAAGAGTCAATGGGACAGCAAGTGGTTTGAGGTCATTACCTAGAAAATCAAGGTTAAGAAGGCTCTCTTTACACATCTTGCGTTCAATCTTGACAACAGCCCTACCAGGAGGGTAATGGCATCCCACTTTTACCACTAGGGAAACAAAGGCTTGAATCGCTTGCCTATTGCAACACACCTAAGCAGTGGCAAAGCAAGGATTAGAAGCCAGGTCCACTTAACTGCCAAATTCTCCCTTTATTCTGTTGTGCCCTAACTAAATTAGGCTTGATTTGGTTTTACATACTATGGAAATAGTAATGATAGTAATAGAATTGACTTTGAAAAAATTTAATGTCTGAACTAAGATTAGGCTAACAATGAGCTAAATTCCTAGAAGATGTTATATGGCCACTATAAATTAAATAAGCCACACAAACAGAGTTCTTCAATTAGCAATGCAGGTCACATTTTATGTTCCTGCCCACAATGGCTGTGAACTAGAGCTGTGTGAAGTATCCATGTTATTTTGGGGGAAAAAATCCTAAACTTTTCCTTTCACCACCTTGCCTTGGGACTCTGTGGGGCAACTGCCTCCACACCCTTAGGATCTTCACCCCAGTCCCACCACTTGTGAACCCTTTCTACAAGTCAGCTTATCCTCTCTCTCCAGGGAAAGACTCTGGCTTCAAAAATAATCTGGAAGGGCTTGTGAGGATGCTAACAGCTTCCCAAAATCACCACTACCAAAAACCAAAACCGTTGTGCTGCTAGGTGAGTCTAAACTGCCTACTTTTAGCATAGGGAAAAACAGAAGTGTTTTTCATGTTCTAAATGATTATGGGTTCATTTATTTCTCCTGTGTTTTAAAAGTGACTGAAGCACACAGGAAATCATTGCCTGCCCAGCCCTAGACCCCTTCTGACCTTTCTTCATCAGTATCAGCACTGAGACCCACTTCACCCTCCAGTTAGCCCTAATCACCACTCTGGCCTGCTCTGATTTTGGTACAAGGGTTTCCCTGCTTTTAGCCAGCTTGACACCAACGAGAATGTAGGGCTTTTTGTGCCCTTGATTTCTAATCTCTCTTCAGCTTCTGTTTGGGGTCTCTCTCAAGGTACTCAAGGGAATAATTTTGTTTGTTCTCCTACCTTTCACCCCTTCCTCCAAGTACAGTTGTCAGGAGACTGTTGCATTTCTCATTGTCCAAGGACTTATTCATGAATAGAGTTGGCTGACCTCTTGTTTTTCCTGACTGGCACAGGGGAGTTCTGAGATCCATCAAAGGAGTAGTGTTTTCAGCAGATCTCCAACATAGCGTGGCATTTTTAGTGGCGTTTCTATGAAGACCCTCCTTAACTTGAAGAGCTAATGAGGGGTGGTGTCTTTGAGAGGCCACCTGCTACAGGAGCGGTGGACGTGTCTAAAACAACTAGGGAAGGGCTCGGAAATGCTCTTCTGCGAACCTTTTGGCCTCCTGGTTTTAAATTACAATTAATTAAAGACAAACGCTAATTATCAATTATGAGCTTCTGGGCTCAAAATAGCTGTTTCCCAGGAGAAAACAGACCCCTGAAAGACTAGAACACTGAATAGATAAATGTCGAAGAGCAGAAAGGTCAGGGCCATAAGACACTTCTCAGTGGAGTGGGGCCAGCAGAGTGGAGATTCTCAGGCAACTGGAGGCCAGGCGTGGGCTGTAGGTTGGAGATAGGTGGAAATTGGAGTGAGTGGTATGTACATGGCCATCCCTAGAAATATCTAAAAGTTATTGGAATAGTTAAGTTGAGAAAACCAAACTTCAGAAATTAATCCCAGGATTAAATTTCTGCTCAGGAGAAAAAAAAAAAAAAAAGCAGAGAAAGACAAATGTGTATGACTAACCCACAGCACTGAGGTATATATGTATATGTATGTGTACGTGTATGTATATGTACATAGATTCACACACACACATATATATAATCATAAAAGCTAAAAAAATTAAAACGAGCACATCATAGGAAATGAAATAGAAGTGGGAATATGTGCAAGAAAGAAAATAAGCCTTGGACTTCTAAATCTCCCTGAGGGTAAATTTCAATCCCCCCAAAGTCACTAACACACTAAGGACACCAGAGAAAAATTTAAATCAAAAAGATAAAATAGAATATGAAAAGGCACACATTAATATGGGTGTAATAATTGAAAATGGAGTTGTGATTCTAGAAACTGGAAAAAAAAAATTTTTTTCCCCAAGAGTTGTTGGGGAAAGATAACTTGACCAGATGAAAAAAAAATTAAGAAAATCTCTTTGAATTCCTAACTAAATTAGGTCATTCCCAAGAATCCCAGAAATTATGAAACGGAGAGTGACATTAATTTATGACCATCTGGAGCTTCTCTTTGGCAGAGGCACCACCAGGGTGGTCACTTCAGGGGCTCGCTTGTTACACATGGAGGATGAGGCAGCAGCTTTTAGGAACATGGATGGGAGCTAGGAAAAAATTAAAAAGGACTGGAAAGTGGCCCTTAAAGTTTCTCTCTCCAAATTCTGGAAAGATTTCTAAACTGCCCTTTGAGCCCTTTCCTTTTAGGCAGTGCTTGAGCACAAGGAGGGGGTTTGTCCAGGTCTCTGCCAGGATAAGCAGAGCTCAGGCCCTTGTTTCAGCTGTAGGCATGAGGGGCTCCCTAGAGAGTAAGTTATGGTCATTCTCAGAGAAGGAAGTTAAATAGAAATGGAGTTATTCCTGCCATCACTGTCACTGGCAAAAAATTAGACCATGACTTAAAACACACAACAGCAAAAGGAAGAAAAGAAATACCTTCAGGGCCTTTTATTAGGAAGAAAACTGATGAGTTTACTCAAATTCCTTGGTGAAAATATGAGCAAAGCAACCAAGGAGTGGAATCTTTTTGATGTTGTTGTTCATGGCAGGTATAAAAATATTCAGTGCTTCTTCACCTTGAGGTTGGCTAGGTTGGATACCTCACAGAGTTAAAGCTGGTCTTGAAAGATACTCTGGAGAGCTTTAGCAAGATATCCAAGATGTCAGGAGTCATTGACACGGGTTAGATCGAATGTTAATGACCCAGCTGTATTGCTGGTAATTGGTAAAAAAAAAAAAAAAAAAAAAAGGGCAAAACCCCAGGCCATGCATAGTGATGGGCAAGCCAACTCTACTTCAAGAACAAATTCTTCTGATAATGGTAAGTGCTATAGAGTTAATGGAAGGTGGCACCTGGATCTAGGGGTGGGAGGGAGAGGGGATAGAGATGGGAGACAGAGAAGACTAGCAGCTGGGGGCAGGAAGCTCCTCAGAAGGAATAGCTAGCCAACCAGTGTGGATCTAGATGTCATAACAAAGCTCAGAGGCTCAAATTCTGGAGGTCAAGCCAGAGGGTGGGGCAGAAGCACTACAGTACTGTCCAAGACAGGCAGCGCAGGGAAAGCTAGAGGAGGCTAGGGAATGGAACTGCGGAGAGAGGTGGGTGGTCAGAGAGAGATCAGGCAAGGCCAGGAGTTGGAGCCAGCTTCTGATTCCTGCCTATAACTTTGAGCTCTGCAAACAAGCTAAAAATCCCTTGATCTATGAGAGAGCACCGAGTAACAAGGGGCGATCTAGTGTGAGATAATTTAATAACTGTGGTGGAGGTCAGGGAACAAAACTCTGGACATTATTGGTGGTAGGACAGAACCAGGATTTTTTTTTTTTTAAATGGTAACAGTTGGAATGTTCCTCAGTTATATTCATGTCAGTAAATAGAAAAGCCAGGTGTTATAGAAAAATAGCAAAGGAAGTCTGAAAATAGAGTTTCATTTTTGACAGCTGTATGACCTATATGAAAAATTCCTTTTTTTTTTTTAGGTGGGGGGAGTGTGGTAGGATTTTCTCATTTGTGAGAAGAGGAAAATAATAATAATGATGTATAGTAAGTGCCTCAAAGAATTGTGAGGGCTAAACAATAATGTGCATAAAAAGGTTTTGTCATACTTTGTAAAAATGAGTTTTTTAAGTATAGTAGCAACAGAATTGAGACAAGAGTAAAAAAGTTAAACATTTTGTGCAGAAAATGCTAAGAGTTAAAATAATAACTACCATTTAGTGAATGCCTGTATTCACTTCATGTCATAGTTTCCTCAACTAGAAATTGTAAAACTTTGTAACTCCCAGAAACAATAGGCAAATAACTCAAATGGACAATATCTTTGAGTTTCATGAGTTAAAAGTATTTTATAAGGTATGACAAAGATTGTTGTGGTTGTTAGGTGTCAATTTTGACTCATAGCCGCTCCACGAGACAGAGTAGAACTACAACTGCCCCACAGAGTTTTCTAGTCAGTAATCTTTATGGGAGCATATCGTCAGGTCTTTCTCCTTTAGAGCCACTGGGTAGGTTCGAACCACCAACCTTTCAGTTAGCAGCCAAGTACTTAACTGTTGCCCTACCAGGACTCCTTATTACAAAGATTACAGCAGGTAAATTGGAACACCTTTGATTGGAATTAGGGGCAGTGACTAGACTTTAAACCTAATCTGTTCCAGTACTCCAGTGCCAAACTTTGGATACTTTTCTAGAAAAAAAAAATTAAAAGAAATTAAAAGCAAATGCCTTTTCGTGATGAGAAGAGCTCACTTTACAAGCAAAAAAAATTAACTTAACCCAAACCAGTGCCGTAAATGGAGTCCTTTTTTCTTTTTTTTTCTTGCTGGCAATCCTTTTTAAAAAGTAAAATAAAAGGTCTTTCTTACTTACCCAATGGAGCTCTGTCCAGCTCATTGGAGTAAAAAGTCCTATCACTGTGGTAAAACACAATCTAGGTCCCTTAATCCTTCCTCTTTTGATCTCAAAAGGTGGTAACATTCAGTTCGGAGCTCACTCATCTGTAAATTGCATCACATTATCTCTGAGTTATTTAAGAAGCGAGCTCTGTTTGGTTTCAGGCATTTTAACCTTCCAAAGGCAAGAAGAAGTGTTCACAATCGTTCCAAGGGTCTTCCACTTGCACAGCCACCAGAGAAGGCAAAATGATCGAACCCTTTGGGAATCAGTACATTGTGGCCAGGCCAGTGTACTCTAAAAATGCTTTTGGGGAAGAACATAAGAAGAAATGCAGATCTCATAAGACATTTCTGGATCATCTCAAAGAGTGTTTTAGGTAAGACATTTTTTAAGATACTAGCCTTAGGAATAAATGAAGCACTTTCTCCTGAATTTTCAAGATTTCAAGCTCTCCTTCCTGGCTCTAGCCCACAGCCCACAGATTTTGCTGGTTTCCCACAGATTCTTTTCATCTTTAGTTTCCAAACCTCCCCCTCCCTACCAGAGTTGGGAAGGTAGTCTCTAAAACGAACACAGTCTTTTCAAATCAGAAGACTTATAGATGGGGACAAATTCTCAATTGAAATATTCCAGAATTCAAGCTGACAAATCAGCTCTGTTACAGCTGAAGACAAGCAACACTTTTCTTTAAAAAATCCTTTGGTGGTATCCAGGGAGCGATTGACATGGGTAAGGAGGTGAATATTAGTGTGAGTGAAAGTGCTAATTAATGTATTAATCATTAATATATTATACTCTTTACCAATGCACCTACCAATTCTTCCAGTTTTCCACCTACAATTAGGTACTAAACTTAAAATTCAATATTAGTTGGCTGATCTGTGACTTTCGATGTTTTCAGCTGCTCCTCAAAAAAGGCCAAGAGAATTGCCCTGTCTTTGTTCCCCATAGCATCTTGGTTACCAGCATACCGGATAAAGGAATGGCTACTCAGTGACATTGTTTCTGGGATCAGTACAGGGCTGGTGGCTGTACTGCAAGGTAATTTTTTTTTTAATTGAGATATAATTCACATACCAGAAAATTCACCCTTTAAAATGTACAGTGGTTTGTAGTATATTCATAAGGTTGTACAACCATCATTACCATCTAATTTCAGAACATTTTCATGACCCTCCCCCAAAAACTTTTACCCATTAGTAGTCATTCCCCATTTCACCCCATGCGTCCATCCCTGGCAATCACTAGTCTACTTTTTATTCTATGGATTTGCCTATTCTGAACATTCCATATAAATGAAATCATACAATAGATGGCCTTTTGTGTTTGGTTTCTTTCACTCAGCGTGTTTTCAAGATTCATTCGTGTTGTAGCATGTATCAATACTTCATTCCTTTTTATGGACAAATAACATTTTATCGTAGGGAAATACCACCTATTGTTTATCTTTTCATCAGTTGATGGATTATTTTCTTTTGGAGGCTATCATGAATAACGCCATTATGAACATTTATGTGTAAGTTTTTGTGCGCACACAAGTTTTCAATTCTCTTGGGTATACACCTGGAGTGGAATTGTTGGGTCATGTGGTAAAATTTTGAGCAATTGTCAAACCGTTTTCTGTAGTGGTTGCAGCATTTTGCATTCCCACCAACAGTATATGAGGGTTCCAATTTCTCCGCATCCTCACCAACACCTGTTATTCTCTGCCTTTCTGTTTATAGCTATCCTAGTAGATAAAAGATAGGAAGAGGTATTTCAGTGTGGTTTTGATTTGTATTTCCCTGATGACTAATGATGTTGAGTAACTTTTTCATGTGATTATTGGCTGTTTATATATCTTCTTTGAAGAAATGTCTATTGAAATACCTTTGTCCATTTTTAAATTGGGATATTTGCCTTTTTGTTGTCAAATCAGAAGAGTTCTTTATACACTGTAGGTACTAGACCCTTATCAAATATTTGATTTGCAAATATTTTCTCCCACTCTGTAGGTTGTCTTTTCACTTTCTTGGCGGGGTCCTTTGAAATACAATTTTTTTATGAAGTCCTATTTATCTGTATTGTTCTTTGATTGCTTATGATTTAGATGGCATATCTAAGAAACTGTTGCCTAATCCAAGGTCACAAAGGTTTTTACCTATATTTTCTTCTAAGAATTTTATTTTTTTTGCTCTTGGATTAATGTCTTTAATCCATTTTGTGTTAATAAGGTAACCTGTTTTTAAGACCCAATCTTAAATACTTTAAGAAAGAAAAGGGAACTTTTCTGATTCCCCTTGCACAAAATAAGGACTTGACTGCTTGTGTGTTTACAGGTCTGGCATTTGCTCTGTTGGTCAACATCCCCCCAAGCTATGGGTTGTATGCAGCCTTTTTCCCAGTCATAGTCTACTTTTTCTTGGGCACTTCTAAACACATATCTGTGGGTAAGTGAGTTACTGAGCTGATTAATATTCACATTGCTTTTTCTTTATGAATTTCATTAGCCACTAATGCTATCAACTCCAAATCCAGGAGAAAAGTCAAACATTTCCTGTAAGAATTAGGACTGGAGTTTGGGAAAGGAGGCCAGAGTTACAGACAGCAGCCTTTTTGCATGCTCACATTGTGGCTGAAAGACAACTATGCTTTAGGAAGGCATATACGGACCACGACTCATCCTCCGATGTTAATTAGGTCCATTTCCGGTTCTGAGTATGATGGTGGGAGCAGTAGTTGTGAGAATAGTTCCAGACATCAGTGAATCTGCTGTGGAAGTCCCTTATAACTCAACGAGTAATGGCACAACACTGGACGAACAGAGGGTGTTGGTGGCTGCAGCAATCACAGTCCTTTCGGGTATCATCCAGGTGAGTACTTTATCATGAAATCTATCACCCCCAATCTGCTTGTCCTGACTGGTACACATCTTTCTGATTTTTTCCCCCTCCTGCTAGCCCCCCCATTCTTCCTTTTGGTTGGTATCTCTTTTTTGGTGCCCTATAGCCAAGTAATTTAAGAAGGGTCACTCACCACTACCAGAAGTAGAGGGGCAGATCTACCACGTTGCAAAGATGAGTGAATGCAGGTATGGATAGGAGGAAGAATGGGAACAGGGAGGCACATATGGTGAGGAGGAAATGCCCAATTCAATAAAATACCTGAGGATTGATGGTCACTAAAAATAACTATATGCAGGAAATAGTGACAGGGGAGGCTTTGAAATGTTTTTCTCTCTAATTCTTTAGAAACTGTAAACTAAATGAAAGGGGTGAGGACTTTGTACTTTAAGCTACGCACATCAAAGATTTGGCAGAAGCTGACAAGGACTGTGGAAGAAATTAAAGCCTCACTTCCAAGCCACACCTGACACAGTAGTTGAATAATGAAAATTTCATAGACACTTTAGGATGTGGCCTAAGTTTATGGTTAGTGATATTATTGCATAAGATAGTTCCCTAAAGAAAGAAAAGGTCAATTTCTACAAGGACGTAGTGGGGTTTCCTATTGACTAAACAAGTGGTCAGGTCTTCAGAATACATTTCTGGACCTAGTGCTTTTGTGTCCCCATAGCTCCAGCTGCATTCCATGAGACTTGAGTGGAAAGACAGGCCAGGTATCCACAATTACGGCAAAACACCAATATTGTGGGGGAATTAACCACCTCTGTCCCCCAGTTAAAACTGAGTACTTCTAATCTCCAGAGTACACTTAATGATGTTCAGAGTACACCATTAGATATCTCATATGCAAGTCAGCAACTTGTTTGAGGGAATATGAATGGACACTTGCCCACACATGCTACAACAGCTAGAGAGTGTAACTTAACATCATGTGGGCAAATGTATGAGGGCCGATGCTAGATAAAATTCTGCTATACAAGGTTTATGAATGAGCTTCTAAAGATATTGCACTTCAAAACAAAAGAGGGGCGGGAAGAATAAACTTGTTACTTCTTGGGGCCCTACTAGATTTACATCCTACTGAACACCATGCAACATTCTGTGGGCATGGGGAGAGCCCTGAATAGGACTCCAGGAGGCAGGGGACCTGCTTCTTCAAGGCATATAAGTGCAGGTTGAGCTTTTACATTTTAAATCATTTAAATTGCCTATCCTTGGCTTTGCTTAAGTGTCCTCATAACAACGGCCTTTGTCCTTCTCTTCCCAGTTGATCATGGGGGTTCTGCAGATTGGATTTGTGGTGATATACCTATCCGATTCCCTAATCAGTGGCTTCACCACAGCGGCTGCTATTCACGTTTTGGTCTCCCAACTCAAATTTATGCTTCAACTGACAGTCCCGGCACACACAGATCCATTTTCAATTTTCAAAGTAAGTATTCCTTTCCTTTAAAAAATATTGAAATATATGAAACTTACTATTTTGATTCTGAGGACCTTTCCTTAAATGCTTTTCCTGTGGGTCTCACCTACAACTTGCAAGAAATTAATGGGTTGTGAAATTTTTTCAGGTCAAGAAAAAGTAAGTGGCAAAGAGAACAACACTGAAAATCAACCACCTCTACCATACAGCTAATGGTAGCAACAGCGATTAAGTGGCACTTCTTAGATTTGACTCTTAAGTACTTTAAAAATGTCTAAGTACATTGTTAAAAGCTTTAATATTTTGTCCCAATTTTTAAAAATTTTCCCGTTTGAAAATTTGAAATAATTTTGCTAATTGCATTATAATATTTTCCTACGTCTCAAAAAGCAGGTCTTGTTATTTTAGAATTGAAGTTCTTCTGAACCTTGCACAAGTCCCTGTTTATGAAGCAAAAGGAAACGGGCCAATGTGTAAATGGAGCAGATCCTGTTCTTAGCACTGCTGTCAAATAGTCTCTGGGAGTTTGAGCAGAGCTTGCTTCAGCCTGGAACCAACTTTCTGCCCCCATCCAGAGCTGCTCCAGAAGCAATTTGGGAGTTAGCTTGGACCTGCCTGAGGTGTCCTGGGCCCCAGGGGTATGGAAGTCAACTGGTATCTAGAAATCAGACTATGCCCAGGGTACAGTTAGCCAGAAAATCATTTCCAAAGGTGACAAAGTATGTCAGCTAAGAAATACAAAGAGTCTAGACCTAAGAGGCCAGGAATTAAGGGGATGCATGCTAAGAAAAAAACTATCAGGGACCAGAGGTTATTCCCTGGACAGAGCAATAGTGATTACTGTGAAATAAAGAAATGATGACTCTCTTAGTTATTTAGTGCTGCTATTATAACAGAAATACCACAAGTGGATGGTTTTATCCAACAGAAATTTATGTCCTCATAGTTTAGGAGGCTACAAGTTCAAATTCAGGGTGCCGACTTTAGGGGAAAGCTTTATCTTTCTCTGTTGGCTCTGGAGAAAGGTCCTTGTCTCTTCTGAATTTCTGCTCCTGGACAATTGTCATGTGGACTGACATCCCTCTTCCCCCATCTCTGCTTACTCGCTTGCTTGTTTGATCTCTTTTATATCTCAAAAGATATTGACTCAGGATACACCCTACATTAACCCTTCCTTATTAACATAACAAAGACAACCCATTCCCAAATGGGATAATAACCACAGGTATAGAGGTTAGGATTTACAACACATATTTTGGGGCAACACTATTCAATCCATAGCAATGACCAAAGGGACCTAAGAGCAGAAGAGAATAGTTGTAAAAATGGGAAAAACTATCCAATAAAATTTGGCATTAGCCTAAGAGATTCCCAGCGAAAATGCCAGAAGTACCCTTAAACCAGTGTGGTGCCCACACTATCTTTACTTTGTTGTTGTTGTTGCCATCAAGTCAGCCTCCACCTCATGGTAAACCAACGTTGTGATCCGTAGGATTTTCCTCGACTGATTTTCGGAAGTAGATTGACACACCTTTTTTCCTAGTCCTTCTTAATCTGGAAGCTTCACTGAAACCTGTTCAGCATCATAGTGACACACAAGCTTCCATTGACAGATAAGTGGTAGCTACACATGCAGTGCATTGGCTGGAAAGCAAACCCTGGTCTCTCACATGGAAGGGGAGAGTTCTGCCGTTACCCACCACTGCCCTCTCTGTGCTTGCTTAACCTGCTCACAACTACATGCTGGTCGCTACAATCTCACATTCATGGTTAACGCGAGCAAAACTGAATCGCTATCAAGAGTTAATTTTTATCTATTTGGAAATAATTAAGTGTTGAATACAAATTATACATTAATATAGGACTTGAGTGGTTTTTGTTTTTATAATTTTAGGTTCTACAATCCGTATTCTCACAAATAGAGAAGACTAACATTGCAGACCTGGTGACATCCCTGATTATTCTGTTGGTAGTATTTGTGGTTAAAGAAATAAATCAGCGCTACAAAGCCAAACTTCCAGTGCCCATTCCAATTGAACTAATCATGGTAACTGAACGTCTTAAGACTTTCTTTCATAGTTCACTAGTCTAGGGTGTTTACATTGAAAGTCCTTCACCATTTGTAGATCAGGAAGTTCTTGTGGGACTGAGATGCCATCTCTGCAATTTCTAGACATAATGTTTAGTCATTCAGAATTTAATAACATTCTTTTACACCTTTCAATTTGTTTTTACCATGTAAGACATGAATAGTGCAGAGAGCAAGACCTCTGAGAGGACGTGGTGATAGGCTTATTTGAATTAGAGCTGTGGTTTCACGACCTTGCACCACTACCTTGGAATTGCCAAAAACATAGCAAATTAAAACCAGTTGCCCTGAGCCAACTCTAACTCATGGAGACGCCTCTATAGGGCCTTCAATGGCTCATTTTTGGCAAGTAGATCACCAGATCTTTCTTTTGAGGTACCTCTTGGTAGACTTCAACCTCCAACCTTTCAGTTAACAGCCAGGCATGTTAACCATTTGCATCGCCCAGGGACTCCAGAATTTCCTCGAGACCTTGTAAAAAAAGTAACAAAGCTTGGGCCTCTAGATCCTTATTTAAAAGGTCTAGGGATGGGGCCTGGCAACAGTATTTTTTCAAAGCAAGACTCTTCATTTCATCTCAGATTTCTAATTTGGGCAATTTTGCAACTTTGCAGACTGTGATCGCAACGGGTGTATCCTATGGCTTTGACTTCCAAAACAGGTTTAAAGTGGCAGTCATTGGGGAGATGCCAAGTGGGTAAGTGAGTCTTTCTTGATGGTGTCTCTAAACACTAATCAGAGTGTAAGCAGTAGTTACTGAGAGAGTCTTAGAACTGAAATGCATGAACCCATGTCAGAACTCTCTCTGCAACAGCCGTCTGTGAGAAAGGTTTGTTTTTGTCCTGGGAAGGGGCCACGAAGAAGGTAAAAGTTCATAGTTCTTAATATCAGAAAGTTTCTCCTTGTGGAAGAACTCACATGCCAGACTACAAGCAAGCACTCACATTTGAGTAAAAATTAGTGAAAGTAGAAAAAATAGGCAACATAAACCCATTTCTTCCCATAAAGAAATACCAAATGAAACCAGATTTCCTCATCCGTAAATTACTATAAACAATAAGCAGTGTTTCGTTTGGGGTTACTGGAGCCAAGTTCTGAAAGTTCAAAAGAGATCCTGAAGGAAGGCCCGCAGAGTGCTTGAATAGTTCAGAGAGGCACGCTCTGTCCTTTCTTATGATCGCTTTCAAAACAAGACGAAGGCAACTTACTGCTGCGAAATGTTGGGAGGCCAGTGTGTACAAGGAATGTGAAAATGTATTTCATTACATTTAATGGATTGAGATGGGTGAGCCAGTTTTGTGCCTACTTCTTCCTCTTTGCCCTCTGACCAGAGATAGCATCAGTTTCTTCTTATTTGCTTACCAAGGAAAGGTTGCTTTCCTGTTTAAAAACAAAAAAAATTCTCTCTCCCTCCACTACCCCCTACCCTGCCTTAACAAGCATTTGAGAATTCTAGAAAATCAGCATTTGTATATATTTTATTAGGTTGATGTTAAAATACCCAAATTCTTTTAAAAGCAAATACCAATTTTTTTTGGAAACCCTGGTGGCATAGTGGTTAAGTGCTACAGCTGCTAACCAAAGGGTTGGCAGTTCGAATCCACCAGGTGCTCCTTGGAAACTCTATGGAAACTCTGTCCTAATAGGGTCGCTGTGAGTCAGAATTGACTCGACGGCACTGGGGTGGTGACCCATTTTTTTAAGCAAAAAACATTTTTGTCACCAGCTCTTTGTGTGTTATACTTAATGAATATAAACCATCACTTTAAAGAGTTTTTAAGTGGAAATTAGGCTGATTTTTCAGGCTGAAGCTGAAAGACAATTTCAAAGGTTTCCGCCTTTTAACTTTTAAGTGATTATAATTTAGTTAAATGTATTGGGAGACATAAACTAAATGGGAAAAAAAATGAGTAAATACAGGTATAATTAAAGTGGATTTTGTCAGAAGGGTTTTGAAATAAAAAATAAACTTAACATCACTGAGTACTTAACATCACTGAGTTATAATCTTAGAGGCCCTATTTAGCACATATATTTTAAACATCAGTGACCTCTTTCTACAAGATGCATGGGTAGCAGGAAGGGGCAGTTCACATTTGTTAAGCATTCCACTCTACAGACAGACAGTGTCACCTAGCAGATAAGCAGCATATTCTAGAAGCAGGGCGCCTGGGATTTATTCCTGACTCACTTCATAACCTTGAGCAAAACTAGTAAACTCTGTGTGTCTATGGCCTTGGCTGTAAAATAGAGCTGAAAATAGTAGCTATTGCAGAGCATTCTTATAAGGATCAAATGAGATAATACATGCGATGTGCTTAGAACAGTGCCTGGCCTATAATAAATGTTCAACCTTCCTTACTCCTATTGCTGATTTAGCACCTAAATTAGGTACTAGGAGCTTTACATGCTTTCTATGCTCTAATATTTTCCTGGTTGATAATTGTGGGCATCTTACATTTCTGATCATTGCAAATAGAATATAACTGAAGGTAATGGTTATTAGTTATTGCCAATCAGTGGTTGGAACCCACCAGCCACTCCATGGAAGAAAGATGTGGCAATCTGCTTCCATAAAGATTACAGCCTTGGAAACCCTATGGGGCAGTTCTACCCTGTCCTATAGGGTGTCACTATGAGTCGGAATTGACTCAATGGCAATGTTTTTTTTTTTAATCTGCCATTAATGAGTATGCCACCTTAATAGTTATTTTGTGAAGTCACACACATTGAATGAAAATGGCAGAAGGGAACCAAGCATTGAAAGGAAACACAAAGAATAATTCAGATTCCTAAGGAATTCTATAATACTTGCTAACAGGCACATTATATTTTATGGTGTATAAATAGTATTTGCATTCTTGATTTTATCTGACCCTCCCATAAAACTACGAAGAAAAGAGAACAAGTGTTATTGTTTTCACTTTACAAATGAGGAAACTGTGGCTCAGGAAGAGAAGAAGCAGAGCCAGGAAATAAACCCAAGTTTTGAGACTGTAAATCTCCAATATATCACTCTGTCTATGGTGTTCACTGGTGGCGTACTGGTCAAGAGCTACGGCTGCTAACCAAAATGTTGGCACTTGAATTCACCAGCCGCTCCTTGGAAACTCTATGGGGGCAGTTCTACTCTGTCCTATAGGGTCGCTATGAGTCGGAACCAACTCGATGGCAATGGGTTTGGTTTTTTGGTTATGGTGTTCAGAGGCCAGAACAGAAGAATAATAGTAGTAGGCTCCTTGTTGTCGTGGTATAAAATGCAAAATTTAATTGTATTATCAATTTCAAGTTAAAAAAAAAAAATTCCAAGCTAACTTTTTGATTTATGGTAGCAGAGGCGTATGGGATAGTAGTTGTTGTCGTATGCCATTGAGTCTATTCCAACTCATAGAAACCCTACAGGACAGGGTAGAACTCCCCATAGGGTTTTCTTGGGTATAATCTTTACAGGAGCAAATTGCCATGTCTTTTCTCCAATGGAGATGCTGGTGGGTTAAAACCACCAACCTTTCACTTAGCAGCCAAGCGCTTGACCACTGCGCCACCAAGGCTCCTTGAGATAGTAGTACTTCTTAAAAATTAGAGCTGAAATTTCATTAACATAGACATTCACAAAACCTGGAGTATTTCAGGAAAAAGTTGAATGGATTCAATTCACCCTCTTCTAATAAGTTTTAGATCAGAGATACATGTTTACAGGAGCTGAGCGTTTCAGTAAATGAATGTTGAGTTTGAGATATTTGTACCTTTTGTCATACAATTAGTAAATATCATTTAACTGTTGTAAGTTCATGAGGCATAAACAGAGACTCATTCTCTATGAGTTGGAAGTTTCTCTGACACTCTATCACTTTAAACTGGGACCCACTCTTCATCAGAGCTACAGTTGGCTCCAGCACAGGGCAGAGTCCAAGGCCCATCTGTTTGCCAGGGTTTTCCGTGAAAGGTTATTGTTTTCAATAGAAGGAGGACTTTCTTGCTTTCCTTGTCTCAGGATTGTATTTGCTCAAAGAAACATCAGCCATGGATAACGATTGGAGGGATTGTGGGTACTGCTTTGCAACCCCACATAACAATACGAGTGGAATCTGATATTTTGCATGAGCTTTTATGGGGATATAAATGCACATTATAATGTGGTTATACTGGTGAAAACATAGATTTACCACTACCATTGGACTGGGTTTATAATCTTGTATCTAATTCAGGCAGTACGGCTTTTCAACAGATAGCAGATTCCAAAGTTTTCAGCAGTACTAAATGCTTTTAGGTGATACCTAAAGTATCCAAAGTGAGGTACAACTCAGTCTAGATTTTGCTCATTGCCCAACAGTCACCTACTATATGCCAAGAAGGGTGTCTGACCATTGATGTAGTATAGTGGATCAGACAGTCACAGTAACTCGGGGGAGAGTTACTTGGGTGTGTGTGGAATACCCAGCAGGAGCTGGGGAAGCACAGACGATCTCACCTAACCCTGAATTTATGGTCAAGGAACACTTTCTGGACAGAAGGATGGGGATCAGGGGGATGGTTCAGACAGATGGAATTGGAAATTAGAAGGCTCCAAGGTGAAAGAGTGATACCTTCAAGAAACAAAAAGAAGCTTAGTCTGGCTGGAGCATAAATTTGGGAAATGGTAGCAATTAAGCTGGAGAGGTGGGGTTGAGTTTGGACTTTTCCTAAGAGCAAATAGTTGCCACTGAAGAACTATAAGCAGGTTGGTGACATTCAGGATTGCTTAATTTCTATTTTAGATTCCAGGCCCCTGTTCCACCTGACGTGAAGGTTTTCCAAGACACCATAGGAGATTGCTTCGCCATTGCAATCGTTGGCTTTGCGGTGGCCTTTTCAGTTGCCAGCGTCTATTCCCTCAAATATGATTATCCGATTGATGGCAATCAGGTAAGTATACAATCTACACTGGATCTCTTATAAAAAAAAAAAATAGCCAACTTAAAATAATATTTTGTGTACGTAATAGTAATGGTGCCACTTCTAAAAGTTCCCTCCTTGTTCTTCTGTCAGGAGTTAATAGCCTTCGGATTGAGTAACATAGTCTGTGGATCCTTCAGAGGCTTTGCATCCAGCACTGCCCTCTCCAGATCAGGGGTTCAGGAGAGTACAGGAGGCAAAACGCAGGTACTTCAAGGTCGTTACTGTGTGACGATCCTAGCATCGCTAACTGGACAATCTGAGCCAGGGAAAATGCCAAGTTTGTGACGAGAATTTTTTTTTTTTTTTTGTCTTTTCACAGATTGCTGGGATTCTCTCTGCCATCATCGTGTTGATTGTCATCGTTGCCATTGGATTTCTCTTGGCGCCACTACAAAAGGTAACACTTTTCTCTCTTTGGATAATATCTCAGTCCTTTGGGTAACGAAATCAAGGACCCTGATTCTTAAACTCAGGAGACTATTTGCTGTTGGTCCAGTTGACTCCAACTCATGGTGACTCCTGGTGTGTCAGAGTAGAACTGTGCTCATAGAGTTTTCAATGGCTGCTTTTTTCACAAGTAGATCACCAGGCCTTTCTTCTGAGGTGATTCTGGGTGGACTTGAACCTCCAACCTTTCAGTTAGCAGCCAAGCAGGCTAACCATTTGCACCACCCAAGTACTCTTTAAACTGTGGAAACACAAGCTAAACTAAAGAAAATGAGGTAATTACAACTCTCAAGTACTCGTCTTACTCAATATACTATGGGCCAAAAATATTTATTTTCCCTTGGCATTTTATGAATGTTGGGAATGCAGATGCCCAAACTACCTTATCTGCTCTACTCTTCGCATGTTTGTAGCCCCAAATATAATTAATGTTTAAACAGGAAGGCACCCTGGCACCGGAGGATGGGCTGAAATGAAGATTTTCCTAAAGGTTGAGGCAATTAAGTTCTCTATCTAATTCAGGGAATGGTGCTACCAGCCACACAACCAATCCTTGGGAATATGCCCCACAGCTCTCATAGCTTGGTTTGACTCCAAGACCAACACTCAGATTGCAAGAAGGGAACCTGATTTCCTGCCCGGACATAGACCTCACACCTCCCTGCCACATGTTACTCATCCACGTTTCCTGAACTGTAGTTTTTCAGGGCTTAGTCTAATGCTGTGTAAACTTCTGCAGCACTCATTTATAAAATAAAATATCAGTAGACAGTGGAAAACATAGGACCTCTAGGAAACCAAACCCATTGCCATTGAGTCAATTCCAACCCATGGTGACACAGTGTCACTGGTTAGGTGGGTGGGTTTGAAGTGCCAAACTTTAGGTTAGTTGTCACAAAAACCATTTGCACCACCAAGGGACTCCTCTAGGAAACCAAAACCAAACCAAACCCATTGCCATGGAGTCAATTCCAATTCATAGTGACCCTATAGGACAGAACAGAACTGCCCCATAGGGTTTCCAAGGAGCAGCTGGTGGATTGGAACTGTTGACCTTTTGGTTGGCAGCCAAAGGCTTAACCACTGTGCCATCAGGGCTCCTCTAGGAAACTAAAAAAAAAACAAAAAAACTAGACACTGGTAAATACATTGTTCTTTGTGATTTTAATATGGTTTGAGGCAATTCACAGAGCACTGGCTCTGGAAGCCTGTAGACCTAGTTTGAATCCTGCCTAAATTTGCTTTGGGGTATATTCCCTAACGTCTCTAAACCTCAAGTTTCCATTTGTAAAATAGGGGTGGGAAATAGTATCTACCTTACAGACTTGTTATGAAAATTAAATGAAAGGATGCATATGAAGTACTTACTCAGGGCCTGCCACACGATAAGCACTTGGTAAATCATAGCCATTATTGTTAATATCGTTATCATCATAACACAAATATTCTATTTCAATTCTCATGTAGAGCTATGATCCAACCAACCAATGTCTTTCAGTTGTTATCGAGGCCTTTTTTCCTGGTGGGTTGGTAACTGAACTATGAACTTGGTCCCTGGTTTCTGGACTCCCAAGTGTGGTTATTCCAAAGGAGCCTCACTGGCAAAATTGAGCTCAAGCAGGGCAGAGTTCTGTTTGCCAAACATGCGTGTTCTCCATACGCTAAACTACTAATTTCAAAATGAATGGCATTAAGGGAACCAAGAAGTCACCACTAATGGAACAGAAGAAAGTGTATTGCAGTAAAAACAAATGCACGCACACTCACCTTGACGTAGAGATGAATTCCACCCTGGCGTGCTCCTTCGCACGGGCGCACTTGGGCACTATGCAGCCAATATCCATTTAGAGAAATGAAAGAAGCAATTACTATTTAATCCTAGCTCCCTCCTAAATAAGCCACACATGAGGACATCGTGCATGGTGTTAATCAAAATCCTTTCTATAAAAGATCAGAGTTTGGGAAACCCTGGTGGCATAGTGGTTAAGTGCTACGGCTGCTAACTAAGAGGTTGGCAGTTCAAATCCACCAGGTGCTTCTTGTGAAACTCTATGGGGCAGTTCTACTCTGTCCTATAAGGTCGCTATGAGTTGGAATCAACTCCATGGCAGTGGGTTTTGGTTTTTGAGTGATAAGCTCTCGTGAGACCATTTTGTTAGAAATGTCTTTGTTTCAACTAAATAACTGGTTTGCTTCTGCTTATCACTTGAGGACAACATAGCCCACAATAATAGTTAGTCAGAATTTTTGTCGAGGGCTTACTAAGCATCGGCAGAGTTCTAAGCACATTATATGTATTTAATTCTTTACATCAATTGCAGAATGGATCCCAGGTTACTGGTGAAATTGTACCCCTTTTCCTTTCTACAGTTTCTCAATGCTCTATAATCTTTTTTTTTTTTTAAGTTTTCTTTTCCTTTTAATTATTGTGCTTAGATGAAAGTTTAGTCTCCCATTCAATAGTTTATACACAAATTGTCTGGTGGCATTGGTTGCAATCTCCGCAATTGTCAGCACCACCACTCCCATCACCACCCTGAATTCCTCACTTCCTTTCTTCTGGTTCTCCTGCCCCTTCCTGCCTTCTCATCTTTGCTTTTGGGCCAATGTTGCCCTTTTGTTCTCATTTAGATGATTTTTATAATGACCACGCTCCTCATGGGTGTTATTATTTTATAGGCCTGTTCATAATTTGGCTGAAATGTGATCTCTGGGAATGGCTTCGGTTCCAAGTTAGGAGGGTGTCTAAGGGCCATAGTCTCAGGGGTTCCTTCAACCTCTCTTGGACCAGTAAATCTCATCTTTTTTATGAATTTGAACTATGTTCTACATTTTTTCCCACTCTAACTGGCACCTTCTATTGTGATCCTGGTACCGCCTAGTTCTTCTGGTCTCAAGCTAGCAGAGGCTGCGGTTCCTGTGGTCCATTAGTCCTTTGGACTAATTGTTTCCTTCAGTCTTTGGTTTTCGTCACTCTCCTTTGCTGCAGACAGAGAGACCAATAGTTGTATCTTAGACGATGGTTCTCAAGCTTTCAAGAGCCCAGACGCTACTCACCAAAGTAGGGATGTAGAACATTGTCTTTATGAACTATGTTACTGCCAATTGACCTAGATGTCCTCTGAGACTAAGGTCCTTAGACTTCAAGCCCAGTAACTCAGTCTCATGAGATGTTTGGTTATGTCTAGGATGTTTCCATGGCTGTGCCCCTTGTGTGCTTTTATATATATGAGTAAACATGCAGCACATACAAATATGTACGTAGAAATAGCCACAGCCAAACCTATATATGCACGTGGGTGTGCTCCCGTACGTTAAAGCACTCGCTCGGCTGCTAACCAAGAGGTAGGCAGTCAAAGGTCAAAAGGTAAGCCTTGGAAACCCTGTGGGGCAGTTTTACTCTGTCCTATAGAGTCGCTATGAGTCAGAATCGACTCGGTGGTAGTGGGTTTTTTGGTACTCCCATACACCATGCTGTGTACTTGCCTTTCCCTTCACCGAAGTTAACACGCATCTACTCTCCAGTTAGTGATTTTCCCTCCCTCTCCCTCCCATCCCTGGTAACGATCAAAAAATGTTTCTTTCTGTGTGTAAACCTTTTCTTGACTAATTAAAATAATGATCTCATATAATAGTTGTCCTTTCGTGATTGACTTTTTTCACTCAGCATAATGTTCTCCAGATTCATCCATGTTGTAAGATGTTTCCCAGGTTCATCATTATTCTTTATTGTTGCATAGTGTTCCATTGTGTGTATATACCACGGTTTATCCATTCATCCATTGATGGGCACTTAGGTTGTTTCCATCTTTTTGCTGTTGTGCATAATGCTGCAGTGAACATGGGCGTACACATGTCTATTCTTGTCACGACTCCTATTTCTCCAGGATACACACTTAGGAGTGGGATTGCTGACTCAAATGTTCTTAAAGGTTTCTGTTGAGCATTTTGTTATAAACTGTTTCCAGTTGTTTTTCTATGGAGTGCTGATCAAGTGGGAAATAATGCTAAATGAAAAGAAAGATGATGTGTCTCTAACAGGTGGCATTTAACATGTTTTATATGAACAGTAAATTTCCCCAAAGGAAAAACCTATTGTCTGAAAGGATAAAGATACTAATTTTTAATTATGAGTTTGCTGTTGCAATTCCTTTTTATTCTTTTTTAAAACTTTTCATTTTGAAATAATTATAAAAAAAATTATTTTATTTTTTTTTTTTAGGAAGTTACAAAAAATAGTACACTCAGCTTCCCTTAATGGTAGTATCTTAATAGCTGTAAAAAAAAAAAAAAACTAAACCTGTTACCGTCAAGTTGATTCTGACTCATGGCAACCTCATGTTTTTTCAGAGTAGAACTGCACTCCATAGGGTTTTCAATGGCTGTACTATTTTCAAAAGTAGATCACCAGGCCTTTCTTCCAAGGCACCTATGGGTAAATTTGAATCCTCAACCTTTCTGTTAGTAGCCATGTGCTTAACTATTTGTGCCACTCATGGAACCATTATTCAGTAAAATCTTCAAAAACCCGAACCTGTGTAAGGTGGAAACCTGTCAAAGAAGGAAAACTCAAATATTTCCCACGAAAACAAGCAACAGAAAAGTGGTAAGATTGCACCCTGTCAAAACTAGCAATCTTGTGAGACCTGGAGAAACAAGGCAGTCTCTTTTAGCTCTGGCTCTCGCAGTTTTCACTGCATAGCTATGTTGTTGTTAGGTGCCACCGAGTCAGTTCTGACTCCTAACAACCCTATATACAACAGAATGAAATATGCCTGGTCCTGCACCATCCTCACGACCTTTGCTATGTTTGAGCCCATTGTTGCAGCCACTGTGTCAATCCATCTCGTTGAGGGTATTCCTCGTTTTTGCCATATTAAAACCAAGAAATTAATGTTGGTAGAGAACTGTTAACTAAACTACAGACCTTACTCAATTTTCACCATTTTTTAACCAGCATTCAGTTGTGTGCTATTTCTTTTTTAAAGTCACTTAAGATAGTATTTTCTTTGAAATGATGACCTTCATTCTCACAATGAGTAAAATTGTTCATTGGATAGGTATAAAATTGTAAGTTACTTATGAAAACCAAAAATACCTAAATCAGTTAAAACTATCTTAGAGGTATGAATATAAAAACTATGTTTTTTTGTTGTTGTTGTTAAACTGTGCTTTTATGATACAAAAGCAGTCTATACAAATTTCAGAGTCCATTCAGAATGGAACAGCTTTAACTGGGAGACAAATCCCTACAATTGTGTTAAAATCTAAATGAGTCAGAAAGTATACTTAGCTATTCAGCATTTGCCGTCTTAACTATCCTAATTCCTGCAAAACAAAACGTCTCATTCTGGCACATGACGAATCAGAAGTCTGAGATGCTGCTGGGGCAGAGCTGAGTCTACCACCCGGACTGTCCTTACTGAACCACCATTCAGTGGCGCCAGTATCAGGGCTTCTTAAAAAAGGCTGTGTTCCTGAAGGGTTAGTAAATGGTGTGGGACATGTTAAGTCATTAGCTCATTCTCTCACTCACTGAACAATTATTAAGCCCCTCCTATATGTATTTTGGGGTCCCTGGTTGCACAGTGGTTAAGCGCTCGGCTGCTAACCAAAATGTCGGCAATTCAAAACCACCAGCTGCTCCTTGGAAACCCTATGGGGTAGTTCTACTCTGTCCTATAGGGTCACTATGAGTTGGAATTGACTAGATGGCAACGGATTTTTTTTTAATGTGCATTTCGAAGGAGTCCTGGTGGTTGCGATGGTTAAGTGCTCAGCTGCTAACTGAAAGGTTGGCAGTTCGAACCCACCAGCCACTCTGCATGAGGGAAGACCTGGTGAATTTGCTCCTGTAAAGACTCCAGCCTAGGAAACCCTATGGGGCAGCTCTACTCTGTCCTATAGGGTAGCTTTGAGTCAGAATCGACTCAACGGCACACTGTAACAACATCATTTGCATTTGGGAGTCCCTGGGTGGCACAGTTAAGTGCTGGACTACTATCTGAAAGGTTGGCATTTTGAACCCACCCAGAGGCACCTTGGAAGACAGGCCTGGCATTCTGCTTCTGAAAGGTTATAGCCTGGAAAATCCTATGGAGCAGTTCTACTCTGCACACATGGGGTTGCGGTGAGTTGGAATCGACTCAACAGCAACTGGTTTTTATGGGCGTTTGACCACGGTAGTTTCCAGGGATACCACAGGGGAAGAGATGAACAGGGTTTATGCTGTCCCGGAGAGTCTGCATCAAACCTTTGTTAATGGCTCTGTGATCTTCAGCTTCCTCTTCCAAAGTGGCATGATTGCTGCTACTCATCAA
Source organism: Loxodonta africana (assembly GCF_030014295.1). Taxonomy (NCBI): domain Eukaryota; kingdom Metazoa; phylum Chordata; class Mammalia; order Proboscidea; family Elephantidae; genus Loxodonta; species Loxodonta africana. Next base: position 41,613,901 of record NC_087349.1, read on the forward strand.
AAGTTTGAATTTAGACCCAGGTTATTTTTTACAGACAGCAGCCCCTGCCCCCACCTCCAATAAACAGACACACATTAGACTGTGTTTAGGAAGGTCTGCCTCCCTCTGTTCCAAGTTCATGGCTCCTAAGTGCCACCAGATCATCCAGGGAAGGTCAGCCACTATCACTGTGTTGGGAACAAAGCCACGTAAGGGGACAAGTCAGAGTCCCATTTCTCCAGTGTCTTGCTTGGCCTCTGCACACTGGACAAGGGTGTATTCTTTGATATGCTTTGAGGCCCTTTAAGGGACTCACTTATCTACAACCTTCACCTTTGCTTCTATATGGTTTATTTGACTAACTTAAAGTACATCTGGTGTGTATGTTTTTAACAGTCCGTTCTGGCAGCTTTAGCACTTGGAAATTTAAAGGGAATGCTGATGCAGTTTGCTGAAATAGGAAGACTGTGGCGAAAGGATAAATACGATTGTGTAAGTAGTGGTAATGGTATATTAAAAGAGAGATAAATCAGGGTGGCATTTTAATGCTGATATAAAGTGCATATTAATATTTGTAAGTCAAGTGAAATTTTATTCCTATATCTGTTCAAAGCAATCTTAGTTTTAGTTGCTGGCTGTCTTTAAACTGCATATTTCTAAAGAACACTCTCTGGAATTTCAATTTAAAAGGATGGGCAACTTGCAAATACAGAACTTTCTTAGATCTGTCCTAGAAGTTCTTGCAGTCATTCTGAGCACCACAGAAACTCTGAATTTTAGGGTATGCATTGCTTCTGTTCTTCATTACACAATATGTTAGTTTCCAGAGAATCTGCAACTCATAGTGACCTTATAGGACAGAGTAGAACTGCCCCACAGGGTTTCCGAGGAGCGGCTGGTAGATTCGAACTGCTGACCTTTGGTTAGCAGCTGAACATTTAACCACTGCACCACCAGGGCTCCACGAAGAACTTAAATTCTAAACCTTCCTTTTTGGACATACTTTATAAAGGTTCCCCCTTGCTCTCAGTCAGCATGCCTTGCTATAAGAAACAGTCCATAGTTATATCAGAGTCAAAATCTGTGGCATAAAAACCCTCTTAACACATCCTATGGTACTTAACAGGTGTCAAGTAATAATGTTACACTTGGTTTCCTTTTGTTCCCAGTAGATTAATTGTTGGAGATGTGAACACCCTTTTGGCATGCTAAAATTTTTGTAGAGATAAAAACCAAAAACAAACCTGTTGCCATCAAATCAATTCCAACTCACAGAGACCCTATAGGACAGAGTAGAAGTGCCCCACAGCGTTTCCAAGGAGCAGCTGGTGGATTCAGGCTGCCAACTTTTTGGTTAGCAGTCAAACGTTTAACCACTGTGCCACCAGGGCTCCTTTATCCACTGCCGTCGGCTCCTTTATAGAGAAATCAAAACCAAAAAAACCAAACCCATTGCTGTCAAGTCGATTCAGACTGATAGTGACCCTACAGGATAGAGTGGAACTGCCCCATAGGGTTTTCAAGGAGCAGCTGGTGGATTTGAACTGCTGACCTTTTGGTTAGCAGCTGAGCTCTTAACCACTGCACCACCAGGGCTCTTTTACAGAGACAGTAGCCATTAATTAAACCGATAGACCAAGAATAAAAGGTTAGTATAGGGAACAACCAAGAAAAGGAGAGTGGGAATGATTTCACAACTCGATGTAATCAATGTCACTGAATTGTACGTATAGAAATTGTGGAATTGGTGTATGTTCTGCTGTGTATAGTCTCAACATCAACAATAAAAATAAAATAAATTTTCAAAAAAGAGGTTAGTATAGGGTCTACCAATTAATTTTGTAGTTTTAATGAACAGCAGCTGGTTCTGGAATTCTAGCTGTGACAGAAACACAATCGGTTCTTTAACTGGGACAGACACAGGATTAGAAATACACTCTGTGGCTCATTCTATATATGCTTGTGTTTCTGTGGCTCAGAACCTGAGGCAGGTCCCTTCTCCTTTGCACTTTGCTCCCTGACCCAAGATTACAACTTCCAATCTCTGTTTTTGGCCCTAGAATGTTATGCTTTCTTACAGTTCTGGACCTAAGACATTGTACTTTAATCAAAGTAAATTGTAGTGTATGTGTTGTTTTCTTTTTAGCTCATTTGGATCGTGACCTTCATCTGTGCCATCGTCCTGGGACTTGGTTTAGGACTGGCAGCTAGCATTGCATTTCAGCTCCTAACCATCGTGTTCCGGACACAATTGTGAGTGTTCACTGTGCCCTGCATCCTTGCAGGCTTTGACCTGACCAAATCAAGAGAAAAAAAACAGTCACTGCTTATGAGAAAAGTAGTTTTGTTGATAATCATGCATGTCCATTAAGCTTGGCCAGTATATTCCTCCTCAGTCACACAAAGACCTGAAGAGTAAAAGAACGGCTTGGCTTTAGAAAACCCAGCCAGTTAGCATACCTGCTGTTGGTCTGCTCCCTGCTTTGACACCAGTTCCAAGAAATTATATAAATCTCTGAGTCTGTTTGCCCAGCTGTAAATCAGAAGTAATTATATTCTAAGAGGGTTTAATGTCTCTACCTTAGACTTGTTAAACATGAGAAAGTGTTAGGGATTCTCCATGTATAGTGGAGGATTCCCTTTATAGGTAGATTGTAGTCCCACCTTAAAAACATGGAGCTGGAGTGCAGAACTTTTCAAAGGCCCCTCTTGTCCTAAAATTCCACAAAGATAGACAAATGGTCAAATTCTTGGATGGATGGGTAGACAAGACAGACAGACAGGTAGATGGCTGTCATTGAGTCAACTCCAAGTCCTAGAAACCTTATGTAAATAGAACAAAATGTTGCCTGATCCTGTATCATCCTCACAATTGCTGGCATGTTCAAGCCCATTGTTGCAGCTATTGTGCCAATCCATCTCACCAAGGGTCTCTCTCACCCTCGTTGGCCCTCTGTTTCGATGAACATGATGTCCTCTTCTAGTGATTGATCGCTCCTGACGATGTGCCCAAACCAAGCAAGGAGCACAATGTTCTATTGTGATCCACAGGGTTTTCATTGGCTAATTTTCACAAGAAGATCGCTAGGCCTTTCTTCCTATTCTGTCTTAGTCTAGAAAAAACTACTAGAAGCTCTGCCAAAACCTGTCCATCATGGGTGACCCTGCTGGTATTTGAAATATTGGTGGCATAGCTTCCAGCATCATAGCAACACACAAACCACCACAGTAAGACAAACTGACAGGTGATTAAAAAAAAAAAAAAAATTCTGTAAAAGCCAACAGAATTCTTTATAGTCATCCAGTCCAAGCATCTTCTGGATTCTTAAATCTCTGCTGTAATATCACCACCATGTGGTCACTCAGACTATGTTGGCTTACACGGTGTGTCAGAGAAATAAGGCTCCTTGGGAACTAAAGAATTTGAGAACAGAAAGTATTATCATAGTTAAAGCTAATCCTTGACCGATGGAACACACTTGTATTAAAATGTTATGTTCCCTTACTCTTTTATTCATTCCCATTTGCACTCATTTCTCTACTGGTGACCTATCAAATGTTGAGACAAACTGAGTGGTCAGAGGCAAGTCGTTTTACTTCTCCATGTCTTCATCCATAAATTAGCATCTGCCTTACCTCACCAAATTTTCTGATATTCAGAACCAAAATGGCAAAAGCATATGGAAGTTGTTTTGTAAACAGTGACATGGTAGGTGCAAGGCATTGTTTTAGCAGCTGTGTGGGAGGACACAAAGATAAGTAAAACAAGGTGCTTGCCCTGTGGGCTCTCTGAAGGCATAATGATTCACCAACCTTCCAAATTTTGAAAAGTGAGCCTGCTCTGGTATGTGAGGACAAAAATCAGTGTTAGCCTTCCAGACCTAACAAATATGCATGAATGATTCATTTGGTGTTGATTTTCCCTACAGTCCAAAATGCAGCACACTGGCTAATGTTGGAAGGAGCAACATCTATAAGAATAGAAAAGATTACTATGATGTAAGGAAAATTCTTTTTTTTTTCTTTGACTTGCTAAATGATGTTAATATGAGTTTGATGGACACCATCTAATCTTACTTCTCTACTTTGTAGACGTATGAACCAGAAGGAGTGAAAATCTTCAGATGTCCATCTCCTATCTACTTTGCAAACATTGGCTTCTTTAAGCAGAAACTTATTGATGCTGTAAGGTTTGGGGTTATTTAATGTGTGTATGTGTGTGAGAGAGAGATTCCACTGAATACCTAGGAAAGAAATTTTTGTTCTTAAACAAGAGAGTCACTGACTTCACATATGTTGGGATGGATTTTGTCGTGTTTTTGTGTTCCATGTCCCAAAGTAGATGAGACTAACTTATAAAGGGTTTGTTGGTATATGGAAAATAAGCCTCTTTCTATGAGGTCAAGGTAGAGTCAGCTTTTACCAAATTCTGTTGTAAAGATATCCGGGGGTGCTAGCTTTTATAGATCGTATCCTACAGATTTTCTTCGGGCAAGTTCAAAAACAGTGAAGGAGCATTTGATATTTGAATGCATTGTTGAGGAGGTTGAGAATAACAATTATAAATGAATATTTAACACTATAATAACTATAAATACTATGTGCCTGATAAACCGGAGATAACAAGGAACCGGTTTTCAAAATTAAGAAACAACATGCCTTTTGGATTGCTCTGTACGTTGCATAGAGCTTCTGCCTTAAACCCTTAACTATTAATATTACTTTGGTATGCATCGGATATTTTTCTTCTGTTCACTTTGTTCCCTGGCCCAAGATTACAACTTTTTACAAAACGGGACCATATTATATATATGGCTTTATATACTGCACTTTTCACTTAATCTATCTTTTCATCTGACTATAATTTTTGTTAAGATTTTTTTTACATGATTTGATCCTCCATATTATTCTAGAGCTAAATATTGCACCAATAAGAACACGTGTTTTGAAAAAGGGAAAATAAGAGTTACTCCCAAATCTAGCACTAAAATTATAAAGTAAAAGCATGCAATATCATAAAATAAAATCATATAATTTTAATATAGTGAAAATTATACAGAAGCGGAATACTAATTATAAACCCATTGCCATCGAGTCGATTCCGACTCATAGCGACCCCATAGGACAGAGTAGAAATGCCCCATAGAGTTTCCAAAGAGCGCCTTAATGCCTCCCTTATTCAACAAATAAAAAATAAAATTTCCTAAGACTTATGTAGGCCAAAAATGCAAGCAGGTTTAAATAGAGTTAACATACATAAGCGGATGGTTTATGGATAAATCCTAGACTGTACAGGGTTTTAGGGCGTTGATAATCACATACAAGCTGAGCAGACCATAGTTGTGACACAATGTTGTCGTTTTTACCACTTTTAAATTTTATCAAAAATATCTTGATTATTGGTCCTAATCCCTCAAACCATCTAACTAAAGTTATTAGAATTATACTATATAAGTACCAAAATTATCCGGAACTCTTGTAACACAGAAATGGGCTTTTCAGATTGGCTTTAGTCCACTTCGAATTCTACGCAAGCGCAATAAAGCTTTGAAGAAGATTCGAAAGCTACAGAAGCAAGGCCTGCTACAAGTGACACCAGTAAGTTTCTTGGTCACATTAATGTGCATTATAACTAAGAGCTTAGTAAAATATAGTTCCGTGTGCTAGTTCCATTTCCTTAAATGAAATGCCGGCTAAATAAGGTATCTCTTTGTCATTTAATGTCAATATTTTTAAATGGTGTCTTTGAAGGTCTCCTTAAAATATTTATTCTCCTGGAAAAAGTACCAAAGAAGACTCTACAACCCCATTGCTTGGCCCAACTTTGAATCTGTCATTGGTTACCTGACATACACGATTTTTTCTTGGTCAGAGTTATCATGTTTTCTATCCCCTTCTACAGAAAGGATTTATATGTACTGTTGATGGCTTAAAAGATTCTGATGAAGAGCTGGACAATAATCAGATAGAGGAACTGGATCAGCCCATCAATACCGCAGACCTGCCCTTCCAGATAGACTGGAATAGTGATCTTCCTGTCAATATTGTGGTCCCCAAAATCAACCTCCACAGCCTCATTCTCGATTTTTCAGCAGTGTCATTTCTTGACATTTCTTCAATGAGGGGTCTCAAAACGGTAATTTCTTTTTTCTTAATGGAAACAACCAATCGGGGACTAAGGGTAAAAACTGTATTTGTGGCAGGATGCTCCTTTCGATAATACACGCTTAATTAGAAGAAAATTATAATCTCAGAGTATTCCATGGTGGCGGGGGTAGCAGGGGTAGGAGAGAAGGAGATATTCGGTGAGCTCTTTAAAAGTGCATTGCCCATGGGACTGCATGTAATTTTGAAGGCAACGACAACTACAATCCTAATGGATGCTGAACCTGCTGCTAGGCAACTGCACTCACACGCCTATCAAATTTCAGTTCTGTGGTGTCTTCACATTCTTATGGGCATTGTACCTAAACCGTCCTGAAATCAGAGAAGATTGGGAAAGCCTCTGGGGAAAAGTGGAATCGTTTTTACCTTTATTCCTATGAGCAGATAAAATTTCACTTGGCTGTTTAACCATCTGTCTCAAAAAAAAAAGAGCCAAGTAGATATATAAAAGAATCAATGTTTCGTGTGATTTAAAAACAGGACTGAAACAACCAGGTTGAGATCTGCTTTATTTCCATAGTTTCGTCGGCATTCCTAAAATAGTTTCTAACAGAAACGCAGAAACAGAGGTAAAGAACATTTAAGAAATTCTACATTTGCCCCTCTTTCTTTGGGGTTTCCACAAAAATCTGCCTAGGTAGGAGCTGAGCTAAGAATACAAAATTAGAAAATGGGATTAGTTTCCTTAAAGCTTCTATTAACATCGCATAACTCTCAAGCCTGCTTACTTTTTCTTTTCTTGTTTCTGTTTCTTTGAGCTGAGAAGGGAAAAAATGTACATGCCCACACGGGCACTCACCCACACATACACCCTTGGTTTTTAGTCCTAGCAATACAGCACAAAAGATAAGGACGCTAACTTGGGTTTCTTTAGAGCCTTAATTCTTAGTTCTGTGCCTAGTAGAGGTTCTACAAGTTTATTGATGATGACGGTATCAATGATCATCTAAATTGATCAGCAGCAAAAGCTGCTTTCTTACCTTTTATGACCTAACTCAGCATCACTGCTGGTATTTTCTCTTAGCCTAAACCAAACCCATTGTCTCTGAGTTGATTCAACTCATAGTCACCCTGTAGGATAAAGGAGAACTGCCCCATAGGGTTTCCAAGGAGTGGTTAGTGGATTCAGACTGCCGACCTTTTGGTAAGCAGCCCAGCCCTTAACCACTGCGCCACCAGGGCTCTTCTGTTAGCCTAGAGACCAGGAAAAAGTGTGAAGGTACGTTGGTGCTACGTACGTCTGGTCACTGTGGAGAGAAATGCAATAATGAAAAATTTATGAGCCATAGGTTTTCTTGTTGTCTTTTTTCCTTTTTATATAGAAATCTCTAGATCATCTTATAGAAGGTCTTATTTTAAAATTAATTCAGAGTTGATTTTGTGACTTTGAGGCAGAACATTTTTCCATAATACTTGCCTGAAGAATAAGCATTTTAACTGCTTACTGAAAAAAAGGGCTCTTTCCTTTGAGTTTCTTTCTGCCATAGATCCTCGTTTTGAATATTGCTACCTCTTTATATGATTACCTTCTCAAAATGTAAAAGGATTTTGGAAAGCAACTTATCACCCATAAGCTGTAATTGTGATAGTTTATGTTTCTGACAAGTAAAACTGTTCCCTAAGGAAGATGTCCTTCCTTTTTAACAGATTCTGCGAGAACTTCTCAGGATCCAGGTGGATGTGTACATTGTGGGAAGTGATGGTAAGTTGTTCTACTTTAATTTTTATGTTCTGACAATCACTTCAGGCTCACTGCCAATTCACAACATAAACCCAAAAAACCAAACCCACTGCCATTGAGTCGATTCCAACTCATAGTGAACCTACAGGACAGAGTAGAACTGCCCACACGGTTTCCAAGGAGTGCCTGGTGGATTCAAACTGCGGACCTTTTGGTTAGCAGCCGTAGCTCCTAGCCACCACACCACCAAGGTTTCCATTTGCAACATAGACAATCTCAAAACAGGTATTTTATATGGTCATCAAAAAGGTGATCTAATTGAGAATTGAGCCTCTAAGCATCCCTATGGAAATAGCATTTATATATTAGTTGTACTGATATATAACTTTACAATTTGATTTCTAATAGTCAGCAGAAGAGTGAATATGCAACTTCTTTTTTACTCTAAACTTCCTCAAAAAGTAGCCTTGTCTTCTGTCACTCTTCCTCTTCTCCCACACACTCCTCAGCCCGTAACAACCGGGTTTCTGCTTTACTTCATTGATGGAGGCTACCCGTGCCAAGATCATTAGTGATGTCCAGACTGCCAAGATCAACTGCCTCCATTCCAGCCTCATGCTATCAGAGATGTCCTTTGCATTTGTATTTGAAACACTCTCCTTTCCTGACTTCTACAAGACCATTCTCTTCAGATTCAACTCTTGCCTGATAGCTCCTCAATTTCTGGTATTAGCTCCTCCCTACCCCTTAAGAGTTGGTCTTCCCCAATCTTTAATCTGAAACCCTGTGGTTTTATTTAGTTCCGTGGACTCTTAAATTCCATGGACTCCGTCTAGTCAATTTCCTACATATTTATGAGTTCAAGTGTATCTGCATGTTAATGAATCCCCAAACCACACCTCCAGTCGATTTCTCTTGGTTTAAGACTCACGTATTCAACTATCTGGATGTCCCCCAAGCACCTCAGATACACATGTTCCAAACTAAACACATGATCCTCCCTCCCAAAACTGCCCTTCTCTTTTCCCATCTCAATCACCGCAACCCAGTTGCCCAAAGTAGAAACCCTAGAACCATCTTTAATTTCTCCCTCTCTGCTTCCCTTTATACTCAGCAAGCAACCCACCAGGCCCAATAAATATTTCCTCTGAATCGGTCTCTTCCTCTCCATTTCTACAGCCTTAATCCAAACCCTTATCATTTTCCCCTGGCCGTCTGGAAGAACTTTCTAACGAGCGTCTTTGTTTGTTTCTAGAATGGTCTTCCATTTTGATTAGAAATCTCCCTTGAAAATTTATCCTTTAAGGACTGTGAAAAGTTCCTTGCTTCTTAGGCAGAGTACTGTGCTCTTGAGGCTTTTGCATGTGCAGAATACACACACATTCCATTATTCTGCAGTTGTGTGTTTGTGTCCCTACTAGACTATAATCTCTTCCAGGGCAGGTACTGGTCTTTTTTACCGCTTTATTCTCTGACTCCTAGTTCCTAGCATCACAGATGTTCAATAAAGACTTAGTGCGCACCTACTCTTTGTCAGGCACTTATTCTGGGTGTAGAGAATAAGACAAGCCCCTGCCCTCATGGACCTTATAGTCTAACAGAAATGCCAGATAAAAAGCAAATACAAACACGCTTTTGGGTAGTGATAAATGCTGTGAAGAAAAAAGCAGAGTTAAAAAACCTAGTGCAAGTGAGAGTGTTATTTTAGACAGGCAATCAAGAATGCCCAGTAATGTGACATTTGAGCTGAGTGGAATAAAGGGAAGGAGTCAACCGTGACAATATCTTAGGGGTCAGCATTTTAGGGAGAGGGGATGGCAAGTGAACAGGTCCTGAGGGAGGCATGAAATGGGCATCTTTAATCCTTCTCTGTCCCTTGGTTCCTACTCTTTAAAACTTACAGTATATTCTAGCTTCAAGGCTTCCTTATAATTGAAAACATTCTCTTGATCCTGTTATTGATACCTGCCATTGAGTCAATTCCAATTCATGGTGACCTTCCCTATGTGTTTCAGAGTAGAACCGTGTGCCATAGGTTTTCAGGGCTGCGAACTTTTGGAAGCAGATTGCCAGGCCTGTCTTCTGAGGTGCCACCAACATTTTGGCTAATTGAGCACTTAACCATTTGTGCCACTCAGGAATCCTAGTAACCCCTTAATCTACTAAGTAATTTTACTCTATCATCTCAGATCTTGAAAGTGTCTGTTCCTGCCATCTTTGCTGCCTGACATCCCCCTCAGTCTTTGGCTAAGATCATCACCTCCATCCCTGGCTCTTGTGGCCACAATGCCCTACTCTCTCTGCGTCCGTCACTGCTAGGTCCTGTCAATGTTAAGACGCTTACCTGTGAGCAGACTTTCCCACCTTCATGCTTTCCCTCCTTTTCTCCCTCCAAATCCTAGTCATTCTTGTAAATGCTATCTGCTTTGTCAAGTATCCCCCAATATTCACCAACAAGAAATAATCTTTACTGACGTTCTCAGAATTTTCACAGCACGTGATCTGTACCTGTCTTACTCAACGAAAGTGTGAGACCCTACTATATGGTGGGCATCATCTTAAGAAAAAAAGATCGCCCCTGTGCTCATTGTTATACAACTCTTTTCCTTTTAGTTCTATAATGATAAATATATATAAATATTCTACCTTCCTTATGGGCAAGATGCATGTCTAATTTATCTTTTGATCCTTTATATTACCCAGCCAGGGATTTACGGATAGCAAGCACATGGTAATATTTGGTTGGGTGATCTATGCAAGTGCTAGTTTAGTGCTTGAGACCCCTCAAAGATGACTGGAAACGTAACGCAAGGTGCAAAGATGTTTTCTGATGGAACCTAGCAGCTTTGAGAAAATCGGCTACTGATAACTGGCAAATACAGGTCCGACGATCAAGAATCACAGTGTATCTCTAGTCCATAAGCATGTGTTCTATTCTGGCAGAATCCCAGGGTTTAATAATAAGCCAAACTTGATGCTTCAATCTAATAAGCAGGAAGATTAACACACGGGGTTCCTGTCTAACGGGGAGTGTATTGGTTTTCTTCTAGGAGCTACTACAGTTTTTCTCATTTGAAACTTTTTCTTCTTCCTTTTAATGAGCATTAAATATATATTATTAGAAAGGTATCCTTCCAGAAGACACTGTACTAATACTGCACTGGTATCGTACACCATCGCAAGCCACAAACACTTAAACAACCAACCATGAAATGCACGTTCGCAAACAGAAATTCAAATCATCAGCCTCACAGAGAAATCTGTGGCCAGTTACTTCTTCCTAAATGTTATTCTCTTCTCTTCAGATGATTTCATTGAGAAGCTTACTCGGTGTGAATTTTTCGATGATGAAGTCACTGACTCAATATTTTTCTTAACAACCCATGATGCCGTTTTGCATATTTTGATGAAGAAGGATTACAGTACTTCAAAGTTTAGTCACAGCCAGGTACCAGCTCTTTGATGACTTTCACATTTGTATATTCAATTACCTGCACTTCTTAAAATTTCCCTTATTTTTCAACATTAAAAAAAAAAATTGATCCTAGCCCACAATTCCATTCTATTTATCTTAGGAAAAAGAAATGGAACATGACTTTACCATAAATACAAATGGAGGATTACGTAATCGGGAATGTCAGGTAATACTCATCAACATTCTTTAACCAGACCCCACAACAAAAAAGCCTCTTCCAATATGCTGCAGAAAGCTCAGCACTCATTTGAGCCTCTGTTCCCCATCCCTGAAAAATGCCAATCAACCTCATAGAGACTTTGGGGGAAAATAAGATTAGTACAAAAAAGGAAAATAGTGATACTAGATCTCTATTAATGCAGTACTGAGCATGTATACAGAATTTTTTGCTTTTCGAAATACTGAAAACCATTGTCTTTTATGGCCTTTTAATTATCCATGAGGCAGGGAAGCTATTGCTATTTCCATTTACAGATGAATTAGTGATGGAGCTGAGAAGCTAACATACATCTCCTGACTCCCAGGTGCATGGCAAGTATTTAGCAGTGCCTTGCCCAGCAGTTTTTTTTTTTTTTTTTTTGCCCAGCAGTTACTTCCCTTCCCTACTAGAATAAGTTGCCAGATCATCACTTACCTGGATAGATTTCATTCTAGAACATTCATTTCTAGACTATTCCATCCTTTAAGGCAACGTTTCTAGTTTGGAAGAAGCAGGATCACAAATCAAAATGGGTATCCACTGTAGACCAGGTATGTGGTAGGTGCATTACATTTATCTTCTTAATCCTTACAACAATATACAAAGACGATATCTTCATTTTGCAAGTAAGGAAACTAAGAAACACGTTCATGAAGGTTAACTAATTTGCTTAAGGTCACACTCTAGGTAACAGCAGCAAGATCTGAACCAAGATCTGTCTTACACCAAGACCCATGCTCTGTTTATTATGCTATACCACCTCCATCCTTTGGTGAAAGACTGCTGGAATTGTGGGTCCTGAAAAGAATCTAATGACTGTCTCCAAGCATGGGAGGTGGCTGGTGGCACTTCTCTGTTAGCTAAAGGTCTAGTAAGAAAGCAAAAGGAATTTCAATTATGAGTGAAGAATTGCATACCATAATGCTGGACCATTATCCAGAAGAAAAAGTTTAGATAAAAAAGACATTCCCAAAAGTTCAATAAAACCAAGGGGAAAGGAGCACCTACATGAGCCCCATTGTTTCCCATGGCTGCCTTCCAGAGAAACCTAACTCTCCATCTTGCCTGAGCACCCTACAAGAACCTCAGACCAGAAACTGTCTCCCCAGTAGCTGGATCCAGAATTGTCATCAAGTTTTAGGGTATAAAGGAAAGGAACAACATTTAAGCCTGGTGTCTGGTCAGAGCTTTAGAGCCAGTCTAACAGAACTTGAAGTCAGCATTATCCTGTATCTGTTTTCCCATTCTGGAAAAAAAAAAAAAAGGAAAATTTAACAACTGCTTTTTGCCTTACTTAAAGGAAGATAAATGAGCATTTGTGGATAGGCCGCCTCTGGTGATTCCTGCAAATGCTGAATATCAGAAGTGCCTGGCTACCACACAAAGCCCCTTAGAGTTCCTTGGGTGGCCCCGAGACTAATGTGAACAAACTGCTACAACAGAATGTACTGTTATTTTAAGTTAAATGAGATCTTTGAAAGACACAGTAAAACTACAACATGGTTATCACATGGGTCTAAGTTAACCAAGTAGCAATGGAAGATATTTAATCACTAAAAAAGACAAAATATTGATGACTGGTAAATTTTCGCTCCTAATTCTGATCAGATTGGCCAACTTAATTTTTTTAAATATGACTTAACAATTTTTTTTAACTTCTAACTTTATCTGCTTTCAGGTACCACTTGAAACAAGATTTTAATCAAAATGTAATTCAGAGGGATCATCTGACCATCATATAAAAAACTTTACGCCCAAGAAGTTGATACATTCATACATTGTATGAAGAATATTTTTATTTCACAGAAATATGTCTCAAACTTTGGAACGAGATTGTTCTAGCATGGTATATTTTTCATGTATCTGGTACAAAATTGTGTAAATACTCTTTAATTTTATATCTTGTAGATTTACCAAAGGAAGAAAATTCTGTCTATATGTATTTTTGTAGCAGAGCAATTTCCATCCAAGTCACTACGTTGACACGTTTTGCAGTGTATTTACGCCAACGCTTTGGATCTTGTAATTTATAAAGTTCTTACTAATATATATTCATTTTAAAAAATAGATTACGTTGTACAGTGGATGTGTCTTGTTTTGTTAAATTTCTTGTTAGCGTGCTGGAAAACGCCTGCGTGTGGATCCTCTTTATAGTGGTCCAGCTGGAAGCATGCTTCAGGAGGATCTTCTAACAAACCCTCTGTAATGAGATGTCCTTGCCCAGATTTTATATGGTCATCATTCCAGCTTCTTAAAAGCATCCTACCTCCTATCCAGATTAGACACAACCCTTCTAATGCCAAATGTTACTATAACTAGTTTTTGATTCAAATCCTTCTCCCCCCACCCCCATATAAAAACTGTAAGTTAATGGAGCTGTAAAATAAAAAAGCAAGAAGATTGAGTCGTAAAGAGCATGATGGGTAGCCAGTTCTTGGACTCACTGGGAAGAAAATCGGTATTAGGAAAAGTCATGATTCTTTTTTTCTTCACCACTGGTCATTATTTGCCACTCATAGGGCAGAGTAACAGCACTAGGACTCAGTTTAGCTAGAGAATGGGATTCAGCAGACAAATCCTTCTCTTATTTCACTGGCATATTCTTGGTGCAAACAGCATCAGCACCAAGAGAAAAAGATTCAGTGGCCTCTCTTAAATATCAAGCCACTTTCTTAACTGGAAAAACTGTTCCAGTTGCTTTAGAGCCCACCTCTAAACGTTGCTGTCAAAGGACTCCTCCATCCTTTGTACGTGTCTATTGAGAGGGGTTGTCTGTTGGACTTAAAACCAAAATACAGGTTTATTTACACAGCTAATCTTAATGAAAAAACTAGAATAGCCACACTTTTTATAGCAGTGTTTCTTAAACTTTCTGAGTCATGGACATCATACATCTCATGTACCCTACGGACTTCAGGGGGAAAAAATAACACACACACATACATACATTTATATATAATGTCCTATAAGTTTCAGGTTAAGAGCTCTTCCTTTATAGAGAGCAGGGAGTGGAACTGAACACATACATGAGCCTATTTAATTGATCCATCTGGCTTCAAGTGCAGCAAAAGCCTTATATAGGATTGGTGCTGATGCCAGCATTCTCCCATACAAAGGTGTCCCTTTACAATTCCTTACCAACCAAAATAACATGAACCAGGAACAAGCCCTCCAATTCTTATGCCCACATCACAATATATTCAGCCTTAATATCTTAAAGGTTCATTTATTCTCATCCTTAAATGTTTTTTCTCTTATGCCTCTAGGATGGATAACTCTGGATAATGGGAATACATGGCCTCTACTCACACCTCGAAGTAAATACTGGAAATTTACTAGTACAAAAATCTGATCCCTGATTTAGGAAGAGGGCAAGAGACTGTGTTGGAAGACAAAAATAAAGCTTATATAAACTAGAGCAATATTAAGGGAGAGAAGATATCCAAAGGTGCAACTGAGACAACTTGGGAAGAGATTACTGAAATTATGAAAGTAATACATGCAGAACAATTTATCTCTAAAAATCATTTTCTAAATAGTTCTTTAAACATTTGATACATATTCTTGTCGAAACACAGTAACTTACCACTTACAAATGCAAATGAATGGTTTTACACATAAGCCTGACTCTGCACTATACGAACAAGAATTAAAAACAGGGACGTTTAACTCTTTTTTCTGGTATCTCCATCTGGATGTCCAAAACTTGATATACAGATCTTCTCCCCCTAATCTGCTCTACCAGTACCTTTTCTACCTCAGTCAATGACAAAGTCCATTTTTCCAAAAGTCCTAGAATCATCCTTGACTGTTTTTTCTCTCTACCTCACATGCAACTCAGGAAATTCTATTGACTTACCTTTCAAACAGATGTAGAATAAATTCATTTATTTCTCAAAATAGCCCATATGAGGCAGGTACTACGATTATCCCGATTTTTCAGAAAAGCAAGACAAGTCAAAGCTCAAAGAGGACAAGTAGCCAGTCAAGGCTATATAGTTCCAAGTAGCAGAACCAGAATTCCATCAGGACAGTCCAACTCTAGAACCCAGGCTCTAAATTAAGAAACATTACCTCCCCAAGAAAGTAAAGCCTATCTAAAAACTGATTTATTAGTTTCATCCATTACAGTTCCTGGGCATAACTAAACCCAGGGACAATATACAGTTGCATTCTACTGATTTGTTCCAGTGTCACCAATTTGCTTATTTATCACTGTACAATGTGCCCAGAAAAGCTATTAGGAAATATTAATGTTCAGACATAAATTTAACATCTCTCTCATCATGGTTATGTGCATGTATCTGTGTACTGGTAATATATTTTCAAATACAATTTTCCCCCCGGCCACTATGCTTTGAAAAAGAATGTAAGAAATTCCTTCGAAGAATACTTAAGGATGACAATCAAGGACAATTCCTAGGTAAGTTAGAATATAAGCTCCTAAAGAGCAGGAGCTGTACCCGTTTTGTTCATTAGTATGTTCCCACATCTAATATATAATAGGTTTTTTTTTTTTTACATACATATAAAAGGATATTCTTCCAAAAATGATACCATGTCTTGTGTAGATTAACAGCCTCCTGAGTGGTCTCCCTGCTTCTACCTTTGCCTTTCTCCTAACACACAGCCAGACTAATCCTTAAGAGCCAGGTCATTCCACTCCTTTGCTCAGAACCACAGGATTGTTTCCCAGGTTAATCACAGTAAGGTCAAATCCTCACAGTAGTCTACAAGGCCTTTTATGGTCTCCCCACTCCCTCTATCATTACCTCTCTCCAGTCTTCTGTTCCTCAGGAGTCTTGCTGTTTCTCAAGCACAGCAAGTACAATTCCACTTTAAGGCCTTTGTGTTGGCTGTGCCCTCTGCTTGGAAAGCTCTGCCCCCAAGCTGTCTGCATGGCTAATTCTTACATCTTCTTCAAAACTTTGCTCGAATGTCACCTTTTCAATGAACCCTACCCTGACCACTCTATTTTATCACATTTTTACATTTTATAGAATTTAATGATATTATCTCTAGAGATTGGTATATCCTAAGTGCTTAGAACAACGCCTACCACATAAATACCTTACTTACATAAATTCAACATTCTCTCTCTCATTACGGTTATGTGTGTGTGCGTTGGTAATATATTTTGAAATGTAAAATTTTCACTTAGTTTCTAGGCCACAATTTAACAGATTACACATAGTACCAAATCAATGAAGAAAAATAAATCTGCTTCATCAGAATACAGCATGTCTTAGTATGACTACGTCTTACTTCCATTAACATCAATATGCTAACTTGCTGGCTAATCTATTAGAGAGATATATTTTTGTTTTAGGTACTTATGAGTTTTTTCCATGTTCTTATAATACAGAGATTTTCCAAAAAGATGAAAGAAACTCTTCCAATATATCAGAACAAAGCTTAATGTAGCTAGGAAACAGTCACTTATTGTGAATTTTAAAAATATGTTCAAATATATTTTCCATTTTTCTTTCAGGGTACCTAATTAGTATTTACACAAAAAAAGTTTTTAATGACCAAATAGATATACAGCACTGTTTCTTATAGTCTTTGCAGCTGCTCTCTTCCCAAGTACTCTATTATACTCTGAATAAAAGTGCCACTGAAGAAATACAGTAACATTCAACGTGATGACTTTCATCTTCAAAAAAGGAAATCTAATTTTACTATAGGAAGTTGTAGCAACATAAACATGGAAAATTCTGTACTCTCCCAAATGTTATCATTAGATAAAAATTCATCTAGGCAAAATAGTATTTATGCTTCCATTTTATTGTTTTTAAGAATTAAACTGCCACCTCAGTAGTCTTAAGAGCAATATAATGAAACATACATACATTGAATTTAGACTTACGTCCATCATAGCTTCAAAGGCTTCCCTGAAATAAGGCTGGGATTCACATCTTTTTCCTTAAGGAAAGAAACACTAACAGTAATTTTGTTATTCTTCTACCCACCCACACTCATTCAAACAAAAACTGGATGAATTCAAGTCTAATACCATTTAAAACTTTTGTCTGCTACAACACATTCATCTGATATGCCTCCCTGCATGACATATATCTCTTAAACCTAATGGAAAAGAAATTTTTTTTAAGTCTACTTCTCTTAAAATGTGGAATTTTATCATGATACTGACTTTTTTGTCCAATACACAGGCTGGCTAAGGGGTTTCACACATTCAACCCTAGTGAATTTCGACAGAAACAGGAGAGCTCTTTACAATTGAAAAGCTCTTAAGTGAATTTGACTATTTCCTTATTACATGAAACAAAGAATGGTATTGGATTTCAACAGTACTATTTTAACAGCTCCTAAACGGGCATGAAAGGGAATCAAGTCCAAGTACCTACAGCAAAATGACAGACGTGCTCAACCACCAACATTTCACATTATCTCACTCCTATGCTTCTAATAACAAGAGCTTCTTAATAGAAATATAGAATTAACATTTGGACTCCCAAATTGCTAGGTGTGAAAAACCACTTTTCATTTTTTTTGTTTGAAGTGTCTTAGTTACTTGGGCTGTCAAAGGTTGAAATGACCTTTTATTTCTAACTTCAGCCCTAAGCTCAGATGTGCCTTTTCATCTGATCATCCAGGATGGGAATCTGTTTTGTCTGGACCTGACAGAATAAAATGGTAAATTAGCAATGAGTTGATCCTTTGCCAAAAAGAAATATGTTCTAAATTTGTTACTACAAACTATCTAATAAATGAAATCTGTATACTACACATTTCATGTTTATATTATGCACCATTTTAGGGGGGAGAAAAAATTTCAGAGGGGTTTATTCAAAGGATATATAAGAATGTCAATTTATACATATGAGTTCTGTATAAACTGTAAGTGGTTATCTTAGCTGACTATAACAAGCCCCCTTAATGCAAAAGCTGACTCTAAAGGCACCTTATAAAGCACTGAAATTCACAATTCAGTCATTATTTTTCTCCAGTACAAAATTATGTGGTAGTCTTCACTGTTAACTTCATGCTAAAATGTTCCAAGTTAAGTCTGCTCCAATAAAAAGAATAAGAAATAATAGTTTTTAAATTTCAAGTTAGAGGAAAAACCTTTATCATAGAGTAATGAGACCTTAGCAAATACAAGTTTGTGATTACAAGAATGCCTTTCATTAATACACTATCCAAATTCCTCTACTGGCATTCAAATTATAGTTTAAACCCAATAAACAAGAAACCACTTATGCACAGGATCAAACTCTACCACGAGATGAGGCATAATATCAAGCCTATTTGGCCCTCAATATTTAGTTTATGACAATGAGCAGGGCAGGACACATTTCAACTAAAGGATACCGTTTAAACAGTAATAATGTTCCTTAAGATTAGGAAGTGTGGTACATTATGTGATTCCAACCATTCAAGAAAAAAGCATCCCCCACCAGTTTGGAGCCTACAGAGTCAGTTACTTTTGCCGTATCCTTCCAACTAATTAGTAATGCCTTTTAATTTTTAATACTACAAACGTACATGTATCCTAGTACTGGAATTCCAATGTATTTTGGTGCTCCTGAGGCAGCCTAAAAATGAAAAGGTGTCCAAGTGAAGTGCATTATATACTTACTATACCTCAAAATTTCAGTGCCTACAATGTGTAATAATTTTCTGCCATTTAACTGCCTGCCTTACAGTAAATTCTAGTAGATTTTTACTTTGAGGATTTTATTGTAACTTTGGGAAATTAGTGGTAAAACATGGTTTTAAAAAACAGCATGTGGCTGCACTTAAATTCCCGTGAAAATAGCACTTTTACATCCATATTGAAATTTAATCCATTTACACAGGTTAACAAAATGTATCACAAGAAAAACTAAACATTGGGTTTAACAAAAGCAATACTTTTCCAAGTGGAACAATGAAAATTTTTTTCAGAAAATATTACAAATGGTCACCTCTGGGTCGTTTACCACACTAGGAGAACGAAGTTGTTAAAATATAGCTGTGCTCAGCTGGGCCACTTCTCTGCACTACAATATAATATTTGAAATCAGTCCTAAGGTCAAAGTTTAAAACCATTTTAAGAGACAAGACCCTAAAGTGTTTTATAGCCCCCTCTGTAAGAGGTGCTTTTCCTTCCCCAAACAGTCAAAGCTTAATTAAAAGGATGACTATACATAAGCTGGGTTTTTTTTTTTTCTCCTCATCATATCTTCAGTTCAAAATACTATCATTGGTAATAAGGTCTATATCTTGTCTGATCTGGATGATGTGGTCCAGGAAGTGGGGTTTGAGAAGGCGGACCCTGCATTCGTGGAGGAGGAGGCGGCCCTCTTGGTGCAGGCCATATACCAGGACTCATTCCCCCTGGTTGTGTAAATGGAGGACTCAGAGTTCCTTGATCTTCAGTGAACTGGGGTAAAGAGTTAGGATTATAATGGTGAGGAGGGGGTGCACTGACAGGTGGACCACCATGTTGAGGTGGGGGAGGTCCTGGAGGAGGATGATTCATATAAGGTGGCATCTGGGCAATAATATGTCCAGGGGGAGGGGTTATTGGTGGTGGAGCAGAGGTCATTGGTGGAGGTGGAGCTTGGCTATAAACCAAGTGAGGAGTACCTGCAGCCTGGGGAGGATGTGGCATTGGATGGCTTATTGGTGGTGGAGGAGGTGGGGGTGGTGCATAATGTTGCTGTGGAGGCATAATATGATGAGGGTGCGATACCACTGGTTGACCCTGATATTCAGGATGATGGTGAGCAGGTGCTGGGGCAGGAGGTGGTGGTTCTCTAGCACCTGAATTTGAGTCATCCTGAATAGGGACAGTTATTAAATTGCTGTGTTTTCTTGTTGAAATACGAAAGGTTTCCTGACTGACCGAACGAGGTGGAGGTGGAGCCATGGACAATTCTGCTGGAGGAGCACGAATATCCTCATGTGGTTGATTATAGTGCTCGTGCGGCACGTGTTGCAAAGGAGGTGGTGGCATCATGATGTGCTGCTTTGGCGGAATATGGCTCATATGATGCTTGTCTGGCGGCATTATAAAACGATCAGGGATTTCAGTTGGTGGTGGGGCAATAGTAGGATGAACATTTTCAAGTGAAGCACGGGTAACAGGTTTTCCAGCTCTCATATGGCGATGGTTGATATGAGCCTGCAAGTCTCTCTGAGACAAGTACGTTCTCTTGCACCCTTGAACAATGCTACACATGAAGAGAGAACCTCGTGTACACTGCTCAATTCGCTGCACAGGATCACTACAGCTAAATTAGAAGGGGGAGAAATTGGATTTACTAAGAACAAAATACAAAAATAATGCACTTAATTACAGAGATACTCCTATTTTTAAAACTTGATTGCTGAGTAAAACATAGCAGAAGTCCACAATTGAAAATTAGCTATCGTAGTGAATTTTTAATCTTCCCCACTTTGTCATCTGCTATTAAACATGAGCATTTCTATCAACCTCAGAACTCTTAATACAAGAATAAGTGATAACTATTTATTAACCAGAGTACATTTTAAGAAAAGACTTTATTCTTCCCAAGACCTAAAATTTATCTAATTTTCTCAAACAGTTCTATGCTTTCCCTCCATTTGCATCCAGGAAGGACAAACCAGAGATCTATCACTTACAGAATTCAAACTTGAGCAGTAAGTATCTATTGAGCAAACACGTCTAAGTGGAAGGTGCTATAGGAAATACAGACATGAGTAAGATCATCCTAATGATCCGAGTTCTTAATATAAACAATATAAATTTAAACTCTATTAAGAGTCCCTTAGGACTCAGTCTTTCTGAATTGTCAGACCAGTTTACTACTAAAAAGGATTACACCTTTCTACCTTTTAAATTGTGAGGACTAAATTTAACTAATCTTTTCTTAATGACTCCAGATCAGTATTATATATATTTTTCACTTCACTCCATAATTCAGTCTTTGCCATCAGGGTCTGGTTGGTATAGCGGCAAGAGGACTGAACTGGGAATCAGAAGAGCTGGGTCCAGTATGGGCTCTGTAATCTTGGAGAAGTCATTTAATCTAAGTTTGCTTCTTCATCTGTAATATGAAGTTAAAATGTCTATGCTACCTAACTTACGATCTGTTTATATCTATTTCTTCTTACTTAAAAGGGTACCCTTAAGATCGAATGAAAGTGACAGTAATCACCCGTTGAATACTATAATCATGATAAGCTATTATCATTTGGTATGTCAAGCCATTTGAAACTGTATTAAATGGGTCCATACTCTTGATTTTGAGTTGTGTCTCTTTTCCACCTTTGCTACTATAAGGCTGGTACTTCTTGTTGATACTAATAGGCTTCCCTTTAGTAGTCATTTGGCACACATCTCATCATAATTTGCCGTAAGCTCAGAAATACGATCATGTTAACAGGATATGATGTACTTTAAGTGATGCTTAAAAGCAATAAAACCAAACCCACTGCCATCAAGTCATGCCAACTCATAGTGACCCCCTAAAGGACAGAATAGAACAAACTGCCCCAGGGGGTCTCCAAGGAGTGCCTGGTGGATTTGAACTTCCAACCTTTTGGTTAGAAGGCGTAGCTCTTAACCACTACGCCACCAGGGTTTCCAAAAGCAGCAGTATATAATATTTAACATCAACATTGGTATGGCTGTCATGGGGATTTTTTTTCCTTTCCTTTCCTTTCCTGATTTGGGGCTATTAATCCCAATAGACTTACATTCTAAGACAGATAAGGGCCATAAAAGAAACTACTTACTGGAGTTATTTAATGCCTTGAAAATATAACTTCCCTTTAAATATGAACATCATGTAAAAGGGGAAAACCTTTCAATCCCCTCTACACAGTGTTTTATCACATCTGAAATCCTTTATTTCAATGAAACAATCAAGTTTGCCACATAATATAAAGTTAATATGCAGTTAGAAAATGAGGCATTAAAAAACTCAAAATAAGTGAATATACACTTTTAATTTCCCAGAATTATAATTCTAGGGAGGAAACATTCATTAAACTTACGGTATAGAATTTTTAACAGATTAACAATTCTGACAGAATCTGTTACTTTAAAAGTCTATGTCAATATACCAAGAAAATTAGTTGTTACTGAGCTGTCAATAAATTATCACTGTCTTTCCCATTGATGCCAATTTTCCCCTACGCCATAAGACAGTCATCCCTGACAATACCCCATAGATTTGCTATCAGCCACTACTACAAATCCTGGGATAGTTTCAAGTGCAGGTCGTAAGGAATCTAGGAAGCATACAGTGGTTCAGGAAAGCCTCTCTCAAAGCTTCCCTCAAGCCTTCCTCATGAGGGGTTCCAAACTGATATAAAATATTCTAGTTTATGCCAGCTCCTTCAAGAGCATTCCAAAATAGACTGGTATCAACCAATACCTCTAGCTCTTCAAGGCTTGTCTGAGTCTATGCCATGAGGGTGTTTTAAGATATACTCAAGACATAATAATCAGATTTAAAGGTAAAAAGTAAAAATTTATACTTACAGCGCTTACTATATGCTGGGTACTATACACATATTAACTCATTCAATCCTAATAATAACCTCAAGAAATAGGTATTATTATTATTACCCCATTTTACAGATGAAGAAACAGCCTATATCACACAAAAAATAAAAGGAAGAGCAAGGATTTGAACCCAGAAATTCCAATCCCAGAGTTTTTACTCTTCATCACTATGCCATACTACCCTTCTAGTGTCCTGTCAAAATAGAAAGAACTGTTTTGGGTCTATAACACTATGATTTGTCATTACGACCAACCTAAAGTGACTGGTAATGGCTACCCAGCTCTACCATTAGGAGAATGTTATGGCCAGCTCTGGGTACACAGAGAAAGACTAGCCTCATCTACACATCTGACACCCTGTCTCTAGTTTATATCACATCCTGGCTTCAACCTAGATTACAAATCATTACAGCACAAATTTTATTATTTAAAAATGTAATGATGCTCTTACCCTGGACACATCTTATCTCCCTTTTTTTCATGTAAAATAGCACAATCATAGCAAAAAACATGTTTGCATGGAATCTGTGAACAGAGACATATTACAGTTAAGCATATTAGAAAACTTAAAATTTTCCCATAAGAAATAACAGCAAACACAGTGGCCTACACATAGAAGACCCTTCAGAACTTAGTAAATGAATATTTATTATAAATAAATGAACAACTATTAAGTTAACCAGTAATATAAAAACAATGCTGGCGTTTTTAGTCACAATGATCTTTGAGAATCTCATGAAAGGCTTTGGCCCTTTTCCCAAAAATGTATACATGCACATCTGCTTACTATCTCTGGAGGTGTAAACCCTAAAAAGTGTCATCCATGGGCCCCACGGGTTAAAAGCTCCTGATGAAGAATACTGTAACTGCATTTTATCTTGTTTCTCCTGAAACTATTCCAAAACAATAAAGTAGCAAATATCTCCTACATTTAACTAGCATTTTCCCCAGTATTCTTAAATGAACCCCAAAAATCTGAAAATATTTCAGAAGGACAAAGTAAAATGTTAAAACTGTTAATATTATAGTGCAGTATGGTTATTTTGTTATGATATACAGAAAAGAAATAATGCATAATCCATACCCTCTACTTTACACGCAATCCTCACTTATCAACTTGGTTAGGATCCAAAGACCAGGTAGTTAGGTGAAATGCAGGATTTTTTGTTTTGTTTTACAATCATCCATTTGTCTGATTTTTTTTTAATTTAGAATATATGATTATAGAAATACTAACAGCTAAGATTTACTGATGTGCTCATCACTGTGACAAGTCCAGTTACAGATTATCCCCTGTGGAAAAGGGAGCCTGAAGGAGACAAAGATGGAGAAAGCTGGTCTGTGTGACTGGAGGACTCATGGCTTAAGCACTTCACCTTCCTCCTGTGCTGGGTCAGAGCTTCCCTCAGGGAGCTGCCCGCAGGGTTCCACTCCCACCCCCGGGAGCCCTGTATTCACAGTCCAGGAGCCTGCTTTGCCCTCCTGGTCTTGTGAGTCGCCAGGGATCGGAGCTGGGAGCCTGTCCATACACCCAGCCCCGGCAAGGCAGAGGCTTCAGGCCCAGTTCAGCTCACTTTAGGATGTCATTAAACTTGCACACATTTCTTCCAAATATACTTTCCCCTGCCTCCTCTTTCCCTCTCTTCCAACCCCACAGCAATTTTGAGCTACAGAACCTTAGGCCACATAGGAGCTGGAAAGCCACAACAGGCACCTGCCGGCTCAGTGCTGCCTGTGCTTCCACCCAAAGGCCATGGCCATTGAGGAGGCCAACCCAACAAAGCAGCTAGACACAGGAGGAGGGAGCAGAGGTCACTGGACAGCGCAGCCCAGCTTCCCGGAGGTTGCCTGGAGACCCTTCTCAAAGGAGCGGATGCTCCATAGCCGTTGCCGCCATGTCCGCTACCTCGTTAATGCACAAAACAGTCGGATAGTAGATCGTTTACTACTGTCGTAAATGAGAAATGCCAAATAATAAGATAGTTGATAAGTGAGGAGTAGGTGTATTGAATTCAATTTTTTTCAAACAAACATAAAACTATCTTTTCCTGAGGAAGAATATGTCGAAATTACTGTAAAATTAGGGTTATACAAAACGTTTTTTAAATTACTGTAATTCAATTTTCAGAAAATTATACATGCTATTTATTCAGTTTTTTATGTGAAAAGTTATTACCTTCAGAAATTAATAACCAATTTCATTCTGTTAAGAAAAAACTTATTTTTCCTTATAAACTAGAATAAATTGTAAGCTAACAGGTACCAAACAGGCCAAAGAAATTACTTAGTTTTCAGAAGCTAGTGTTCTTAAGTTATTATTTTACTAGCAATTCAAGAATTTATCAAGATAATTGTACTAAATTTGTATCATCCCAGAATTTCCCTTAGCTATTTCATACTTACTTAAAATGTCACAAATTTGAAGTCATTAACCAATGATAAAGGAGCAATGGTGGTATAATGGTTAAGCACTTGACTGCTAACCTAAAGGTTGGCTGTTCAAAACCACTCAGGAGTTCTGCAGAAGAAAGACCAGGTAACCTGCTTCCACAAAGATTACAGCCAAGAAAACCCTATGAGGCAGTTCTACTCTGTCACATGGGGTCACTGTGAGTCAGAATCAACCCACTGGCACCAAACAACAACAACAAAACAATGATAAACCTATCTACTTAAATTTCAGAATCCTACCTCTATGCAAATGCTCACATTTACAAATACAGAATTTAATTGAGTTATACTTACCATTCGCCCATAGATTTTAATAGGTAATCCACATTTGTCACAGAAATGAACTGGTGTATCATCCTTTTCACCTAAGATGTTTATCTGTTGAAATGAATAATTAAAATTTCCTTTTAATGTAATTCTAAATTTTATTATCTATAATTCACACAATAAATTGCTACTATTTTACAAAAGTCGTTAAAATAATTACAAATAAGGTTTCTTGGCATAATCCCCACCATTAGCCATAAGTGTCCTTGTGTTTTTTAAGTAGCATTAATGGTTGTTGATTTTACTTGACCTTACTTACTATAATTTACCTCAAATTATTTTTGAAAATAGTGGAAATAGAGCATTAATAAACAAATGATTTATGTGCTGAAAGCCATAGCTATAACAGAGTTCATACCAGACACTCTTCATGTATTCTGCAATGTTGTAATGTTTTAATTTTTATTTATAGTTATACCTGAAAGTCCCAAAAAAGGTGTCCAGGAAATCTTCGCTGATTTCCAAAGTGTTCACCCCCTTTACAGTCATACCGCTCTTCTTCATTATAATTAAATCCTTCTGAGAAAAGAAAAATGTTACCCATTAACTTTCAAATGCCAAATTTCATTATGAGGTATATACACATGGCAAAATACAATTGTTCACCGAAAAGCCCATTTAATTCCTTTCAAAGCTTTTCTGAGAACAAGCTAATTTAAAATATCAGCTAAAAGTGACCTTGGAATCACCTAGTGCAAATGTCTTACTTCAAAACTGAAAATACTGTAGTGTGGAGACTTGCAATAGCTCAACACATAGATTACTGGCAGACCCAGGAACAGACTTCCAACCAAAGGCTTTTATCAATTCACAATTGTACTAAACGTCTCTAATACAAAACTTTACTTTTTACCATCATGCTTGCTGCACACATTTTTAAGACACTGATCACCATTTATTCTAACCTATCCATAAAAGTGGTATCATGTTGCATGTGTCATTTTATTGCAAAAAGAAAATAATGAAAACAAAGAATTCTACAGATTTTTTTTATGACTGATTAAATCAGGCATCCTCTTCTTCAACCCCAACCTGAGCCTGACTTTAGACACATCAACATAGTCCTACTTCATACTTTCAATTAAAACCTTTCCCTGAATATCTGGCTCAGTTGGCGTAACATAGCTTATAAAGAAAATGTTCTACGTTCAACTTTGTTAAGTAGCACCTGGAGTCTCAAAAGCCTGCAAGCGGCCATCTAAGATCACTGGTCTCACCCCTTTGGGAGCAAGGGAGAATGAAGAAAACTAAAGACACAAGGGAAAGATTAGTCCAAAAGACTAATGGACTGCAAGTATCATGGTCTCCACCAGACTGAGTTCAGTACAACCAGATGTTGCCCAGGTACCACCACTGACTGCTCTGAGAGGGATCACAATAGAGAGTCCCGGAGAGAACTGGAGAAAAATGTAGAACAAAATTCTAACTCAAAAAGAAAGACCAGACTTGCTGGCCTGACAGAGACTGGAGAAACCCTGAGAGTATGGCTGCCAGACACCCTTTGAGCTCAGTAATGAAGTCATTTCTGACGGTCACCCTTCATCCAAAGATCAGACAGGCCCATAAAATAAAACGAGACTAAAGGGGCACACCAGCCAGGGGCAAGGACTAGAAGGCAGGAGGGGACAGGAAAGCTGGTAATAGGGAAGTCAAGGTCGAGATGGGAGAGTGTTAACATGTCGTTGGGTCGTTAACCAATGTCATAAAACAATATGTGTACTAACTGCTTAGTGACAAGTTAGTTTGTTCTGTAAACCTTCATCTAAAGTACAATAAAAAAAAAAGAGTAAAAAAAAACACTTCTTCCGGGTTTATTACCCAAAGACAGGAGCCATATGAGATCTACTTAAAGTATCTTCTAACATGCCACATATATATAAATACAAGAAAACATGAAGATTAAATGGAATCAATTTTTCTGGCCTACTAAAAAAGTTGCTGGCAATTCTCCCAATACTCTCATACAGAACAACAGAAAACCAATGAACAGTCTGATGAGAATTCTGTGTTGAATCTAATTACCTAAAGAGAAGACAAATCTATCTCTCCAAGGTGCCAGGCTTCTCATGGCACTTTCGGCCTGAAAACTGGTAAAAAGAGTAGCCAAAGCATCCAGCTTTACCCACATGGCTAAATTACAGCACCAGTGTACAGATATCTATACATACACATGCACACGCATATGTACGTGTACATGTGTATATCTATACATATAAATACGTGTGTGGGTACACAAGCACATACACACAATGACAGTTTAAAGTTGATACAGAAACCCCCAACACAAAAGGAACAAAGAACAGCTGTAGTGCAAAATCAAGGTTTTTTTTAAGTTACTCATGGGTGTCCTATAGCCTCTTATACAGCCTGATTACACCTTATTAAAAACTGTGTCATCTAAAACTTAAAATAAGGAAAATCAATTTTTCAAACCCAGAAGATTACTGAGCAGATCAACAGCCAAGGAAATAAGAAGCACATTATCATTTTCAGAACAGTTCAACTTGCACTCCCATCGTTCAACTATATGTATTCGTACAGATAACATACTGGCATCCAGACTGAATATTCTGATCAATGCCTAGGAAAAAAACCTTTTTTTTTCCTCCAGGGTATAGGTGAATCTAAAGTACCCAACAACTGTTCTCAGCCTTAACGCCCTAACAGCAGTTTCCTGGAAATGGATGGGTGAGTGGAGGGGATTTGAGAGGGAAAAGGTAGAAGGGGATTTTAGCTTTTTTGCATTTGGGGTGGGGGAGCAGGATTATTACAACAAGAATGTGACTGCACATTACTTATGTAATTAAAAGGAAAAAAAAAGTAAAAAGGAGGGGGAAAAAAACACCTAGGTAGTTACAGTGTAGCAGCAGCCCTAGGTTGCTACTATCCACAATTTATGACGTTCTGACTTCAAATATACATGGTGGGGAGAGAAAACTTACCATAAAACAAAACATATTGTAAAGTATAATAATTAGTTTAATTCTAAAAAAGAAATATAGACAGATTGCTGTAATAGAATAGAAAGTCTAAAGGTACATACGCTTTCAGAAATAAATAACAATGATGGCATTTCTATTCACTGAGGAAAAAATAGATTCATTTAATGGTTGAAATAAATGGCTAGCTACTTTAAGAAAAAGCAGATCCCACTCTTTGTTTTTGTTTTTTTAAAGAATACCTACCCATAAATGTTCAAAAGGAAGGGTCAGCAAACTTTTTCTATAAAGGGCTAGATAGTATATATTTTAGGATTTGTGGCCATAGGGTTTCTGTCACAATTATTCAACTATGCCATTATTGTGTGAGAGCACACTTAAGCGAATGGGTGTCGTTGTGCTCCAATAAAACTTTATGTACAAAAACAAGGCCAAATTTGGTCCATAGGCTGCAGTGTGCTGAGTCTTGTACTAAAGCATAAGATAGGAAAACTGCTTTATAGTCATAAACAGGGGAATGCCTCTTTAAGAACATCATAAAACCCAGAAATCATAAAGGAAAAGAATGGATATATGGCTACATAGAATCTTAAGCATATCTCTAATAAAATTTTATATACAAAATTCCAAAAACAAATGGGGAATATATAAAACCAGTTACCATCGAGCCAATGCCAACTCATGACAACCCCATATGTGTCAGAGCAGAACTGTGCTCCAGAGTGTTTTTAACAGTTGATTTTTCAGAAGTAGGTCACCAGGCCTTTCTTCCAAAGTACTTCTGAGTACACTTGAACCTCCAACCTTTTGGTTGGCAGATTAACCATGTGCAAAATGAAAAACCAAACCAACCCACTACTGTCGAGTCGATTCCAACTCACGGCAGACCCTACAGGACAGAGCAGAACTGTCCCATAGGGTTTCCAAAGAGTGCCTGGTAGATTCAAACTGCTGATCTTTTGGTTAGCAGCGTAGCTTTTAACCACTATGACACCAGGGTTTCCAGGGACTCCAAGGGCCAATTTTATTAATTTACAAAGAACTTATAAAAATCAACAAGAAAGATAAATAACCAAAAATAAATGAAAAGGGAGATTCAGATCAAGTAGACTATGTGGGCAGCTCCTGTCTCGAGGCGAGATGAGAGGGCAGAAGGGGTCAGAAGCTAGCCGAATAGACAGGAAAATAGAGAGTGGAGAGAAGGAGTGTGCTGTCTCACTAGGGGGAGAGCAACTAGGAGTATATAGCAACGTGTATATGAATTTTTGTATGAGACTGACTTAATTCGTAAACTTTCACTTAAAGCACAATAAAAATTACAATGAAAAAAAAAAAAAAGGGAGATCCCGAAAAAAGAAATGACCAATACTATAAAAGATACACAACCACACTAACAAAGAAACTTATAACAATCTTAAAAGCTTAACAGAAGCCAATGCTGGTGTGAGAATATAAACTTGATACACCATTTTTGAAAACAAATTTTAAAATACCCAATTCTAAAATGCTCAATTATCCATCAAGCTCTAAAATGCCCAAATTTACACAAAGTCTAAATTTTACAAATTATACATGCTAAGATATATGTAAAAGGACATTCACCACAGCACTGCTTATAATGGCAAAACACTCCAAAAAATGTTAAATAAATTGTTACATCTATAAAATGAAATACTGTTACTTTTTTTTTAAATAAAGTACATCTGTACATATGTACTGCTAAAGCAAAACCTCAAACGCATATTCCATGAAAAAAAAGAAAGGGTTTCACACAAAAAGTAATACTTCTGTATTTAAAAAAAAAAAAAAAAAAAGATCTTAAGAAAGATTGCCCTTGGGGAGAAGGACTATGGGAGAGGAGCAAATTTTTAATGTTATGTCTTTCTGCAGCTGTATGCATTTAAAAAAAGGGGGGTGATGTTACTGTCAACAAAAAAAGAAATTAAACCAAAAATATTTCTAAAGGGAGAGAAAAGTAGAACCTGCCAAAATCAGAAGTCAAACAAAAAGACTTAAGGATGAACAGAATTATCTAAGATTAAAAAAAAAAAGAGGTACAAGTAAATGCAATCACATGAGTTATCTGGTGGAATCTGATGCAACAGAAATACTGCTGGACCTGTTAGTGTAAACAAATTACCTTCATCACCAGTAGGAGCCTTTGCAGGCATCCTGTTTACAGTCCTTGGAGTTCGGGGTGCAGTTTTGGCTTTGTTCGCTTGCTTGGAGATGAGCTTTATGGGAATTCGTCTGCGAACATCAAGACCACCCAATGATCCAGAACTATTAGTGCCTTGTAACTCATTGTCTATGTTAAAAAAAAAAAAAAAATTGTAATTTCTTTCAGTTTTGCTTTTTGAAGATTATTCTGCCACGGGTAGAAAAGCAATATGTCCAACATTATCAAGAGTTGAAGATTTACATTCTGATTTTAAATATTATACATGTTTAACTATTAATTTTCTCTATACTGAATTACCCTTAAAGAGTGCTTCTTTAGCCCTTTTTGAAACACAGATCCCTTTAAGACGCTGATAAAACTTATAGAATCTCTCCTTACATAGGTGAACAACAAAATTTCCTATATAATTCCAGACTGGTTTACAGACACATCAAACTCTCATGAATCCAAGATAAGAATCACTACCTTCAAGTGATTAGGAGTTTTTTTAAGAAGAAAAAGATTGAGTAAGGAGGAGAAGAAAGAAAACTATCCCCATCTCCATGTCTGATCATCAAGCATGTAAAGGAGGCACTCAACAGACATGCTAAACTGAACTTACATCAGGACAATCAATACAACTGGGCATGCAAAATTAACGCCGACAATCGCAAAATTAAATGAAGTTAGTTTTAAGGAAGTTAATTAGCATTCCCGTAAGTTTAAAATAGCTCTTCTAAAAAGCATTCAATATAATAAAAACTATTAACACCATTTAGTACTAGAAATATGCAGTAAGTTATTTGTTCTATAGCATTTCTAGAGAGACAAACGTAACTAAGTTGCTCTTAGCATTGTAAATGGAAAATTATAGTTTAGGACAAAGAAAGGTTTCTGCATGTTCAACTAGGCCTAAGCCACCGACATTTTCTAGTTCCTGAAATTTCTGCTTCTTTTTATCTCTGAAATAAATTGCTAATACATGCCTCATGAATAATAGAATTATTTCATAGAGCTGACTCCATTTAAAAGAGTAAGAGCCACCTTTTTTCAAGTATATAAAGATATTATAATACAGAAAATATTAAATAAGTATATGAAGAAATTGTAATAGACAAAAAACTCTACCTACTAAAGACAAAAAAGAAAATTGCCCTAATAGAAAATGCAAAAAAATTTTAAAAATTGTAATGTTTTGAACACGGCAAATTATCGAGCAAGGCTGTGTAACTACTCCTGTAGGAAATATTGCAAATCAAGATCGACAGCCAAACTGTCCACAGTAAATTAGGTAAAGCCAAATCTGAAGTAGTAAGTTAGTACTAACGATCTCCAAGACTCCTAGAATTATAGACACATATAAAACTCACATTCATTTGCACTCTTTCTGAACAATACATGGAACAAAATTCAAAACAGGTCCTTAATAACTGAGTAATTTAAAATGTCCTGCCATCTACTTTCTACAACTACTTTTATAATAACTAATCCCCCCAGAATGGAAAAGGGATTACATAGATAGATAAAAATCTTGTTTAATAAGCCCACCCAACTTGGTTAGCTTTCAACACTTCACTAAATGTACTAATGAGCTGACTGATGTATTTCATCTCATGCTGATGAAATTCGTTTACTTGGATTTTATCCACTTAACAGTACTAAGAAGCAATTCACTCTAGTTGCTTATCCATGGAGCAGTACTTAGAAGCAATGCAATTACCAAAGGTAGATATGACAGAATGACATCTTTTCCTGCTCAAAAGCTACTTCTGACTTTAAAAAGGAAGTTGTTGTAGACAGTTACTGGTTCAACACTGTCCTTCAGATATTAAAAGGACTCCTAGCAGTTTTACCTTTGTGAATGCGGAAAATACCACCACTTCATTACTACAAGTTCTTTACACACCACCCAGAACACCTGATGTAACTACTGTTGCCTGCACAGTCCACCACTAATTTCAAAAGCCTGCTGCAAAAATGGGCTCAAACATAGCAATGATGGTGATGTTGCAGGACTGGGCAATACTTCATTCTGTTGTACAAACGGGGTCGCTATTAGCTGGAACCGAATGGAGAGCACCTAACAACTGCCTCTTAACACCCTGCAGTCTGCCTCACAGACTACGAGTTCATCAACAAAGTACAGCATTTAATAACGACACTGCGTTTGCTTGGGAGAGTTTTTTTTGTTTTGTTTTGTTTTTTAATTAAGGATCAGAGCATACTACAATATGCAAATCTTTCACCATAAAGCACAACTTCCTCTTGAATATCTAAATACATATACCAAAACCAAACCCACTGCCGTCGAGTCAATTCCGACTCATAGCCACTCTATAGGACAGAGTAGAACTGCTCGAAAGTTTCCAAGGAGCACCTGGTGGATTCGAACTGCCAACCTCTTGGTTAGCACTTAACCACTACGCCACCAGTGTTTCCCAATACATACAGCCTGTAACAAAAAGTTCTTGTACATTACACAAAAAGTCATCATTAACTAAAGATAATAAATAGGCCACTTAAGGTGAATCCACTTTAAAAAGGGATACTTTGATTATATACAGTTTTTTTATTAGTATTTTATTTTGAGAAAAAGGAACTAAGAAATATTTTACAAAGTTTAAGTTAGTTATAACGAAGTGCTAATTCTTAGAATGACCAAAGAATGAATTCAATGTTAACTGGGAGTTTCTTGGAATAATTCTTCTGGCAAATTTTTATTATAGCACCACAGGATAGCCTTCATTTTACGTGTATTTTTTTCAGCGTGTTCATTAGGTGGGCCATTTCTGCATAACAGTCGAGGGTTTCATCAATTTTCCCAAGGGCCTCTCTTAATCCTTTGATATTAAAATCATTCTTCTGAAATGTCTACCCAGTCATGATGTCTTCACTTAACTGGCTAACTGGCATTTCCTCACTAGTCAATGGCTCTATTTGTGATTCAAATAGTTATCGAAATTCAAGTTTATGCATTTCATAAAAGCCTGTATGTTTTGCAAGGTTTGTAATTTTTCCCAACGATTAAAGAACAGCATTTCATGTTGTCTCCTAATATGAAACATCAAGAAAACTGACTCACAAAGAAATTATCTAAAAGAATAGATGCTAGTATTAAGCAGAAGAAATATTTGAGTAGCAACTAATTGTTTAAGTAATCAGCTCATTAGGGAAGATTTCCATGCTAGATGACTTACTATGCTCAGATACCCACCCATTCATATTACAATTTTCTAATATAGCATCCTCTGAATTGTGGAAGGGACTGGATTCCCAATTCCAAAGGTTCAAATGAGTAATATTTTGCTGATATTCAATGCTTGCTACTCTAACACCCAGATCCTTGAATTTCAACTCAGTGAACTGTTCAAAGACTGGAGTTCCTTAGAGCCTGGTTGTGGAACCCTCTCTCTTCTATATTAGCTCTCCTTTAGTGATCACATCCATCCCCATGCCTTAAAATATAAGGTATTGAGTCTCAAATATGTATTTTCAGCCCATATCTTTCCGCTGGTCTCCGATTGCCTATGTGACATCTCCCCTTGTATGTTTCAATACACATCTCAAATTTTAGCAGTATGAAACCAAACTCTTGTTCCTAAATTTCCATTCCCCACCTCTATCCCTAAAAAACGTCTACTTTTCTCTCATGTTTTCCCCAACTCAATAATGGACACTACCATCTACCCAGCTGCTCAAACCAGAAACCTAGGCATTTCTCCTTTTTCTCATATACCTCCAAACCAATCTATGAGCATGTCATTGAGTTCCATCACCAAAATACTTATCGACTAGACCTACTTCCATTCATCCTCGCTAAGCCAAGCCATCATCTCTTTTGGTCTACTGTAATCTCCTAAATCGTTTTTTTACTACCCTTGCCTCCCACTGTTAACTCTTTCTTCCTAGAACAGCCTATTACATTTTTTAACAAGATCAGATTCCTCCTCTACCTGTTCAATAGCTTCAGAAACCCATTGCTGTCGAGTCAATTCCAACTCATAGCGACCCTACGGAAAGAAAAGAACTGCCCCATGGAGTTTCGAATGAGCTCCTGATGGATTTGAACTGCCGACCTTTTGGTTAGCAGCCTTAGCTCTTAACCACTACACCACTAGGGTTTCCAATAGCTTCACAGTGCACTTAAAATTCAAATCTTTATCATTGCCTTTAAGGTCCTACACCATCTGACTTCCTCTCCAACTTCATCTTAAGGCTCTTTACCTCTTGTTAAGTAGGCTTCAGCCAATTGGCCTTCTCTAAGTTTTCCTAATCTCAGAGCCTTTGTACTTACTTGATGGAAATACTCTTCATTCTGCTTACTTCATGGTTGGATTCTTCTCATCTATCAAATCTCAACTTAAATATTACCTTTCCAACAAAGACCTTCCCTGACCGTCCTCTCTAAAGTTTCCTCCCATTTATCTCTAACACAGTACCCGTTTACTTTCTTCAAAATACCTTCATAATCTGTAAATATTTTAAGTTTTTTTTAGAAAGTCTGTTTACTATTTCCCCCAATAGAATGTAATCAAGGTGATGGCAGGAACTCAGCCTTGTTTTAACATTCCAACCCGAGGCTTTAAAATAAACACACACACAACACACACAAATATTTCATGATTGAGAACACACATCCCAATTACCACCTAGACCGGAAAATGTATTTTTCCCTACCTGTGACACGATTAACATAACTGCATGGAGCGCTTCCTAACTTCGAGTGCGCTTTATTTTAACATTCACGAACCAATGGAAATAAAAGCAAAAAAAAAAAAAAACCACACATAAAAAAGTAATGGAGCCAGTCTTACTTGGAGAAAGAGATGAGAACTCCTTGATTTTAAGCTTTCCTTAGGAAATGGTCCGAAATGACGAATAAGGACCGCAGCCAAAGCGTGGGGCATGCTTTAGGTTTAGAGGTAGAAGCTGCTCCGAGTATGATTACGAAAACTATATCCGACTCCTTTCTCCAACTCTAGCCCACGAAGGACGAGAGAGACAATAACGACAGGAGCACCCGCCCAAAGCCGACTGAGACGGCAGGAAGTCTCCAACCTACTCTCGCCCAACCACTCCCAGCCGAAGCGGAGAGCGCAGAGAGGCTTCCTCCACTTAAAAATTGGAATCTATCCGCCAGTCCGCAAACGCAGCTCAGAGCACCCGGGATGAGGGGAAAAAAAAAAAACCAGCGCTCTCCCCTCCCCCGCGAGGCCCGCGCAGCCCGCCGTCCCGAGTCGGAGCCCAGCAGTGCCAGAGGAAAAGCGGCTTTTGCCGGTATTGAGGCTGTAGCTACTGCACCGGAGAGTAGGCCGGGAAGCAGCAGGCCCCGGCCGGGCACGGAGAGAGATCTGTGATATTTCTTTCTCACCACCACACCCCAGTGCTTTGGGGCGAACGTAAGCCCTCTATGCCCGCTAGGCGACTGATCCCAGACCGGCCAAGGGGGCATGGAACCGGGACCCCCACTGCCTCCGCCTCCTTACCAGTGTGATCCATGATTCGGCTCGCAGGGCACAGTGGGAGCGGAAGTCAACTGCACCGGAGTCGCATGGGGCGCGTGCGCGCTATCCCCGGAGTCCGGAAGGCGGAAGTGCAACCAGTCTCCTAGC
Organism: Loxodonta africana; assembly: GCF_030014295.1. Lineage (NCBI taxonomy): Eukaryota > Metazoa > Chordata > Mammalia > Proboscidea > Elephantidae > Loxodonta > Loxodonta africana. The sequence goes on from NC_087349.1 coordinate 41,650,396, forward strand.
TTTGGCTTCCAAGGGCTACCTTTTGTCGCCTCCCCAACATAGTTTGGGCAGAAGGGAGAACGAGCGAGTACGCGAAGAGCTTCAGTGTCGAAGTTGCTAAGGCAGTTCCTCATAGGCCTCAAGAGAAAGTAGCCTTTAACTGTGGAAAGGAGACCCATGGCAACACGGGAGGGGGAGAGCGGTACTAGCCGAAAGAATTCACGGCAGGTAAGGCGGCCTCCCGCCCCCTCGGAGCGTTGCCTTCTGGGACTTGTAGTGCGCAGGACCCCGGAGTCAGCCAGGCCTATTGCGCAGGCTTGGCCGTTGGGCTGGCCCCACCCCGGCGGCGGAGTAACGGTTTAGAAGCCCCGAGGGTCTGGGAACGTCAGTCTCCACCGGTTCTAGGAAAAGCGTAAACATCGGCGCTCCGGAAAGCGTCCTCCCGTGGGAGGTTGCCAGGGGATGGTTGACCTGTTAGAATCCTCTAGCTAGACGAAAAGACTCTGCTTCTTATTGTCTAAATTTTGCTTTGTCGTGGTGAGCTACATAGCCCCAAGTAGAACAGACTTGGTGTATGCCTACGTTCCCACCTCTTAAGTTTCTACCAGTTGAAACATACTTACATCATGCTTTGCTACCACTCATTTTCTGGAGAAAATGCGTGTGGCTCTAGGTTCCCCTACAACCTCTCCGCAGGACTGGCGGACGCCGCGCAGCTACATCTTATTTCATGGGACACCTAGCACTAATGTGCAAAGAAGGGGGCCGCAGGAAGGGTGCATAGAAATGGAGTGAGGTGAAGAGATCGTTAGGGCCTGGTCGGAAGGGAAAGGTGAAAAAAGAAAGGCCTAAAATGAGGAAGAGAGTTACCACAATAGGCAGTACCTAGTTCCAGTTCTTGGTCCCAGGGGTTTGTGGTTGCTGCTGCTTTCATCTCCACAGCCAAGAGAAAAGGAAAGTGCCGAAACGTGATGCCGTAGGACCTTCAGCGCAGTCTCCACCTGGTGGACTTTGCTCATTTGTGTCCACTCCCTTCTCCAAAGCTTTACATTTGATGCTCTCCGATGAGTAGAAAGGAGCACAATTAGTGGAAAACACAAGCTTGGGAGTCAGGGGATTTGGGTTCTATTCTTGTCGTCCCTTGGTGACGACATCATTACCTTGTGTCATTCACGCTTTCAGTGCCAGAGTTCCTAGATCAAGAACAGATTATTGTACTGACCTCTTACAGAATTTTCTTCTCGGTATTGAAATCCGAATAAAGTATGTGTAGTAATGTATCCGTATAGTTATGCAGCAATGACTTTGAATAATTCTATGATGATCAGTACTATTTATTAACATCTTTTTGAACACGTATCACTGTGCAGATTTATAAACAAGTTTTTAGGTGCATTCACAACTATGAACATTTGGGAATCAAAATTACCCTTGCTTTTGTTAAAATGAAAGTTCTGTATTACTAAGTGGCTTTCAAGATGCTTGCAGTTGCTGGAACTGTTTTTGTTTGGGCGAGGGAGAGAAGCTTAACCTTTCTCCTGTACTTTGTACCCCTATTTCTCTAAAAACTGCTGATGTGGCTGAGCACTTGTCACCAATTTGGGGTGTGAAGGAAGAGCAGTTTTCATCCAGGAAGTGCTTTTTTTTTTTTTTTTTGTATCCTCATATTTAGCTTATTAGCTAAATTTCAGATTAATGCAAATCCAGGTTCAGGAAGCCATTGTTGGGCATAGAATGTTTTGGTTAGTCAGATATCCTGATTATTATTAATCTCTGCTGATACTAATATTTGGAGCCCTGGTAGCACAGTGGGTAAGAGCTTGGCTGCTAACCAAAAGGTCAGCAGCTCGAATCCACCAGCTGCTCCTTGGAAACCCTGTGGGGCAGTTCTACTCTGTCCTATAGGGACACTAGTAATTGAAATCAGCTCAACAGCACTGGGTTTTGATACTATTATTTAAAGATTTAGAATAACATATGATACTTTCAGCCTGCATTTTAGAAATTTTAGTTTGTAAATCAGAAGTTTTGGTGGTATTTTATGGTGCATCAAGTTATGCAAATTAATTTACTGAGGGAAGACTCACTTATTTTAGATTTCCTGTTGATAAAATGTCAGATACACCTTTATTTTATTATTTGACTTGGCATTTGTTGCTTTCAAGTATTGCCTCATTATCTCTGCTCTATACCCATTTTCTTCCTTAACTGTAGTTGCATTGCTTTACCAATACAGTAGCAGTGTGACAAATTAGTTTAATCTCTTTGCCTAAACTAAATGAAACTGTACAAAGATTTATATTTTATTACTGCCTTCTAGTATTGCTTTTTGGTGACCAGATGCTGCCAACAGTGACAATTTCTTTATTTAAACTTGATATTATATTTACTTAAATAGCATGGTACTGATCCAAGGTTTATAAAAATGAAAAGCTGTAGTAATAGGCAATCTGAAGCACTGAAGTGCATATTTTCATTGTACTGACAGGCGATCTGTTAGCCTGTGAATAACAAGCTAGTATTCTTCAAAGCCAGCATACTCGAAGATGTTTTAATAGCTTTCATTTACATAGAGCAAGATAAGATTTGACAGTTGGCATTAAGCTCAGAGAGTTGTTTTTCCAAAAGCCTGTTTCAGGCTCCTTAGTACTAACCAAAAAACAAACCAAATCAAACCCATTGCCATCGAGTCGATTCCAACTCAGAGTGACCCTATAGGTTAGAGTAGAACTTCCCCACAGGGGAAGATTTTATAATAAATCTTTACAGAAGCGGACTGCCAAATCTTTCTTCTGCAGAGCAGCAGGTTTGAATGACCAAACTTTCAGTTAGTAGACAAGCACTTAACCACTGTGCCACCAGGGCTCCTACAATACTAACGAGTTGTCACCAAGACACTTCCAACTCACGGTGCCCTCGTGTGTCCGAATAGAAACCCATAGTTTTCAGTGGCTGATTTTTCAGAAGTACGACACCAGGCCTTTCTTCAGGTGACTATACATGGACTTGAACCTCCAACCTTTAAATTAGTAGCCAAGTGCATTAACCATTTGCACCACCCAGGGACTCCGCTTAATACAAGGTCAGGATAATAACCATCATCTTAATGTTCTTTCAACTGTATAATACTACTTTATTAAGAGTGCTTCTTGTTGTTGTCAGGTGCTGCCAAGTTGGTTCCGACTCATAGTGACCCTATGTACAACAAAACGAAACGCCGTCCAGCCCTGCACTATTCTCACATTGTCATTATGCTTGAGCCCACTGTTGCATCCATTGTGTCAGCCCATCTCGACGGGGGCTTGCTGTTTTTCACTGACCCTCTACTTTACCAAGCATGATATCCTTCTCCAGGAACTGAGCCCTCCTGATAACATGTCCAAAGTATGTGAGAAGTAGTCTCAACATCCTTGCTTCTAAGGAGCATTCTGGCTGTATTTCTTCCAAGACAGATTTATTCTTTTGGCAGTCCACGGTATGTGCAATATTCTTCACCAATACCATAATTCAAAGGCATCAATTCTTCTTCAGTCTTCCCTTACTCCTTGTGAGTTTTCACATGCATATGACTGAAAACATCGTGGCTTGCGTCAGGCGCACCTTAGTCTTCAAGGTGACATCTTTGCTTTTTAACACTTTAAGGAGATCTTTTGAAGTAGATTTGCCCAATGCAATGCGTCGTTTGATTTCTTCAACGCTGCTTCCATGGACGTTGATTGTGGATCCAAGGAAAATGAAATCCTTAACGGCTCCAGTATTTTCTCCATTTATCATGATGTTGCTTATTGGCCCAGTTGTGAAGAATTTTCTTTTCTTTATATTGAGGTGTAATCCATACTGAAGGTTGTAGTCTTTGATCTAGACCAGTAAGTGCTTCAAGCCCTCTTCACTTTCAGCAAGCAAGGTTGTGTCATCTGCATGTCGCAGATTGTTAATGAGTCTTCCTCCAATCTTGATGCCCTTTTCTTCTTCATATAGTCAAGCTTCTCAGATTATTTGCTCAGCATACAGATTGAATAAGCATGGTGAAAGGATATAGTCCTGATGCACACCTTTCCTAGCTTTAAACCACACAATATCCCCTTGTTCTGTTTGAACGACTGCCTCTTGGTCTATGTACAGGTTCCTCATGAGCACAATTATCTGCTCTGGAATCCCCATTCTTCACAATGTTATACATAATTTGTTACGATCCACACAGTCAAACGCCTTTACATAGTCAATAAAACAGGTAAACATCTTTCCGGTATTCTCTGCTTTCAGCCAGGATCCATCTGATATCAGCAATGGTATCACTGGTTCTATGTCCTCTTCTGAATCTGGCTTGAATTTTTCGCAGTTCCCTGTTGATATACTGCTGCAGCCACTTTTGAATGATCTTCAGCAAAATTTTACTTGTGTGTGATATTAATGATATTGTTCGATAATTTCTTCATTCTATTGGATCACCTTTCTTTGGAATCGGCATAAATGCAGATTCTTCCAGTCAGTTGGCCAGATAGCTGTTTTCCAAATTTTTTGGCATAGACAAATGTGCACTTCCAGCACTGCATCCGTTTCTTGAAATATCTCAGTTGGTATTCCATCAATTCCTGGACCCTTGTTTTTCACCAGTGCCTTCAGACCATCTTGGACCTCTTCATTCAGTACCGTTGTTTCCTGATCATATGCTACCTCCTGAAATGACTGAATGTCAATTAATTCTTTTTGGTATAGTGACCGTGTATTATTCCTTCCATCTTCTTTTGGTGCTTCTTGCATCGTTTACTATTATCCCCATAGAACCCTTCAGTATTGCAGCTCGAGGCTTGAATTTTTTCTTCATTTCTTTTAGCTTGAGAAATGCCAAGTGTGTTCTTCCTTTTTGGTTTTCTAACTCCAGGTCTTTGCACGTGTCATTATAATACTTTGCTTTGTCTTCTCGAGCTGCCCTTTGAAATCTTCTGTTCACCTCTTCAGCGTCATCATTTCTTCCGTTTGGTTTAGCTACTCAGCATTCAACAGCAAGTTTCAGAGTCTCTTCTGACATCCATTTTGGTCTTCTCTTTCTTTCCTTTCTTTTTAACGACCTCTTGCCTTCTTCGTGTTTGATGTCCTTGATGCCATTCCACAGCTTGTCTGATCTTTGGTCATTAGTGTTCAACACGTCAAGTCTGTTCTTGAGATGGTTTCTAAATTCAGGTGGGATATGCTCAAGGTCATACTTTGGCTTTCGCGGACTTGTTCTAATTTTCTTCAGCTTCAGCTTGAACTTGCATATGAGCAGTTGATGATCTGTTCTGCAGTGGGCCCCTGATCTTGTTCTAACTGATGATAGTGAGCTTTTCCATTGTCTTTTTCCACAGTCACTGTTTATGTTGTTGAAAAGACGTATTTGCAATGAAGAAGTCGTTGGTCTTGCAAAATTCTGTCATGTGATCTCTGGCATTGTTTCTTTCACCAAGGCCATATTTTCCAACTACCGATCCTTCTTCTTTGTTTTCAACTTTCGCATTCTAATCACCAGTAATTATCAATGCATCCTGATTGCATGTTCGATCAATTTCAGACTGCAGAAGTTGGTAAAAATCTTCAGTTTCTTCATCTTTGGCCCTAGTAGTTGGTGCGTAAATTTGAATAATAGTCATGTTAACTGGTCTTCCTTATAGATGTATGGATATTATCCTATCACTGATAGCATTGCACTTCAGGGTAGATCTTGGAATGTTCTTTTTGATGATAAATGTAATACCATTCCTCTTCAGTTTGTCAATCCCAGCATAGTAGACCATATGATTGTCTGATTCAAAATGGCCAATACCAGTCCATTTCAGCTGCCTAATGCCTAGAATATCAATGTTTATGTGTTCCATTTCACTTTTGGCGATTTCTAGTTTTCCTAGATTCATACTTTGTCCATTTTACATTTCAATTATTAATGGATGTTTGCAGCTGTTTCTTTTCATTTTGAGTTGTGCAACATCTGCAAATGAAGGTCCCGAAAGGTGGACTCCATCCATGTCATTAAAGTCAACTCTACTTTGAGGAGGCAACTCTTTCCCAGTCATATTTTGAATGCCTTCCACCCTGAGGGGCTCATTTTCCCACGCTATATCAGACAATGTTCTGCGGCTGTTCATAAGGTTTTCACTGGCTAATGCTTTTCAAAAGTAGACTGCCGGGTACTTCTTCCTAGTATAAGTCTGGAAGCTCAGCTGAAACCTGTCCGCCATGGGTGAGCCTGCTGGTATTTGAATACTGGTGGCATAGCTTCCAGTGTCACGGCAACATGCAAACCTCCGTAGTATGAGAAACTGACAGAAGCGAGGCGTAGTGATTATGCACTCGGCTGCTAACCTAAAGGTCAGCAGTTCTAACCCACCAGCCACTCTGGGAGAAAGGTGTGGCAGCCTGCTTCCATAAAGATTACAATTCTACAGGGCAGAATTGCCTCAAAAGCAACAGGTTAAGACTGCAGAAGGGAAGAGCTGTATAAATAATGGTATCTACCTCAAGGACCGTACAGACTAACATTTATAAAGATAATTGCAAACATACAATTCTGTTCAAAGTGTTTAGAAGGAATGCAGTACTACCTACATTCAGAAAAAATAATCATCATTGAGACTGAGGGAAGTTGGGTAGGTTTTATAGAGGGATTTAAACTGAGCCTGGATGAACAAATAGATTTTGGAGAGGTGGAGATCAATGAAAGAGGTACAGATGTGCCTCATTTTATTATGCTTCACTTTGTTGCACTTCTCAGATAGTGTGTTTTTTACAAAATGAAGGTTTGTAGCAGCCCTGCGTCAAGCAATTCTATTGGCGCCATTTTTTCAACGGCATGTGCTCACTTTGTGTTTCTGTGTCACATTTTGATAAGTCTCAAAATATTTCAGATTTTTATCATTATATCTGTTATGGTGATCTGTGATTAGTGATCTTTGACATTACTATTGTAATTTGGGGAGGGGAGACGCTACATACTCCACCCATATATGATGGCAAGTTTAATCCATAAATGCTACGTGTGTTCTGTCTGCTCCACCAACTGGCTCTTCCCTTATCTCTCTCCCACTCTTCGGATCTTCCTATTCCCTGAGATACGACAATATTGAAATTAGGCCAATTAATAACCCTACAATGGCCTCTAAGTATTCAAGTGAAAAGAGGAGTCGTACATCTCTCATTTTAAAACCTAGAAACAATTAAGCTTAGTGAGAAGGGCATATCAAAAGCAGAGATAGGCTCAAAGATAGGCCTCTTGTGACAGTTAGCCAAGCTGTGAATGCAAAGGAAATGTTCTTGAAGGAAATTAAAAGTGCTTCCTGAACACAGGAATGATGATAAAGCAAAACAGCCTTATTGCTGAAAATTTTAGTGGTCTGGATAGAAGATCAAACCCCCACAACAGTCCCTTAAGCCAAACCCTAATCCAGAAATAGGCCCTAAGTCTCTTCAATTGTATGAAGGCTGAGAGAGGTGAGGAAGCTGCAGAAGAAAAGTGTGAAGCTAGCAAAGGTTAGTTCATGAGGTTTAAGGAAGTAAGCTGTCTCCGTAACATAAAAGTGCGTAACATAAAAGTGCGAGGTGAAGCATCAAGTGCAGATACAGAAGCTGCAGCAAGCTCTCCAGAAGATCTAGCTTAGACAGTTGTTGAAGGTACTGCACTAACCACAGATTTTCAAGGAAGACAAAACAACCTTACCTCGGAAGAAGATGGCATCTAGGATTTTCGTAGCTACAGAGAAATCAATGCTTGGGTTCAAAGCTTCGAAGGACAGGGTTACTCTCTTGTTAGGGGCTAATGAATCATTCATGATTCATAGGAGGAAGTCAAAATATCAATATTAACAGAAGTTTGGAAAAAGGTGATTCCAGCCCTCATGGATAACTCTGAGGGGTTCAAGACTTTAGTGGAGGAAGTAACTGCAGATATGTGGAAACAGCAAGAGAGCTAGAATTAGAAGTGGGGCCTGAAGCTATAACTAAATTGCTACACTCTGATGATAAAACTTGAACATATGAGGAGTTGCTTCTTATGGATGAGCAAGAAACATGGGTTACTTGAGGTGGAATCTACTCCTGGTGAAGATGCTGTAAACATGGTTGGAATGCCAAAAAAAAGGATTTAGAATATTACATAAACTTAGTTGATAGAGCAGCGGCAGGGTTTGTGAGGATTGACTCCAGTTTTGAAAGAAGCTCTACTGTGGGAAAATGCTATCAAACAGCATTGCATGCTACAGAGAAATGCATGAAAGGAGGAGTCAATTGATGCAGCAAACTTCATTGTTGTCTTATTTTAAGAAATTGCCACAGCCGTCCCATCCTTCAGCAACCACGCCTCTGATCAGTCAGCAGCCATCAACATTGAGGCAAGACTCTCCACCAGCAAAAAGGTTACAACTTGCTGAAGGCTCAAATGATGGTTAGCATTTTTTAGCAATAAAGTATTTTTTAATTAAGGTATGTACATTTTTTTTTTTAGACATAATGGTATTGAACACTTAGTAGGCTACAGTATAGTGTAAACATAGCTTTTATATGCACTGGGAAACAAATTCTTGGACTCACTTTATTGCGATATTCACTTTATTGCAGTAGTCTGGAACTGCACTCACAATATTTCCGAGGTATGCCTGTATATCAAACAGAAGAGCAAGAGCACAGGTGTGAGAATTATTATGGCTTTTGTAAAGGACAGTGATCAGCTTGACTTGTAATGTTGATCCATGTTTAGGAGTAAAAAGTCAAGGTTATGATTAAAAAAAGATTTCAGAGTAACAGCTATGAAGCAGAGCTCATAAAAAAAACTCAGCATGATTTATTCACATAAAACTGCATAGCCCAGCAAGATATATTCAGAAACAATGAGCAAGTCTTAAAAAAAAAAAAAGAAAGTGCATTAATACTGTTAACATCTATAGAAGAATTGACTATGATGGTCAAAATGCCAGCCAGCAAGTATAGATGAATTGTTAAAGAAGATCTGATCGGGATAAATTATGCCCACTACATGTTAAAAAACTTTATGAGTAGGAATATATGGGAAAGGCAGTAGAATACAGTGGGTAGACACATTGTTTAAGGAGGAAAATCTGTTTGAAAGAACTTCATATGCTTTCACACTTCTTGTCACCAAGATTCAAGTGTGTCAATGATAGTGTAGTATGTAGTTATGCAAAATTGATCTCTGGCACTCAACGCTTCTGGAGCATTTCCATCATTTACTTCTTTCTTTCTAATGCTTCTGTGATGGCAAACTGCTTGATAATCAGTATTTGGCAGTATTTGTTATGTTGTGTTTTCAATGTTTTCAAAATCTTAAATTGTGTAAATACCCCGTTAATGACTTAGAGATCTGTGCATGTCTTTAAATTCTGAATCTTGGAGGACTTGACTCATTTGATGAAAATGCTGCAATATATTATTCCATATAACAAAGATAAATACATACTCTAGTGTTTGCATTTTGTTGTTTTCAGCTTCTCTTTTGGTATTTCCTTTCTGTGTCAGATCTTCAGCAATATTTTCTAAGGCATCTAGAATCTGAGTGTACAACTCCAGGATTGCACTCGTTGCTACAGCATGCACTTACCAACATGTCTTAGAAAGACATTTTATGCACTTCAGCCAAAGATTAGACAGGCCCATTAAACAAAACAAGACTAAATGGGCACACCAGCACAGGAGCAAGGACGAGAAGGCAGGAGGGGACCAGAAAGCTGGTAATGGGGAACTCAAAGTCAAGAAGAGTGTTGACAGGTCATGGGGTTGACAACCAGTGTCACAAAAAAAGTGTGTATTAATTGTTTAATGAGAAATTAGTTTGCTCTGTAAACCTTCATCTAAAGTACAATTTAAAAACAATTACAGACTTGGAAACTCTAAGGAGCAGTTCTACTCTGTCCTATTTAAAAAAAAAAAAAAGACATAATACTTGATCATTGCCTAAATATATTTTAAGAACTGCCCACTGGTGAGTAGAGGCAGCAAAAAATGTATAGAGTGACTGAAGAGTAGGAAAAAAATAACTGCTTCTGTACAGCAATCTACTGCACTACAGCCTACAAGACTAAGTGAATGTGCAGCACATGGTGTGAAAATGGCATATTCATTATGGTCTCGAATTTTCTGTTGAATGTCTTTATAACACCTGACATATTGGCAGCATCATCATAGGACTGGCCTGTGCACTTAGTAAAATCAATTTTGCAAACTTCACATAAATAGTGAAGTACTTGATTTGCAATTTCTTCACCATATGAGTTTTTAAGCTAGTAAATGTGATGAATCGCGCCACAGGTTTTCCATCTGTTGGAGGTACACATCTTAAAATAATAGCTGATCTGTATGAGAAAGATCTGACATGTAATCTACAGACAAACTGAAGTGTCGAGCTATACTTATTTCACTGAAAATAGTTGATTGAACTTTATCACTTACTAAGTTTATTAATTCTTCACACATTGTTTTAGACATAGACAATGGGTTACCCTTTCCTGTGTTACCATATTTTAAGACGTGGCCTACTAAAAATGTATCAAACTGAGCAATAAGTTCAAGTAAATCCCCAAAATTTCCATTTTGTGGGAACCCAAACACTTCATTTCTTCTTGGAGAAGATAGCCCACATTCAGCAATTGTTACAACGACAGCAGCAGTGCATTGCAGAACTGCTCTCCAGTACTGACGTGCTTCATTACTTTATGTTTCTAGTTCGTGAGTTATGTCAGAACCATGTCTTTGGTTTAAATATGACAGTATTCATTCTGTGAATTGAAATGTTTATCAGTCATGTTCAAGTTGGCCAGTCACTAAATACATCTGTAGCAAATTGAGAATTAAATGATTTAGGACTGAATAGGTTACAAATAAAACAATATACAGAGCCGATTAATAAAGAATACAGTAGCCTCTCCCTCTTACAATTTTCATCATTGGCTTTGCACCCTAGAAATATATTCTGGCTACAGAACCTTGTTTGTTTACCATCCAGAAATTTTCGACACGAATTTTCAAATGGTCCACTGTGATGTTGGCACTCATTTGGCCCTATCTCAATCTAATAATTTCTATCTTTAGAAGAAAAATTATTCCACAAAGCAGGATCTGTATTTCTGTTATTTATGGCGTCTGCAGATGCGATGATTTCACATTCTAAAATAGTTTCACTTTCTATACCCTTATTAATTTTTTTACTACAGCAAGGAATGGATGCAGAATTTGGAAAAAATTCTGTTATATTCACGTTACTATTAATAATTTCAGCACTGACGATACTAGTCCATGATTTGCACCCATTAAACTCAAGCATTCAACAAAAGAAGTCTCTTCTGATTCATTATGTTTAAAAAGGAAGTCAATTTTGGAACTGTCTTGAGGGATTCACAAATCCTTTTTATCTTCTTAGAACTTGCATTTTTGTACTCCGCTTGGTTGTTGACATTTTATTTTACCTGGATATAAAATTATGTCACTTTTGAAATTTGTTTTTACCATAGCAAACAAATTTGAGTAATTGATAATAAAATGTATAAAACAGGCAAAATTTATAAAATAAAATTTACATTTGAATTTGGACTTCAACATAAAAAAACTTGGTGAAAATTAGTAAGTAAAAAAATTGATTTAGAACATGTAATTTTGTTTCTCACGTCTGAGATGGTCAAAAGAAATAGTACTTACAAGGCATCAGAAGTAATTTCATTAATTTGTCATATAGTGTTTGTTGGCAGCCCTTCGCATATCTCCATGAGTGTTTTTTGTCTTGAAATAATACTTAAAAACTTGCGCACTCACCTCCCATCATTTGATGCTGCATCTTTACAGTTTATTGGACTTCTGCTGACACCCGATGCGGGTGAGGGCAATCACAAAGAGCATGATAGAGATACAACAGTTTGCTCAATCTGAAGATGCATTTTGGTTCACTTTGTGCAGGCAGGACCAGATATGTCACAAGTCACATGATTATAGTTTCACTGGCGTGTTCTTATGTGGTCAGTGAGAGAACAGAATGTGAGATTATGCCGGATTGGCCCAAAATGAGAAAGGAAAATATAATTGTTATCATATACAAAATTAATAAAATGTGCATTTTATTTCTTTGTGGAATTATTCAACTCACGTATTTGGAGATATGTATATAACTGATGTTAACAATAGCACCACTTCTCGACAAGCAAGTTTGTTTCGTGAGTCATAACAGTAACAATCAGTTTCTTAAAAGAAAGTCAGTCTAAAGGGACATGGAAAATAAAACACATTTATGTAATTTTTATTTTCTAAATATGCATTCATTTCCTCAAGAAATTGTTCAGTTTCCTTACATGGAGATATGTAAATATTCTGATATAAATGTAATGTTCTGATGAACACCGTTTGTTGCTTTCTTGGAAGATGAATTTAGAAACACATTGTTGCAAAACAAACATATTTTGCACTATAAATACTGAATTTTGTATCTTGTTAATGTGCCTAATACCTCATTTATTAGTATATACAGAGTAATAGGAAACCCTGCTGGCGTAGTGGTTAAGTGCTATGCCTACTAACCAAAGGGTTGGCAGTTCGAATTCGCCAGACGCTCCTTGGAAGTTCTATGGGGCAGTTCTACTCTGTCCTATAGGGTCGCTATGAGTCAGAATCGACTCCACAGCACTGGGTTTGGTTTGGTTTTTTTGTTTTTTTTTTTTTGGTATAGAGTTATAACAAGCACTGTGTTCCACATATCAGACAAAAAAAAAAGTTCACTCGATACATAAAACTTTCATGTTACATAAGTATTAATATTTCCAGTATTTTTTGGAATAGTATTAAATTATTACCTATGTTAATATATTAAATGTATGCTAGATTGTGTCCATGTGTATGCCAAACATATTTTAAAGTTATAATACTGTTTGCAAAACTTAGGGTGTAACTGTACATAAATGCTATATAGTTAAAAAGTAACTTGTTTGAGTTTATCACAATGGTCGACTCATTTGCGTTCCCTTACTTTGCACATCATCTGGGACTGGAGTTCCCATTGGTTGTTTACAAGACGTGTGCAAGAGCATAACCCTTGTGTTGGTATTACAGCAAAGAGCATTGCTGGCCCTCCTGGCTGGAGTTGCTGGATCAGCAAGTGTGGATGTACAGTGGTTCTTTCAAAAAGGATCAGAGCCCTGTTCTCTATTAATATAATCTGCCTTTGCCCAGTAGCTGCTCATGTTGGATCCAGTTGCATATTGGGTGAATGTAGCAAGAGTTAGACTCAACAGCTATTATGGATTGAATTGTGTCCCCCCAAAATATGGGTTGTCTTGGTTAGGCCATGATTCCCAGTATTGTGTGGTTGTTCTCCATTTTGTGATTGTAATTTTATGTTAAAGAGGATTAGGATGAGATTATAACACCACCTTTACCCAGGCCACATCCCTGATCCAATGTAAAGGAAGTTTCCCCAGGGCGCGGCCTGCACCACCTTTTATCTCTCAAAAGATAAAAAGGAAAGGGAAGCAAGCAGAGAAATGGGAACCTCACACCACCAAGAAAGCAGTGCTGGGAGCAGAGCCGTCTTTTGACCCTGAGGCTCCTGCGCTGAGATGCTCCTGGACCAATGAAAGACTGATAACAAGGACGTTCCTTCACAGCTGACAGAGAAAGCCTTCCCCTGGAGCCGGCGCCCTGAATTCAGACTTCTAGCCTACTGGACTGTGAGAGAATAAATTTCTCTTTTTAACAGCCATCCATGTGTGGTATTTCTGCTATAGCAGCACTAGATAACTAAGACAACAGCCCACCCCCACCTCTTGTTTTTTAGAAAGAAACAATGTGTTCCCAAGAGACCCACCAAGATAAGGCATTTCAATTACATGGGAGGGGACCATAGGAGACAGATATCAATAAAGGTGTTGAAGTAGCAGGGGCCTCATAGCTTAAACAACCTTGGTGTGGGCACCCTCGTGACCCTGTGTGAACTTTATTTCCTGCCAGCACATTCTCACACACTGGAGATTGTATCAATTTTATTTACTTTTTGTTTACCTTCTACTGCAGTGCTCACTTTTCCTTGTGTCATGTCTGCGTGGTACCTATGGGTCTTTGCTTTGGACCAGTTGTTGTTGTTGTTAGGTGCCGTCAAGTCAGTTCTGATTCCTAGGGACTGCATGTACAACAGAACAAAACACTGCCCAGTCCTGTGCCATCCTCACAATCCTTGTTATGCTCGAGCCATTGTTGCAACCACTGTGTCTGTCCATCCTGTTGAGGGTCTTCCTTTGTTTTGCTGACAAGTGGACAAGTGGTGCCCCTATTTTGTTGATGCCCTAAGCACGTGCTTACCTTGCTTAGGTGGTCTGTCCCTGCCAAACCACTGGGGCCCAGAGGAGACATAGCTGCTGTGAAGACCAGACCCCTGGCTTCTCCCTTTCACCTGCTCTGCAGTCTCCTACCAGTCTTCCATTGGTTGACCCCAGTCAGATGACAGCACAGGAGCCAGGGAAATGCAGCTGCAGGGGCCAAACCATGTACAGATAGAGCAGAGGCAGGAATGGGTCTAAGGATTCACAGGCCTTGCGTTGACACCCTATTTTTATAAAAGTATTGTTACTTATCTACTCATACATATAGAGAGCTGGGCATGCTGTTCACTTGGCACTAATAGTTATTTCTCGATAGACTGGTTTGGGGTGATTCTTAGAATTCCATCTTTGTATTTTTATTCATTTTTTGAGAATCATTTTACTTGGCTTTTTTTTTCCCCCACCCACATTTTGTTGAGTTGAGCCATTGATGAGCATAAGTTTAAAACTATGGTAAATTTAGGTAGCGTTTCAGAATTATGAACATATAGTGTTTATTAAGGGTTATCACTGTGAATATTAACTCAATATATTAAACTCTGCAATTGATGAACTTTTTGATTCTACTCAGGTAAGAGGTTTAAATTCAATCTGAGGTAAATTAATTATGTACTGTATTTTTTGACAGCTTTTCCTCTGTCCTACTGGTGAATACTTGGCATGAATCTCTAAAGATAATATAAGCACATTAGGTGCATTATCACACCAAAAAAACAATGATAATAATTTCTTAATATTATCAAATATCCAGGCAGTTTTCAGTATTCCAGCTTTTCATAATGTTAATTTTTTGTTCACTTGTTTAAGATCCCTAGGTTGTGATTGGTTGTTATGTCTTTCAAATCTCCTTTAATCTGTGAACTCTCCCACCACCTTTTCTTTCTTTCTTTCTTTCTTTCTTTCTTTTTTAATTGTTGAAGAAACCTGGTCTGTAGGGTTTCACCATAATCTGAATTTTATTCATCTCATCTCTTATTTGAATTTTTTAAATAATGCGATTGTATTATCTTAATTTTAAAAAATAGTATTATGGTTTGAATTCCAACCCAGTGCCGTCCAGTCAATTCTGACTCACAGCGACCCTATAGGACAGAGTAGAACTGCCCCATAGGGTTTCCAAGAAGTGCCTGGCAGATTCGAGTTGCCGACCCTTTGGTTAGCAGCCGTAGCACTTAACCACTACGCCACCAGGGTTTCCATGGATTGAATTATGTCCCCCTAAAATATGTGTTGCAAATCTTAACCTCTATGCCTGTGATTATAATCCCATTTGGGAATGGGTTCTGTGTTACCTTAATCAGGTAGGTTTAGTCTAGGGTTAGAAACAGCACAGAAGATGGCTTTTGTTAGGGTGAAAACGGAGCTAGCAACCAAGGAATCATACTCAAACCTGAAGCCAGGCATTTCAGATCTTATTAAGTACCTCAATTTTTTTTCAATTCTCTTACATTTCCCTCCTTTTGATAAAGTATTTTGAAAGAAATTCTTTAATCAGTTCACTAACCGCTATTCTGAAAGAAGGCTTTCTTCTATGTGGACTTTGAGCATATTTTTATTCTGGGTGGCTGCAAGTCTTTAAGATCTCAGATGCTATGTGTGTGAAGAGGTTGTTATTATTGCTAGGTGCCATCGAGTTGGCTCCAACTCATAGTGACTCCATGTACAACAGAACGAACCCATGCCTGGCCCTGCACCATCCTCTCTCCTAAGGAGCATTCTGGCTGTACTTCAAGACAGATTTTTTCCTTCTTTTGTAGTCCACTGCACATTTAATATTCTTCATCAATACCCTAATACAAGGGTGTCAGTTCTTCTTCAGTCTTATTCACCATCCAACTGTCATGTGCATATGAGGTGGTTGAAAGTATTATGGTCTGGGTCAAGTGTACCTGAGTCCTCAATGTGACATCTTTGCTTTTTAACATTTTTAAAAGGTTTTTGCAAATTTGTTCAGATTTACTTATAAACATGTTGTTTGAGTTTTTGATTGTTGTTTCCAGGGGCACTGACTGCGGATTCAAGGAAAAGGAGATCAGATTATGAATTACAGCTATCAATAGTAGCAGGATATTGTGAAAAGGTAGCTAGGCACTGTTTGACATCTTCACCGTACCATAGCTTTAGCCTCTTCTCTGGTTTTACTGTTTGAAGGTTAGTGTAGGGCAGGTCACATTAGAGGAATAACCTGACATCTGAAGGCTTACTCAAGGAGTGGGCTCGAGTTCATCTGAAATATAAGCACTGTCAATGTACGTTATTCTTTTCATAGGCATTAAATTGGTCTTCTGGGTAATCGCATTTGTCAGAAGTTTCATATAATATTTAATAATTCCTATAATTATTACACTGACAATGAGTGTTATCAGTCTGGTTGACAATATGGACTTAATTGATAATCCAGCACCTGAGGGTAGCTAGTTGAAAATATCTAGAAAAGGGAAGTCTGAGGGTGGAGGTATATGGAGCCAAGTAGCCTTCTGGTGAATTAGTTTGATATTTTGTTCTACCTCTCCAGAGGTGTGGAAACAGGTGCAGCAAGAGGTGGTGGTTATGGCGCAGAATCTCCTTGCTGGGCTAACAGGAAATCTCGGACAATTTGATTATTTAAAACTGCTTCGGCCAGTGAGTTCAGTCATTGCCCTTGAGCAGTCATAGCATGGGCAACATCCTTCTGGGATTCTGGAGATGTTAAGAATGGCATATTCAGCTAGGAGTACATAGTAAGATGCGTATAAGTTTTTGTATGAGAGATTGACTTGATTTGTAAACTTTCACTTAAAGCACAATAAATAAATAAATAAATAAATAAATAATTTTTTAAATGGTATGTTCTAAATCTCCTACTGTGTACCAAGGGAAGAATATCCTCAAAAAACTATAACCTAAACTAGGGAACTCCTTTAAGGAGTTTCCTCCATTTCTCCCTTGCTGATCTCTTGATCATTTGTTTCTCCTCCTTTCCAATAGTTTCAGGCGATCAGTCCAATGTAAACCCTTATTGTAAGAATGACTGTCTAAAGGGATTCGTATATGGCCTAAGATACATTGACTTGTCATATTCCAGCCATCCAAACTAGATAAAGCCCAGGTATAGGACTCATTATTTGGATTCAAAATGGCAAAGTTGGGATATCTTGATCTTCCACATAAAATATGTCTCTATATAGGGCACATATTATGCCATCTTTACGTGGGAGAGAGATGGTTTGATTCATCTCTTCAAGTCAATTCTCTATTAAGGAGTTGTTGCAAACAGTTGTCCTAACCTTAGTCAATTCCACATTTGGACACAAAAAGACTTTTTTTCCCTATAGACATGCTGTTAAATTTCCTGTAAAAGCCATGTTCCAATATCTGTAAGAGGCATTATATGAAATCAAGGGCTCATTTTCACAATCTGAAGAGGCAGTCCAGGGCATTTTGGAACACTCTTTAACTATAACTCAAGTCAGATTGAATCATGGAACCTGGGGTTGAGTTGGTATCTTGGGAGGACACCACAGTCTCACACGTATGGCTCACCTAGAGGTGATGTTAAATTGATGGTATCAGGGGAAACAAAACTGTAATTCAGTATGGGAGTAGCTAATGGATATGAGTTCTCATATACAATTTTGGGTAAAGGATGACAGATCCAGCACTCAGAAGATTTGTGGATCGTACAGTTGCCTGAGTGAGCTTCACAAAGGCATTCTCATGCCAAGAATTAACAGGGGCTGTGATGAGCAGCAGTATGGGCAGAAAGTCTAAGAAGGGCTTCATGGTGGAGAAACATAGACTAAAAGAAATAGACAAGGGCGACTAGCATATAAAAAAAAAAAAAAAATTTAGCATATAGTGATGACAAAATAAATTTCAGCAGTGAATGCTATAAAGGAGGATAAAAATGCTACTAACCAATATATAATAAAAATAGAATGCTAATGATAAAAAGATACAATGTTATTTCAACATTCCTGTGTCTTACTAAATTAAACTGTGACTGGCATTAATATCAAGAGTTAATATAAATGGTTGTAACAGTTATAAAAAATGTGATTAGAATTTAAAACAAAAGAACTAATATGGATTCCAATTCCAGACAGGTCATAAGAAATACAACTATTCTCTAAAAGTGGTACTTATAAAAAGAGGCCTTTTTTTAGGTTCTCTACTAAGATGCAGTAAAAAGCCAAAAGCTGTTTCTCAAAAGGAGAGTAGTCATCTGCATGGGGTGGCAGGACTTTGCTCCAAAATCCTAAGGGTCTGTCCTATGATTCACCAATAGGGGCTTGCCATAGACTCAAACAGCATCTCTGTCTGCCACTGACACTTCAAGGCACCACTGGATCAACCAGATTATATGGCACAAGTGGCAGATCCATTTGAACAGCAGCCTGAACCTGTTGCAGAGCCTTCTCTTGGTTTGGGCCCCACTGAAAACTAGCAGCTTTTTTGAGTCACTTGATACACAGGCCAGAGTAGCACACCTGGCATTGCCAGCTGAAGGTAAACTGCTTCTGGTGGTCCTTCAAACCGGTGTGGAGAAAAAGGCATTTGCCATATCAACAGCTGCACACCAGGTACCAGATGTATTAATTTGCCCAAACAATGAAACTACATCTGGAACAGCATCTGCAATTGGAGTTACCATCTGGTTAAGTTTTCGATAATCCACTGTCATTTTCCAAGACTCATCTGTTTTTTGCACAGGCCAAATAGGCTAATTGAATGGGGCTGTGGTGGGAAACCCTGGTGGTGTAGTGGTTAAGTGCTACGGCTGCTAACCAAAGGGTCGGCAGTTTGAATCCACCAGGCACTCCTTGGAAACTCTATGGGGCAGTTCTACCCTATCCTATAGGGTTGCTATGAGTCAGAATTAACTCGACAGCACTGGGTTTGTTTTTTGTTTTTTGTTTTTTTTGGTGGTGGGAATCACCACCCCTGCACCTTCAAGTCCTTAATGGTGGCAGTAATCTCCGCTGTCCTTCCAGAAATGCAGTATTGTCTTTGGTTTGCTGTTTTCCTAGGTAGAGGTAATTCTAAATGGCTTTTCCCAGCATAATAGCCCTTACTCCATTTGTCAAGGATCCAGTGTGGTGGTTCTGCCAGTTTCTCAGTGTATCTATTCCAATTATGTATTCTGGAACTGGCAGGATGGGTTCAGGGACTCACTGAACCTACTGTGAGATGGACCTGAGCTAAGACTACATTAATAACTACCTCCATATGCCCTCACTCTGACTAGTGGGCCACAGTGACGTTTTGGGTCTCCTGCAATTAACATCAGTTCAGAGCCAGTATCCAACAATCCCTGAAATTCTGATTACTTCCTTTTTCCCAACGAACAGTCACTCTATAAAAGGCTGTAGATCCCTTTGGGTAAGGCTAGGAGAAAGATTTACAGTATCAGTTTCTCGCAGTTCATTGGAGTCCTTCCTCAAAGGAACCCAGCCTCCTTTTCATTCAAGGGATTGCGCGTCTTTAAACTCACGCAAGTCTGTGAATTGATTGAGGAGCAGTGACTCTATTCTGAAGATTTGAGTTAGACTGAGGTTCACTTGACCTAGAATCCTTCCACTTGTACAGATCAAGTAAATACTTAGTGGATTTCCTATCCATTTCACTTCTAGGGACATTATGACTAAGTAGCCAATGCCATAAATCCATACAACTCAGGCTATTCTGATTACTGCTTTCACTCCGCTGTCCATTACGGTAACCACACCCACCTTGTTTGGCAACTGTCACCACTTGGGCCCTACCACCAGGGGGTCCAATCAACCCATTGTAGTTAGGTGTCTTAATTCAGTTAGGGCAGTCTCATCGTCAAATCTGACACGTAAAATAGCAATCACAGCAGTATTTAAGGATGCTGGGGCTCCCTTCACAAATTTGTTCCTCACTGTTGTGCTAAAAGGTGTGTCCTCTGGGCACTCCATATGTGGGTCTGTGGGTATGATCTGATAAATCTACTCTAACGTGCCAATTTCCCTAAGCTTTTGGATAGCTTCCTCTACAGTATACCAAAGCAGGTCTGGTATTTCAATTTGATTTAGCATAGGCCACTGGGTAATACATGCTTCAGTGACCAAATCAAAAAAACTATTAGATCCTTTCCTAACCTTTTGAGCTGAAACATTGAATGAAGAATCTGTGCTTTCTAGGCCCATATCAATAAACTCAGACTGATCCGTCTTTATGTTCCTTGCACCATTATCCCACACCCTTAATAACATTCCCACACATACTCCTGAGATTTCTGTTTGGACATATTAGAAAAATCAAGCCTTCTTTTGGAGTATAGCTTACCTCCTTGGTCACACTTTGTACTTCACCTTTTGGAGCTCGCTGAGATATAAGTCTAAGAGGTTTAGAATCCAAAATTGGTGGTGAGGATGTGTTTTTAGAACATTTACCATCGTCTTGTAAAGCATCTACTTCAGCTGATGCCCCAGGCAACGGCTCAGGCAAAGGCTCTTCAGACATAGCTGGGTTAATCTAATCAGATGGGAGTAGAGAGGCTGATGGTTTTACTGAATAGGGTGGCTTGGCAGACAAAGATGGAGTAATCACTTCAGATAGGAATGAGAGGGCTGGTTCTGTTGGTAGAAGTGATTCAATGGACTTTAGGAGCTTAGTGTCCCCAGTTTCCCAATAATCTGCCCATTTGTCCCAATACCGTGTCTCAGGATCCAATTTCTTCCCAATCAATGCCCTCACTTTAACTTGAGACACCACTCAAGATTGGGAATTGTGTTGGTGTTATAATTCACCCACTTTTATGATGAGACTCTGGGTTTGTTTGTTTGTTTGTTTGTTTTTGGCAATATCATCTCTGTTACTAAAAGAAATAAGGCTTTCTTTCAAGGCACAAGTGGAAACTTTGAGATTGTTTATGTGGTGCTTAAACTTTGACTCTGAAACCCTGAGCTCATGTCTTTCTTTCACCACTTTGTCTAGTGAAAGTAGGACCAACCAATCAGCTTCCTTAAACTTCTCATTATGACAAAATTGTAGGAAGATATTAAACATGCGATCACCCAGAGCCTCACCTTTCACCAATACCTGACCTATTGGTGGTTTGCGTATTTGTATTGCCACCTCATGCCATGCCCTAGCAGTGCCCTCTAAACCACTGGAAGCAGAGTCATCAACATCTTTAAGACTAACCAGACTTGAGAACCAATTTAGAAGACTCATCCTTAGAATTTTGTTTCTCTAGAAACACCTTCAGTACCAAATGTTCTGGGCTGGGTTCTCTAGAGAAGCACAACCAGTAAAACATATAAACATATATAGAGAGAGATTTATATCAAAGAAATGGCTCACATGGTTGTAGAGGCTGGAACATTCCAAGTCCCTTGATCACGATAGAGGCTTCTCATGATTCACGTAATTGCAGGGGCTGGCGAACCCAAGATTGGCAGGTCAGACAGCTGGACTCTTACAGTCTGAGAAGATCAAAGATCGATGAATCCCAAGACTTGCAGGCAAGACGGCAGGTATGCTGCTAGCTCAAGTTCCAAGAACCAGAGATCAGATGAACAGGAGCCAGATGCAGGATTCAGAGAGAGCAAAAGCCCGTGAGCCTTGCCGGAAAGTCCATTTATATTTGATGCAGGCCACACCCCTAAAGAAACTCCTTTTCAACTGACTGGTTACTTACAGCAGATTCCATCATGGAGGTGATCACATTATATCAAATCTCATCATGGAAGTGATCACATTATCATATGACTGCCAAACTAAATCATAACTGCCAAACCACTGAGAATCATGGCCCAGCCAAGTTGACACACAACCTTAATGATCACAAGTGACTAAGTGTGGAGTGTTTTCATTTTCCCAGTCTAATTTGTGGCATTTGACTAACTCACTAAGCTCCAGTGAGGTCATTGACAAAAAGGGAATTGAAAGCCATATGGGATCTAGACTCCGCTAACTTTAAACTGGAGTGTTCTTGAAAAAGTTTAGTCAAATGGTCCCTATAATCAAACATTTTCATCTTCATTTTGTTTGCAACCCTGAATCTTGGTCCAATCTATTTTTGGGGGAAAACTCTTTGGGATAGCTTCAATAAGGTTTGTGACAATGGTTCTGGTCTGTGCTATTAGTTCCATGCCAGGAATGATAGGTTGGATGCTTAAAAATTCTGTAAAATTTTGCATCAGGCTTTTTCAATCCACCTTTTAGTGTTACCTGGCCTTATCAGTGAATTTATTAAATTATATAAGTCTGCCAGACCAGGTTCATAGGTATCAGCCAGGATTCTAAATTCCTGAGTGAATTTTTAAGGATCTTCATGAGGGTTAGGAAATTCCTTAACAACAGCCCAAAGTTCTGCTTTTGACACGGAAAAAGTAACTTGTAGCTTCTGAGCATCTTCAGGATATTTAATTTCAAAAGGCATTTCACAAACAGGCTTTACCTCTTCTAGAGGTTCCTTGAGATAATAGGGAAATCTAGTAGGGGTGGTTTCAGTGGAGTAGGTAGGCAAAGAGGGGCACAGAAAAATAACTGCTGGAGGGGCAAAAGGAGAGGAAGGGAGCCGGGCTTTGGAAGCTGGGGGTGGACTACAGATGCTGAGAACTTCACCATTTTGGGAAACAGAGCTATTGTGGGAAATGAAATCATTTTTCAATAGACAGCTATTTTGAGAAAGGATGCTATTTTGGGAAACGGAGTCATTTTGGGAAAGGAAGATATAGGGACTGCTCCAGCCTAGGTAGTCATTGAGGTTACAGAGCTCTGACGCTGTAATACTTTAATTTGTTTAGCTTGTTTTGAAGCATCTCCTGAAAAAAACAAAACAAAACAAAAAAACAATTGCTGTCAAGTCAATTCCTACTCATAGCAACCCTATAGGACAGAGTAGATCTGTTCCATAGGATTTCCAAGGAGCAACTGGTAGATTTGAACTGCCAACCTTTTGGTTAGCAGCCATAGCTCTTAACCACTGCACCACCAGGGCTCTGTCTCCTGAAAGGAGGTGAATTTATCATTATGGTTTCTTTTGGAAACTTCCAAGTACAATTACAAACTGCCTTCCATCGTTTTAGTTTTATTTGTAAGCCCTTAACCTCTAATTTACTGTGCAGAAAATTTAACTTAGTTAAACAACCCCCACAATGGCCACTGATCTTTTAGATTTCCCTCTTTAAGTGTATGCCAGTGACCTAAGTACCAGACTGAACTGGGGTCAAAATGCTTAGTCATATAATCTGCAGGAGTTCCTTTAGGGGGATCCTGCTTCAGTCTGTGATGCGGCATTCCTCAACTTATGGAGAAAATTGCAAGTATTAGACCTACCTAAATGCACACAAAAACCTTATGGTGCACCAGAAAAAAAAGGGAGGGGGGAGGAGTTCAGTGAAATAGACTGGTCATGAGATGGCAGTCCCACCAAACTTAATTTGGTAATGAATCCAGCAAGATGTTCAGGAGATGAGCATAAAATGAAAGTATAGAGAAAAGGTAACCAATAAATCTCTCAAAGAGCCATCTTCACACTAAGTGGAGGCTCCAATCTGAGAGGCTTACCTCCAGCAAACCCAGAAAATTTGAGGAGGCAGTGCTGGGCACAAGGGGCCCTTGCTGGTACCAAGGCAAGCTGGTTTCACAACTTCCCAGGAATGCAGAAGATAATATTCCTTCAGAATCCTCATGATTACAACAAATCCTGCAATTGTATGCCAAAGAATGTCTAAGGGTAGTTACCTCTACTCTGATTAAAGTAAAAGTGAGAGATTCGTTGAAAATAAACAGCTTGAGCCAGAGACAGACTGAATTCCATATGGTAGAACCAAGTAATCCAAAATGGTGACACATGAAGCACATTACTTGTTTGGTATTTACAAACTTAGATCATCAAAAGACATTACTTGGTTGGTAATTATAGGCTTATATCATTGAAAGACATTTCTTGATTGGTAATAGATCATTGTAAGATGGGACTTCCTATGGCAGGAACTCATAAGGCAGGACTTTCTGTATCAGAAGTTCATATGGCTATTTGCCTTTCCTAGATTGGTTACAGCGTGGTGATTACAAAGGTATGTGACGGGGGTTGAGGGGGCTGCAGGGTAATTATATCATCATTACCAGACATTTCTCTCTTAGAAAGAGCATGGAAGGTTGCTGTTGTTAGGGTGTAAATGGAACTAGAACCAAGGAATCGTACCCAGACATCAAGCCAGCCATTTCAGATCTTATCAGGTACCTCAACTTTTTTTTAATTCCCTTATACAACCCTGTGGAACATAGTTCTACTCTCACATACGTGGGATCACCATGAATTGGAATTGGCTCAGAGGTAACTTGTTTTAATTTGATCTGGGAGGGAGGACTGTCAGTCTTTGCCCTGCCTTAGGTTTCCCATTTAATGTGAATGTTTGCATATCTTCTACAACAAGAGGCAATAAGATGGTGGCCTAGTCCACCTTCATCCTTGCCTAGGGCAGCAGAGGAAATCAGAATGAACCTTGTCTGTTCAATGTCCAATGCAGAACACTTATTTGGTCCCTTCTGAATACTCCAAAGGACAAACAAGCTGCTTCCTTGGAACCTGCTAGTACTTAAATTATTTTCAACCATCTCCAGGGAGTTAAACTATACTGTTAATATCCATTCGCCACCCATCGTACAAACACACTGTACTGATTTCTTTCATTAATAAAAGTGACTGAATGTTTTGGCATAGTAGTTAAGAGCCTGGAATCTGAAATTTTAACTCTGCCGCTTACTTCCTGAGTGGTTTTAGGCAGCTCACAACTTTTCCTCATCTCAGTTTCCATTATCTGTAAAATGGCGACAATTGCTCCCACCTTATAATGCTGTTTTGAAGATTAACTTAGCAATGAGTTTAAATGGATTAGCATCACACCTAACCAAACGCCTAACAAATAATACCCATGAAATTAATTTTTTTTCACCGTTATTAGCACCATTGACGCGTAGGTAAAAATCCTAGACTCAAAGCTGTTTATAAGATGAGTCCACTAGGTGGCGCCAGACATAGGTAAAGAAAATCTCCCACTTTAAAGATTTCGATGAAATGCAGTGTAAATCATAAAAGACAGAAATAAAGCCGAAATGCTAATCAGGCATTGTGCAGCTATAGATACATTGTGACCTGAAAACTAAGCGTTCTATTTGTAACAATTACCCATAACTACCTAACCAAACCAAACCTGTTGCCCTGGAGTGGATTCTGACTCATAGACACCCTTTAGGGCATAGTGGAACTACCCCTTAGGGTTTCCAAGGAGCAAATGGTGGATTAGAACTGCCAACTTTTTGGTTAGCAGCCTGAGCTCTTAACCACTGCGCCACCAGGGCCCCATAACTACCTAAAGCGTGTCTTAAAAAATCACAAGCCAAACACGTCCTGGTTTATGATTCTCAGGCCCCAGGAGATTCCGCTGTAGGAGGTCAGCTGACAAACTTTGAGAAACTGTCTTATTCTGTATTTAGGTGTAGTAGAGTGACACTAAACTGTGGCAGAGGCATAGGCAGGTGCGGTTAGATTGGGGCATTTGCCCCCGGGTACAACTCCAAAGGGGCTCCAGACTTGGCTGGCCAGCGAATCACCCCCTTCATGGACAAAGGGAGATGGGAGGGCGAAAACTTAGAGATTGCGGCTGGGCACTTGTTACCCTCACTATGCGTCTAAACTGTGGCCTCTAGAGCATAATTAAGAAATAATGGCTATCAACTGGAACTTTTGTTTTGCAGAAATTGCTTTGTTTCCTCCAGGTTTTGTCTTGCCTGACAGAGTGTGATTTAGAGGTGCAGCCTCCCATATCAGGCCAGAGATTTTGTGGCTAAGATGCTTTGGGGGAAGACATTTGCGGGGGAGAAGAGAAAAGGGACAGCAATTTGGTCAGAAGAATGGAGACGTTTAAATAGGGTCTTTAGGAAATTTTTCTATGTAATAAGTCGTACCGACAATGCTTTTGCAGTTAGATACACTTTCTGAGATCTGAGAAAATAGTCTCAAGATAAGGCAAGGACATCATGCTTGGTAAGGTAGAGAGTCAGTGAAAAAGAGGAAGACCCTCTATGAGATGGATTCACGCAGTGGCTGCAACAATGGGCTCAAACATAGCAAAGATTGTGAGGATGGCACAGGACCGGGTATTGTTTCTTTCTGTTCTAGTAGTGTTGTTATGAGTCAATCGACTGTACAGCACCTAACAACAACAATATGTGCTTGGAGCCCTGGTGCCACAGTGGTTAAGCGCTCAGCTGCTAACTAAAAGGTCAAAAATCTGAACCCACCATCTGTCCTATAGGGTCACTATGCGTCAGAATCGACTCGAGGGCAAAGGGTTGACTGCTCCACTGGAGAAAAATGAGATTCTGTTTCCTTACGATTACAGCCTTGGAGACCCTGTAGGGTAGTTCTACTGTGTCCTATAGGGTTGCTGTATCACAATAGACTCAATAGCAATGGGTTTGGTTTGGTTTGGGTATACTTGCTTAACCCCCCTCTTGTCTCTTGTCCACATGCTATCAGTTATCCCCTTTTGCACATCTTCAACTCTTCTTTCAACTGCTGGTTCTATTCACTAGACATAAAAAAAAAAAAAATGCTGATGTCTCTACCTGTTAAAACAAAACACTCCCTTCATCCTATGTCTTCTTGTAGCAACTACTCTGTTTTTCCTTCCCTGTGTGACCAGCTTCTAGAAAGAGCAGTCTCGCTGGCTTTGCTTTCTCTCCTCTCTTTCTGTTCCTCTCTTAACTCCCTGCAATCTAGCCAGTTTTGCCAATACTCAACTCTAAGTGCCCACACTGAGGTTACCCATAACGTGCTTGTCAAAATCACTGAGTGCTTTTCAGCCTGAATCTAACTAAGCTGTCTGTAACATTTGCAACTGTTGACTTCAGAATCATTTATTCAATAATTATTGAGCACTGACAAACTATTTTGATTTTTCTGGAACCCAGATTTCTGGGTTCATGGAATTGAGGTGATCCATCCAGGCCATCTGCCCTTAGGTGTTCTTTTGAAACTTGAGCTTTTAAGTGGCTGTTTTCTTAAAGTCACCTTCAAGTCAAACAATACCCTAGCAAGCAGCTTAGCTGAGATAGTTTTTGCCTTAGGCATTGAGCTCTTTTAGAGAACTATCTACATGCAGCCAGTTTCAAGAAGCCGGAACCCAAGTCTGAATGGAAAATATATGGCACATCCTTAGTGACTGTTTCTCCAACCACCTGGACCCCTGCACATGTTCTGACAGTATCTCCTGAGAAATTAATGTGATAATGACCTGTTACACAGGCAATCTCCACCTTATGATATATTTGAGTTATGACAAACCTCACTTACGACCTTCCTTTTTTTTTTTGTACATCTTATCACTGGAAAAAAAAAAAAAACCTGTTGCGGTTGGGTCCATTCCAACCCATAGCGACCATAGACGACAGAGTTGAACTGCCCCACAGGGTTTCCAAGGAGCGAGCGGCTGGTGGATTTGAACTGCTGACCTTTTGGTTAGTATCACTTAACCACTTCACTATCAAGGCTCCATCTTGTCATTAGTAATATGTATTACATATAATGTTGCAGCATGTAATTTGCTGATGTTACCATTCTCATGCCAACCCTAAATACAGAGATCCGATTTATAAAGCTACTACTAATAAAAGGCAATAATAATGAAAATTTTTTAAAAATGAGGTATTAGACTTACATCAGAACCGATTTAAGGCAGAATTGTCAGAATGGAACACCATTGTAATTTGGGGACTACCAGTAATGCGTTTTCACTGTCCCCTCTTAGGAGTGCCTTCCTGATATGTTCGGGTTGATGCTGCCTGATTTCAATCATATCTACTCACAAGAAATACATTGTGTTACACTAATTTTTGGTGTTCCTCTGCACATTTAGGTTTTTGACAGCACCTTCTATGTGCTTGACACTGTTTTAGGCACTGTGATGTATAGATGATGAGGTCCCTGCTCTGAGGGGGTAACCAGGTTATAACAGCAGGGGTATATATCCTAGGGCCAGGACGAGGGGAGTGGTAAGCCTAACAATTTTGGTTGGTAGAATAGCAAGCACTTAAAAGGTACCACAGTTTAACTAACTTTTCTGCTTGCATCAGAATCTGAATTTCACATTGTTTGCTCAATATTTTTTTTATCATAGTTACTAGCTACCATATAACGTACTATCTCAAAATTAGTGGAAAGGTGACACTTTGGGAGGAAGTAACCACTCCTTGTGCTCTCTAACCCTCCCCCAGCTATGCCTTCCTCATATACCCTTGGAGCTTACTTTTTTGTGGGGTAGAAATGTTACTGGATGGAAACCCCAGGCTTTGCTCAGCATAACTCAGATTGGCTGATAAATGAGAGACTGAGGTGGGAGAGCAGGAAAGGCATCTTTATTTCATTGTGCAAGGAAAGGAGTTAGTTGGAGCTGCTGCCACCAAGACTGCTCTCTGAGGGCGAGGAGAAGAGTTACTTTTAAGGGGTTTACAAGTAGGGAGTTCATACAAGCTACATCAGCAACATTCTTAATCATACTACACGGGCACAATGGGGTTTATGTATAACTTCCAAGCAAAGGAAACAGGATTTTTAATGCAAAACTGTGAAGGAGGAAGCCAAGCAAAGAAAACAGGATTCTGATGCAAAGCTGTGTGAGGCTCTGCCTTAAAACTGACGGTATATATGTAAATAAACAAACAATAGCTTTGCCAAAGAGAAATTGATAGCAGATATCTTGCTTTGATTTTTGGGTTCTCTTACCCACAAAACCGTCGAAGAGCAAACTGGAGTTTCTATTAAAATTAAAGCTAAGAGTTTTATTGAAGGAATAGAGCGATCTGGATCAGGCATTGCTCTGTGAGACTTCACAAAAGCACTCCACTGAAAGGAATTTTTCAGGCTTTAAGTACAGAAAATTCAGGAACTTATAAGAAAATATTCTGATTGGTTGACATTTACAAAATTATGCTTTAACAGACACCAGACAATTCTAAGGTCCCATAAGCGTTGTTCGTTAAACACAAAGTTTGAGTCAGTTAAAATCTTGTTAATCTATGGATATTTCAGGGGCCAGCCTGAGTCAATATCCTTCCTGGGGGCATGCTGTGAGAGGAAGGGGGAAGTGGGGAGCCCTCGGCCTTCCTGAGGTATGCTGGCTAGCTGAATTTTGAAAGTCAGCTCAGAAAATGGAGTCTAGCCTGCAGTTTTGGCAGAAGCCTCTCCTTATACCGAGTACCTAGATTTTTTAAAAGCTCCTTCACAGCCCCCCGGCCTTTCGATCAAGGATTTCTATAGAAATTTGCTGATCATACTCCCATGTGAGTGCCTTCTTCTGCATAGACTTGCCAGCTCTTCACCTTACTCCTTGTGGAGCCTTACCTTCAGAGTGAGCAGGTCTCCTATTGCTCACAAAGGAGTAACTCGTCTTCTGCGAGGGACCTTTTGTTAGTTATAGATGGCATGTTTATTCGATGGCCACCTATTCTAAATACACTTTTCAGACCCCAGACATGTAGCTGGACCCTATCTTTTATTGGCGGCCGCTTCTCTTGATAAGCCTTAAGACACCCACCCAGACCCAGTGCCATCCAGTTGCTTATAATGCAGACTGCTGGGCACCACCGTCACAGTCTTTACCATGCTATAGCTTGTACCTCAGCTTCTGTGATCTTTTAAGAATGGATGTGTAACAGCAGGGCTGAATTAATAGGAATACTTGGCAGAGAGGGGCACCGGCCAAGGTGAAGGGCCAAGCTATTCTCTAAGGAATTGCTGTTTCTTAGAAATGATGATCTTTTGCATAAAAGCAAATCTTTTGCATAGCAAGTATTGTTGCATTGCGAGTACAGGCATTTCGTAAAACTTTTGATTAATTCTATAATAATAATTATAATGATTAAGAGAATTAACCTGGTTTGTAAAATTGAACTTAGCTAAGAACTAATTTCAGTAGGTAGACAACTAAAAATATCAAAGATAGGGGAGTTGGATATAGTGGGTAGTTGAAGCTATGTAGCTTTCTGGCGGACCTGTGAACAATTCTGGAGGGTGTCACAATTTGATACATATAGCCTCCTTAAAGGAAATATTAGGATTTACAATAGAATCAGGTACAGAGCTATAGTTAAACACAGGCATAACTAAAGGGTATAAATTAGTATGCCCAGCTTTTGAGATTTGATGGCAAATCTAATAGATTATTAGCACTAGCTACTGATTGAGCTAATCTAACAAAGGCATCATTATGTGAGGCATCAACCAGAGTCACAATATGCAGTTAAAAGAATACTAAAGAAAGGCTTCATAGTATAAGAACATTAACTACAAAGTAACACAAATAAGCAAATATCATAAAAATAATAGTTATGGTAAAGAAAAACTCTTCTTTCAGTCATAAGGGTAACCTTACGAAGAAATTAATTTAAATTGGCAAAATAAAGCTATTTCAAAGGCTATAGTATTAAGCAGAGTCCAACAATTTCAATTACTTGTATTAAAAAAACATATTGAAACAATGACTAACACTTTAAGAGTGTAGCTCAGCAACTATCATGAGAACAGCAGTAATCAAGAAACAAAGTCCAAAAACCTCAGCAGGTTGCAAGAAGTCTTGTTCCGCGATCTTGGGATTGGTTGTCCGCTGCTTCTGGCCTCAAGGGCACCTGAACTTCAGCTTAAGTCCTTCAGTAGGTTGAGTAATTTAGGATATTTAATCCTTTTTAACTGAGACAGGTGAACCCAAGCCCCAACTTCCTGCAATTTAGTTAGCGAGAAGGACTAGCTAAACTGTAGGAAGTTGGGGCTTGGGTTCACATGGGCTAGTGAGAAGGACCAAGTATGGACCTTTCCTGTGAACTTTTAAGGACTCTCAATTGCTGTGTTTTCCAATGTATATTCTCCTGGGGCAATATTGGAAAGCTTGGTGGCGTAGTAGATAAGAGCTACAGTTGTTAACCAAAAAGTCGGCAGTTCAAATCCACCAGGCACTGCTTGAAAACTCTGTGGGTCAGTTCTACTCTGTCCTATAGTGTCGCTGATTCAGAATCGACCTGATGGCAATGGGTTTGGTTTGGGGCAATATGAGGGAGATTTTGGAATTCTAATTTTCTGGTCATCAAAGCCTTCTTTAACCTGTGAAAAATATTCTTTCAAAGCAAAATGAAGAATGGCAGATGCAGTATTTTTATAATAATGACGATGATGAGAAAGATTTTTTATAAAAAATAGAGAATAGTATCAGTTAAGGAAGCAACAGGGTCGTTAAACTTCAACGTTAACAGTTTTAATGATGGTATATAGATGCTTCTTTGTGCAGTAGTAAGAACGTTGAGGGTCGTTTGATTTTGAAGAACTATTTTTCTCATCAATTTCAGTATTCATTCCTTGAAGTCCAAGGGTGGAATCATTTAAGTCACTCTGAATATAGTTAGTACAAACTTTGACATGTGCCATAACGTCTAATCCACAGGATATTCTGCACTTAACATGTCATTAGTTACTGAAATAACTTATTCTCACATTAAAAGATGAAAAGGAAAATAAAAATGGTTTCTTATATTTAGAAAATAGAACATTTAAAACAGTAATATTCTCATAAAAATCTTATGGTAATTCTTTTAGTTTACCCAATCCTATGTAGTTAATTTTGGTTCCATGCAATTCTGGATCAACAGCACTCAGGAAAACCTCATTAGTTTCTACATATCAAAACCAAAATCCATTGCCGTGGAGTCAATTCTGACTCATAGCAACCCTATAGGACAGAGTAGAACTGCCCCATAAAGTTTCCAAGGAGTGCCTGGTGGATTTGAACTTCCAACCTTTTGGTTAGCAGTCATAGCACTTAACCACTATGCCACCAGGGTTCCCAGTTTCTATGTAAGAGTCCTAGAAATCTTGATTTAGCCAACTGTGTCTATGTTTCATATATTACAGTCTTCTTCATAAGTCTGATATAGTTCATTATTGTTGAAATATTTTGGCCAAGCAAAGTAAAACTTATCTGCAGATGACAAAATTGAAATGATTATGATTAACTTATAATAATAACAGTAATACTTCTTAAAAGTGAAATCTTTGATAGGAATTAATTACAAAGTAATACAAAGCCAAATAATGTTAATTGAAAAACAAAAAAGAACTTTAGATGAAAATATCTTTAAACAGAGTGATTAACCTTGTTTTAAAATAGCTTTAGATACAACATATAATAATCTTAAGAAATAATACTAAATACTCAGGATATACCAAGGATAAACTAGAATTATCAAGTATCTAAACAACTGAGTAGTTTAAAAAAACAAGAGAAATAGAGTAGTAATTAAGTTAGCAGTTAAAATAGTAAAATTATGACAGTATTATGCACTTGTAGTCTAATATCAGAAAAAAAAAAAAGAGAAAATGTTCTTATTGTTCGGTGCCCTGGAGTCGGTTCTGACTCATAGCAACCCTAGGTAGAAAAAAAAAAAAAAATTTTTTTTTTTCACAGAACAAAACACTGCCCAGTCCTGCACCATCCTCATAACCGTTGCTACGCTTGAGCCCATTGTTGCTGCTACTGTGTCAATCCATCTCATTGAGGGTCTTCCTCTTTTTTTGCTGACCCTTTACTTTACAAAGGAAGATGTCCTTCTCCAGGGACTGGTCCCTCCTGGTAACATGTCCAAAGTACATAAGGTAAAGTCTTGCCTTCCTCACTTCTAAGGAGCTCTTAGGCTGTACTTCTTCCAAGACAAATTTTCTTATTCTTCTGGCAGTCTATGGTATATTCAATATTCTTCACAAACACCATAATTCCAAGATGCCCATTCTTCTTCAGTCTTCCTTATTCATCATCCAGCTTTTGCATGCGTATGAGGTGATTGAAAATACCATGGATTGGGTCAGGCACGCTTAGTCCTCAAAGTGATATCTTTTGCTTTTTAACACTTTAAAGAGGTCTTTTGCAGCAGATTTGCCCAATACAATGCGTCTTTTGATCTCTTAACTGCTGCTTCCATGGCTGTTGATTGTGGACCCAAGTAAAATGAAATCCTTGACAACTTCAGTCTTTTCTCTGTTTACCATGATGTTGCTTACTGGTCCCAGTTGTGAGGATTTTTGTTTTCTTTATGTTGAGGTGTAATCCACACTGAAGGCTGTGGCCTTTGATCTTCATCAGTAAGTGCTTCAAGTTCTCTTCACTTTCAGCAAGCAAGGTTGTGTCATCTGCCTGTTGCAGGTTGTTAATGACTTTTCCTCCAATCCTGATGCTATGCTTTTCTTCATATTGTCCAGATTCTTGGATTATTTGCTCAGTATACAGATTGAATAAGTACGATGAAAAGATACAACACTGACACACCTTGCCTGACTTTAAACCACACAATATCCCCTTGTTCTGTTCAAAGGACTGCCTCTTGGTCTACATACAGGTTCCTCATGAGCACAATTAAGTTTTCTGGAATTCCCATTTTTCGCAGTGTTATTCATAATTTGTTATGATCCACACAGTTGAATGCCTTTGCATAGTCAATAAAATAAAATAGAGGTAAACATCTTTCTGGTATTCTCTGCTTGCAGCCAAGATCCATCTGACATCAGCAATGATGTCCCTCATTCCACTCATTCCACATCCTTTTCTGAATCCAGCCTAAATTTCTGGCAGTCTCTATTGATGTACTGCTGTAGCTGCTTTTGAAAACTCTTCAGCAAAATTTTACTTGCGTGTGATATGAATGACATTGTTCAATAATATCTGCATCCTATTGGATCACCTTTCTTTGGAATGGGCACAAATATGGATCTCTTCCGGTCAGTTGGCCAGGTAGCTGTCTTCCAAATTTCTTGACATAGGCGAGTGAGCACTTCCAGCACTGCATTCGCTTGTTGAAACACCTCAATTGGTATTCCACAGATTTCTGGAGCTTGGTTTTTCCACAGTGCCTTCAGGACAGCTTGGACTTCTTCCTTTAGTACCATCAGTTCTTGATCAATGTGCTACCTCCTGAAATGAATGTCAACCAATTCTTTTTGGCACAATGTCTCTGTGTATTCCTTCCATCTTCTTTTGACTTTTACTGTGTCATTTAATATTTTCCCCATTCAATTCTTCCTTCAATATTGCAGCTTGAGGCTTGAATTTTTTCTTCAATTCTTTTAGATCGAGAAATGCTGAGTGTATTCTTCCTTTTTGGTTTTCTATCTCCAGGTCTTTGCACATTTCATTATAATACTTTGTCTTCTCGAACCACCACTTAAGATCTTCTTTTCAGCTCTTTTACTTCAGCATTTCTTCTGTTCACTAGCTATTTTACATCCAAGAACATCTTTTAGGATCTCTTCTGATATCCATTTTGGCCTTTTCTTTCTTTCCTGTCTTTTTAATGACGTTTTGCTTTCTTCATGTATGATGTCCTTGATGTCATCCCACGACCTGTCTGGCCTTCGGTCATTAGCGTTCAATGTATCAAATCTGTTCTTGAGATGGTCTTTCAATTCAGGTGGTATATACACAACATTGTATTTTAGTTCTCTTGGACTTGTTTTAATTTTCTTCAGCTTCAACTTGAACTTGCAATTAAGCAATTGATGGCCTGTCTCGTGGTCAGCCCCTGGCCTTGTTCTGACTGATAATATTGAGCTTTTCCATCATCTCTTTCCACAGATACAGTTGATTTGATTCCTATGTTTTCCATCTGGTGAAGTCCATATGTAAAAGTCACTGTTTCTGTTGAACAAAGGTATTTGCAATGAATAAGTTTTGGTCTTGCAAAATTCTATGATGTGATCTCTGTTGTTGTTTCTATCATTGTCTTAGTTATCTACTGCTGCTATAACAGAAATACCAAAGTGGATGACTTGAAAAAGAGAAATTTATTTCATCACAGTAAAGTATGCTAAGAGTCCAAATTCAGAACGTCAGCTCCAGGAGAAGACTTTCTTTCCCTGTCAGCACTGGAGGAAGGCCCTTCTTGTCAATCTTCCCCTGGACTAGGAGCTTCTCTGTGAAGGAACCCCCAGTCCAAGGGACATACTGTGCTCCCAGTGCTTCTTTCTTGGTGGTATGAGGTTCCCCTCTCTGTTCGCTTGCCTTTCCTTTTATATCTTGTAAGATAAATTGCCGTGCAGGCCATACCCAGGAAAATTTCCTTTCAGTTGGAACAGGGATGTGGCCTTAGTAAGGGTATTACAATCTCATTATAATCCTCTTTAACTTAAAATTACAATTACAAAATGAAGGGCAACCACACAATACTGGGAAGCATAGCACAGCCAAAGTGATACACACATTTTGGGGGTACATAATTCAACCCATGACATTCCACCCTTTCGCCCCCAAAAATCACATCCTTGCAACATGCAAAACATACTCACCCCATCATATCCTAGCAAAAGTCTTAACTCCAAGTCCAAAATAAAAAATTCCTCTTCATCTGTGAAATCTAGAATACAGCTTAACTGCTTCCAAAGGTACAATGGCAGAACAGGTAAAAACTAGACATCTCCTTTACAAATGGGAGAAACTGGAGGAAAAGAAGGGATAACAGGCACTAAGCAAGTCAGCAGAACACATTACATTAGCCCTCAATGCTTTTGAAGATAATCTTCTGTTCTCTGAGACAATTTGCACAATGGCCCTACCCTCCAGACTCTAGGTACTGGCCACATTCTCTAGACTCTGAGTGGAGGTTCCCTTGGCCTCTGCCTTCCAGGCCCACTGGAATAGCAACTCTGCTCCCTTGACTTTAGGCTCACCATTCTCCTAGTGCTTCTGAGTGGTGACTCCACCCTTAGAAACACCAGAGGCCATGGCTCCAACCATTGAAGACCCTGAGGTCATGACTATACTTTTTGAGGCTGAGACAGCTCCATTTCTTGTGTTCCTTGTCTCTTCGGCTTCTGCTTCCTGGTTTCTTGGCCTCTCAGCTCTTGGGCCTCACACCCACATCTGCCCTGTTGGGACAAGTGTTCCAAAGCTCTGTAGCTCCACCAGTAAGTGCCTGGAGGCATCCCCCTCTGCAAGGAAGCTTCCTGCACACAGGCACTCAGCCCTCTCACTCTGTGGGTGGTGGGTCAGCTCCAGCACCATCTCATGCTGCCCCCCTGGTTCTGCTGCTGCTGGTTCTCTGCTGCTGCCACTCCTCTATCCATTCACAGTTTCAAAACTGCTTCCGCATTTTAGGTATCTGTTAGAGCAGCACCCCACTTTCTCAGTACCAAATTCTGTCTTTGTTATCTAGTGCTGCTATAACAGAAATAACACAAGTGAATGGCTTTAACAAAGAGAAATTTATTTCCTCACAGGAAAGTATGTTAAAAGTCCAAATTCAGGGTGCCAGCTCCAGGGAAAGACTTTCTCTCTCAGTCAGCTCTAGAGGATGGTCCTTCTTGTCAATCTTCCCCTGGACTAGGAGCTTCTCTGCATAGGAACCTCGGGTCCAAAGTACGCCTTCTGCTCCCAGTGCTTTTTTCTTGATTGTATGAGGTCCCCCGCTCTGCTCGCTTCCTTTTCCTTTTAACTCTTGTAAGATAAAAGGTGACAATCCCCTTTACATTGGATGTGACCTTAGTAAGGGCGTTATAAATCCACCCTAATCCTCTTCAACATAAAATTACAATCAGAAAATGGAGGACAACCACACAGCACTAGGAATCATGGCCCAGCCAAATTGATACACACCTTTTTGGGGGAACATAATTCAATTCGTGACAATCACCAAGGCATATTTTCCAACTACCAATCATTCTTTGTTTCCAATGTTCATGTTCCAATCACCAGTAATTACCAATGCATCTTGATTGCATGTTTGATCAATTTCAGATCACAGAATTTGGCAAAAAGCTTCCATTTCTTCATCTTTCACCCTAAAGGTTTGGGCATAAATTTGAATAATAGTTTTATTAACTGCTCTTCCTCATAGGTGTACGGATATTGTCCTATCACTGACAGTATTGTACTGCAGGATAGATCTTGCAATGTTTTTTTTGATGGTGAATGTGATGCCATTCCTCTCCAATTTGTTACTACCGGCATAGTAGACCATATGATTATCTGATTCAAAATGGCCATTACCAGTCCATATCAGCTCATTAATGCCTAGGATGTCAATCTTTATGCGTTCTGTTTCATTTTTGATGACTTCCAATTTTCCTAGAGTCATACTTCATACATTACACTTCTCGAATATTAATGGATGTTTGCAGCTGTTTCTTCTCATTTTGAATTGTGTCACATCAGCAAACAAAGGTCTCAAAAGCTTGACCCCATCCACATCATTAAGGTCCACTCTACATGACGAGGCAGCTTTTCCCCAGTCACCTTTTGCATGCCTTCCAACCTGAGGAGCTCATTTTCTGGCACTGTGTCAGATAATGTTCCTCTGCTATTCGTAAGGTTTTTACTGGACAATTTTTTTAGGCATAGATCTTTCTAGTCTGTCTCAGTCTGAAAGCTCAGCTGAAACCTGTCCACCTTGGGTGACCTTGCTGGTATTTGAAACACCAGTGGCATAGCTTCCAGCATCACAACAACACACAAACCACCAGAGTACAACAAGCCAACACACAAGTGGTTGAAAAGAGGAAATACTGACACTTAAATTTTTAACCCAATGAAAATCAGGCACTTTCGATTTGAAAACACGTTTTATGTAACTTACCACATAAAAACCTTATTGTATCTTCATCTTTCCCTTTTCAAGGCTGGAAAAAATATTTTGTGGCTTTCTACAAAGCTTCAAAACTGTCAGGAGTTATCATAGGTCACCAAGATAGATATCTCAGAATGTTGTTCAGATCTGTGCCTAGGCAACACTGAGTAGTTAAGTCTTCATATATGTAACAGATACCAGCCAATAATGTAAACCAAGCATTATCTGTAACCCTAAAAAATTGCTTCACTTGCTTGC
Source organism: Loxodonta africana (assembly GCF_030014295.1). Classification (NCBI taxonomy): domain Eukaryota; kingdom Metazoa; phylum Chordata; class Mammalia; order Proboscidea; family Elephantidae; genus Loxodonta; species Loxodonta africana. The sequence continues at coordinate 41,688,579 of NC_087349.1, forward strand.
CGTTGATCTCACCTAGACAATGATGTCCTCTTCACCTTCATCCTTTTAGACAACACAGCAGGATCAGAATAGAACAGAAAAATGAAAAGGCTCACAAGAAAATTTGCTATTTTATATATGAATGAGTTTGTCTATATTCATCAGAGGGGTTGTGTGGTTGCCTTCCCATTGAAGGGCTGGCATTTCTCTCAGGAATGTGGGGTGACTGCACTGTGCCTTTACCAACTCGGAAAATCAAGTACCAGCAACAATCAGCAGCCACAGATGTGTGAGAATTGTTTAGCAACCTGTACAGAAAGAGTCGATATGCTCTATTTGTGTGTATTATAACTAAGAGATCTCAACCACACAATCATTTTACAAGTGGTCAGTATATATTAGACAGTAAGAGAATAGTAACCAGTAAGATACATGTAGAAAGAATTAAATTGTCCCTTCCCTAACCTACAAAGTTGAACAATAAATCTTGGTCAAAACAATTTTCTGACAGTAAGGTGATAATTATATTAAGTGTATAAAGTTGGAAAACCAAAATTATAAGATGAGCAAGGTGGCTTTACATGAGTTATTTAAACAATGTTTAAGAGACTTTAAAGATTCAAAAATGCTCTAAAAAATATATATATACCTGACTTAAGTGAAGAGGGAAAGTTGTATTTAGATACTGTACTTTAAAAACCTAGGGCATGTAACATTTAACAAAAGACTTTGTTTTCAGGATGCAATTTGATAAATATTTTAGCCTACATTAATAAATTCAACTCTGAATTCAACTGAAATATGTTGGTTGGCAAGTGGCAGCTGGCACTTACAAAAAATGATACTACAAGATTACCTGGTTTTCCTTGTTTATTAATAGAGATGGCCTATAAGTAATGAAATATGAGATATGAAATCTTTTGAAAGCATGTTAGTTGTTAAAGTACAATAGAGGAATAATCTATCCCAGGGAAAATAAAGCTAATTAATTGTCAAACTAATATAAACTAAGAACACACTTGTGCTCAAATTTTTGCTCATATCATGAATCCAATCCTGTTTCTCAATTCAAATGGTGTTATAGTCTGAAAGCTCTAATTGGCCTAACAAAATTAATGCACCGTGTTGTTTGAGTAGGGAAGAGGTGCATAAAAAGACTGACAACTTCAAAAGAAGCTGGAAATCATGACTTTAAACCATCAAAAACAAATTTGCTATTTCAAAATATATAAAATTAAATATTACACATTAACATTTGCAGTCAATATTTGAATTAATGCCAACCAAACCTTCAGACGTCACATATTGAGCTGTACCTGCTCTCACTCTTATTTGTCACTTATTTCAATGGGCTTTCTGCCCAAAACCTGGCCGCTGAGTTAAGTATGAATTTCTCAATTCACTATGTGAAATCCCCCCTGTTCCAGAGATAGCAAAATGTGCCTAGGGTCATTACAGACAATGTATTTCAAAGATAATGAGACTTCGATGGCACTTTACTTAGGAACAGTTCAGCTGCAGAGAAATAAATTCTGCAGATATAAAATCTGAACAGTTAGCAACATACATTTTTGTCAGGAGCACCACCATTCTTTACTACTCAACATCTACATTGCGTGTTGTATTGAAAATCGTGTATAAAAAAATGAAAGACTCTGACCAAATAACCATCATTTGCAGTAGTTATTCCTGAATATAACTGGCTACAGGTTATTTTCGCTTACTCCTCTGGGGTTATTTCACTGATAAGCACATAATCCTGAAGGATAGTATCGTGAACAAGACATCTGAAAGGAATTATAATAAAAACTATAAAAGTGTTAAATAATTAATGATATAGACAGGTCACCACATAATAATTGCTTCAATAAACAAAATCTTACAAATTCAGTAAAAAAAAACAAAAATCAGCAGCATAAGATAAAGTGAGGTATACAAAAAATGTAAACCATGATAAAATAATTAGGTTTACATTAAAACCAAACCCAGTGCCGTCGAGTCGATTCCTACTCATAGCGACCCTATAGGACAGGGTAGAACTGCCCTGTAGAGTTTCCAAGGAGTGCCTGGCAGATTTAAACTGCTGACCCTTTGGTTAGCAGCCGTAGCACTTTAACCACTATGCCACCAGGGTTTCCAGGTTTACCTTACACAGTTAATTATAGCAACAACAAGGAAAAAAAAAAAATTCCACACAGGTTTGTTGCTGTTTTTATATACAACTTAAGTTTTAAATTATAGCACTTGAAATTAAGAAAAATAAACTACTACAAAATGAATTCTATATTTTCGGGAAAAAAAAAATCACTCAAAATAAGACCACTGAATTGTTTTCATAGTAGTTCTGGGACTACACAGGCAAGCTGCAGGCCTAGTGGGGCCATGAAGGCCAGATCCTGCCCCCAACCCCTTTCTGCCTCATAGTCAAGATTTGTGCAATCTCAGTTCATTTACATATGTCTGGATTGGCCTAAGTCATTTTAAAGATAAAAGACATTCAATTTTCCAGGAATCAATTTCTTTTCAGGACAAAGTTACTGTTTTTTCTCTAAATAAAACACATTTCATATAATCTCTATCTTAAATTACTTAGAAACATTCTGCTTTTTTAAGAAACTGTTTTTAAGGTTGGCATAGCACAAAACATAAAAACCTTTTCTAGAAAAAAATCACTTCCATTAATTCCTAGGAATATTACAACTACTAAACTTATAAGTGCTTATTTATCATTAAACCAATCAGATTAAAAATTCTGAAAAAAAGTTATAAACCAACTTAATAGTGCCATTTGGAGGTAGAAATGCATTATATTTTCATAACCCTGTCTTTGCATGGAAACCCTGGTGGTGTAGTGGTTAAGTGCTACAGCCGCTTACCAAAAGATCACTAGTTCAAATCCACCAGGTGCTCCTTGGAAACTCTATGAGGCAGTTCTATTCTGTCCTATAGGATCACTATGAGTCAAAATCAACTTGACAGCAATGGGGCTTTGGTATTTGCATGTTTTATTGGATCCTTTAGAGAAGCAACTTAGAATAATTGGTCTGCTTTAAGGCCTTGTTACACCAATTAAATAAACTATTTATTTAGTCACCTTTCAGATAGATTGACAAATCCTGAGCATTAAGGTTCCCCAGAGGAAAGAAAAGGCAAAGCATATGGGAACTCATTTTCCTAAAATGGAAGGAAAAAGAGTAGATGGAGCTCATTTTCCTAAAGTGATCAGTGAAATTCTAAATTACTTCTAGTATAGTGTTTTGAGCATGAACCCCAAATCAGCACCTGGGTAAGGGGGAAATCCAGGCTCATTTATCAAGGTTGTTAAGAATTAGGTTGAAATTTTGGTTTCCCAGAGTCAAAATTCCTAGTAGGGAGTTGATCCTTTGGGATTCTTTCATAATGGCTATATGAAACCTGATTTAATTCTCAACTTAATTCATTCTGCCAGCTATAAACATAGCCTCTTACTTTAAACACACTAGTTTTTCAAATTGGAAAGTACCTGCATGGTCCATATTAGGATGGATTTTAAAGGGAGCAGGCAGGAACAGGGCTTTTACATTACAGCTCCCTGTTTTGTTAATCTGGGTACAGTAACCTGCAGGAAAGCAATTCTGCTTTCTTGATGTTTCTTGTTGTTGTTAGGTGTCATCAAGTTGGTTCCAACTCATAGTGACCCTCTGCACAACAGAATGAAACACTGCCTGGTCCTGCACCGTCCTCACAATTTGTCACTATGCTTGAGCCCATTGTTGCAGCCACTGTGTCAATCCATCTCATTAAGAGTCTTCCTCTTTTTTTTGCTGACCCTCTACTTTACCAAGCATGATGTCCTTCTCCAGAGATTGATCCCTCCTGATAACATGTCCAATGTATGTAAGACATAGTCTTGCCAGTCTTGCTTCTGAGAAGCATTCTGGTTGTACTTCTTCCAAGACAGATTTGTTTGTTCTCTTGGCAGTCCGTGGTATATTCAATGTTCTTCGCCAATACCACAATTCAAAGGCATCGATTCTTCTTCGGTCTTCCTTATTCATTGTTCAACTTTCACATGCGTATGAGGTGATTGAAAACACCATGGCTTGAGTCAGGAGCAGCTTAGTCCTCAAGGTGACACCTTTGCTTTTCAATACTTTAAAGAGGTCTTTTGCATCTGATTTGCCCAGTGGAATGCGTCTTTTGGTTTCTTGACTGCTGCTTCCATGGGTGTTGATTGTGGATCCAAGTAAAATGAAATCCTTGACAACCTCAATCTTTTCTCTGTTTATCATGATGTTGCTTATTAGTTCAGTTATGAGGATTTTTGTTTTCTTTATTTTGAGATGCAGTCCATACTGAAGGCTGTGGTCTTTGATTTTTATCAGTAAGTGCTTCAAGTCATCTTCACTTTCAGCAAGCAGGGTTGAGTCATCTGCATAACGTAGGTCGTTAATGTTTCTTAGAAGTGTCTTAAATCAGGAGTCTTCCTGTTCTAATTTACTGCACAAAAAGCTCAATTCGAATAGTTCAAAAGAACACCAATGTGACCACAATTTTTTTTTATCAGCTGCCCTTAGTGAGACTATGCCAAGCAGATAGGTACAAGCAAGTGGCAGAGCCATAGTGCTTGTCTATATATTGGGCAGGAGTCCCATAAGGAAACTCTGTGTTGCCCCTAGATATGGCATTTCCCATTTTCACAGAAGCTTTGAGTTTGCTCAAAGTTTAGGACTCTTGGACTCAGTAAAATTTTCTCAGGGAGCACTGCAGGGCTTGGACAGTGTATTGCTTAAACCATGTGTGCTAACAGTTGCAGAGGGGTTGTCTTGAGGCTGGCAGACAGCCTAGAGCTTCCAGCCCATCCTGTGAACCAGCTTATCCTGTCTTAGGCTGTTCTCTAGAGAAGGAAAACCAGTGAAGCAAAACTATAGAGAGAGAGAGAGAGAAATTTATCTCAAGAAAATGGCCATATGTTTGTAGAGGCTAGGAAGTCCCAAGTCTGTGGGTCAGTCTGGAGGCTTTCCCTGACTCACGTAGCTGCAGGGGCTGACAAACTCAAGATTGGCAGGTCAGATGGTACGCCACTGGTTCAAGGAGTGTGGAGGCTCATGAATCCAAGATCGGCAGGTAAGACGGCAGGCTGCTGGCTCACAGGCTGTGGAGGTTGAAGAACTCCAAGATTGGAAGGTAATACAGCAGGCAGCTGGCTCGAGTTCTAAGAATTGGAGGTCAGATGATGATGAGCTGGATGCAGGTTCCAGAGCAAGCAAGCACACTTTTCCAGAACGTCCATCTATATATTGAATGCAGGCCATACACCTGAGGAAACTCCTTTACAACTGATTGGCTAATCACTTCAGATCACATGGCGGCGGATGATGACCTCATTACATAACTGCCAAACTACATCATTACATAGCTGCCAAACCACTGAGAATCATGGCTCAGCAGAGGTGACACACAACCTTAACCATCACATTCCACCCCTTGTCAACTTGTCACCCGTATACATCTCCTTAAATCATACACAATCTCTAAATAAAGACAATTACAAAGTCATACTTGTGCCTAACGTGATACAACTAACATGTGTACAACCAAAAACTCACTAGCCCCATTTACATCTTATGTTTTATAAGCAAAGAAAACAAAAATATTTGATGCACACATATAAGGAAGAAATACTCATAGCAATTACAGTCCTTGTTTCTGCAACTGGTCATGTGGGCATAACTGATATTAAGAACTGTCTTCTTCCACCACCCATTCTGTATTCGCTTTCCTCTTGCAAGTACTTCAGCTGGTCATGGTTCTTTGCCTGATGGGGTGACCCAAACCTTCAATCCGGAAGGGTCTGGGCCATTAGTAGTCATATCAGAATTGAGTTGCTATAGTTTCCCATTGACTTTAATCACAGGGCATGGTAAGCACTAAAAGACACACTGTTATGGATTGAATTATACCCCCCAGAAATGTGTGTCAGCTTGGCTTGACCGTGATTCCCAATATTGTGTGGTTGTCTACCATTTTGTGATATGATGTGATTATTCTATGTGCTGTAAATCCTCACCTCTTTGATACTGAGACAGGATTAGATGCAGTCATGTTAATGAGGCGGGACTCAATCTAGAGGATTAGGTTGTATTTTGAGTCAATTTCTTTTGACATATAAAAGAGGGAATTGAGCAGAGAGGAGAGGGACCTCATATGACCAAGAAAGTAGTGCCAGGAGTGTGTGCATCTTTTGGGTCCAGGGCCCTTGTGCTGAGAAGCTCCTAGACCAGGGGAAGATTGATGACAAGAACCTTCCCCCAGAGCAGACAGAGAAAGAAAACCAACCCCTTGTGCTGGCACCCTTAATTCAGACTTCTAGCCTACTAGCTTGTGAGAGAATAGATTTCTGTTTGTTGAAGCAGTCCACTTGTGGTATTTCTGTTATAGCAGCACTGGATAACTAAGACACACCCAAAGAGATCTCCTGTATTCCTGACATACTTTTTTTTACATCCATCATGCAACATCAATCCTATTTCCCCTTGGTAGTGAGGGTCAGTCACACCAGCCAATATGTTAACTCCCTTTTTTGCCTGTTGATCCAGGGGTATGTGGAGCCCAAAGTGGCCAGGTGACATTGTTAACTTCCAGTTCAAAGGAGTCCGTGTTGTGTCTGCAGGTGGGAGCGTTCCTTCCTTTGGAACTAAGACCTCTAAACCTATAGAGCATAGGGTCTCAGGGACAGAAAGCAAAAGTTTTGCGAGTGGGTCAATAGGGACAATAGTGAGTGGTGCCACTCCCATCTCCACTCCTTGATTCCTGGAACCATGATCCAGGCTATGGGATAAAGAGTAACATATACTGGACACTGAATTAGAGCATATACAGCATCCTGCAGAAAATTGCCTCAACTCTGCAAAGCATTGCCACCTAGCTGGTGCCGTAATTTTGTCGTTAGAAGTCCATTCCATCATTCTATCAAGCCAGCTGCTTCAGGATGATAGTAAGACCGGCAAATTCTATAAGCATGAACCCATTGTCATACTTCATTTGCCATGAAGTGAGTCCATTGATCTGAGGTGATGCTGTGTGGGATACCATGATGGTGGATAACGCATTCTGTAAGTCCACAGATGGTGGTTTTGGCAGAAGCACTGAGTGCAGGGAAGGCAAATCCTTTTCCAAAGTTAAGTGTCTATTCTAGTAAGAATGAAACGCTATACTTTTCACGATGTAATGTAATGTAATCAACCTGCCACCGGGTTACTGGCTGATCACCTCAAAGAAAGATGCCAAATTTGGAAATTCAATGTTGGTCTCTGTTGTTGGTAGATTGGGCACTCAGCAGAGGCTGTAGCCACATCAGCCTTGGTGAGTGGAAGTCTTTATTGCTGACCCCATGCATAACCTCTATCCCTGCCACCATGTCCACTTTGTTCATGAGCTCATTGAGCAATGATGGGAGTGGCTGGGGAAAGAGGATGACTGGTTTCCACAGAATGCATCATCTTACCCACTTAATTGTTAAAATCCTCCACTGCTGAGATCAACTTTTCGTGAGCATTCACACGAGACACAAATATCTTCACTTCTTTGGCCCATTCAGAAAGGTCTATCCACATACCTTTCCCCATATCTCCTTGTCACCAATTTTCCAATCACATTCCTTCCAAGTACCTGACCTTCCAGCCAAACCATTAGCCACAGCCCATGAATAAGCATACAATCACATACCCGGCCATTTCTGCTTCCAAGCAAAAAGAACAACCAGGTGCACTTCTCAAAGTTCTGCCTGTTGGGAGAATTTCCCTTTACCACTGTCCTTCAGGGAGGTCCCAAAAAGGGGCTGCAGTGCTACTGAGTCCACTTTCAAGTGATGCCTGCATATCATGCAGAATCATCTAAAAACTATGTACAAGTTTTATCTCCCTCAGTTAAATGATCATAAGAAACTCCCCCTAAGATCATAGGTGCAGACTGGGAGAAGACAGGTAATGTGACATGAGTTTAGACCGTGGACATTTGGGCTACTTCCTCATGCAACTTACTTGTGCCTTCAGGTCCTGCTTAAGCCTGTTTCCATTTAATGATGGAATGCTTCTGTGCATGTCTGACTTTATGATTCTGTGGGTAAGACGACACCCAGTTCATGATGGGTAGCTCAGGCCACATGGTGACTTGGTGCCCACATTAAAGTATTCAGGCTATACTAAGGCTCAGCAAAAAGCCAAAAGCTGTTTCTCAAAAACAGAGTAGTTATCTGCAGAAGATGGCAGGGCCTTATTCCAAAATTCTAAGGGTCTGCACTGTGATTCTTCAGTAGGGGACTGCCAAAGACTCCAGACAGCATCTCCGTCTGCCACTGCCACTTCAAGCACCATTGGATCAGCTGGATCATATGGCCCAAGTGGCACAGCATCTTGCATGGCAGCCTGAACCTGTTGCAGAGCCTCCTATTGTTCTGGGCCCCACTAAGAACCAGCAGCTTTACTTGATAAATAGGCCAGAGTAACACACTCAAATGAGGGATATGTTGCCTTTAAATCCAAAGAGGCCCACCAGACTTTGTACCTCCTTTTTAATTGTAGGAGAGACCAGATGTAACCAATTATCCTTCACTTTAGAAGGAATATCTCTACGTGCCCCACACCGCTAGACTCCTAGAAATTTCACTGAGTTGGAAGGCGCCTGAGTTTTTTTTGGATTAATGTCCCACCCTCTACAAATTTTTTTTTTTTTTTTTACAAAGCAAATGTTTTATCCATAACTCCAGAGTCATTGACACTTCTTCTTTACTAGATGCAATCAGCATAACATCATCAGTGTAATGGACCACTTGTGGACGGAAAAGGCAATCAAGGTCCCTGAGAACTAAATTATGACATAGGGCTGGAGAATGGATATACCTCTGTGGTAGGATAGTGAAGGTGTATTGCTGGCCTTGCCAGCTGAAGGAGAACTGCTTCTGGTGTTCCTTAGACACTGGAATTAAGAAAAAGGCATTGACCAGATTTCAGTCTGGGAATTGATCGAGGGACTGTGACTCTTTATTCTAGAGATTTGAATTAGATTGCTGTTCACTTGACCTAGAATTCTTCCACTTGTGCAGATCAAGTAAATATTTAGTAGAATTACCTATCTCTTTCACTCCTAGGGACACCATGACTAAGTAGCCAACACTGTATGTCCACAGGCTACTGCTTTGACTCTGCTCTCCATTACTGCAACCATGCCCACATTGTCCTTGGTGGTTGAATGCTGTCACTTGGCCCCCACCACCACGGGCTCCAATCAGCCCCATTGTACTTAATGTCTTAATTCAGTTAGGGCAGTTCCCACTGTCAAATCTGACTTACATAAAATAGCAATCACAGCAGTCTTCAAGGAAGCTGGGGCTCTCTTACAAATTTATTCCTCACCGTTGTAGTAAAAGCTGTGTCCTCTGGGCAATCCATATGTGGGTCTGTGGGTCTAACCTGATAAATTCACTCTAACATGCCAGTTTCCCTAAGCTTTTGGATACCTTCTTCTACAGTATACAAAGGCACGTAATCCGAGGTTCAGTGAACTAACCAATAAACCCTTACATTCTTTCCTAAATGTCATGGATTGACTTGTGTCCCCCCAAAATATCTGGCAACTTGGCTAGGTCGTGATTCCCTTGAATGATTATCTACCATTTTTATCTTCTGATGTGATTTTCCTATGTATTGTAAATCCTATCACTATGATGTAATAAGATGAATAAGTGGCTGTTATATTGATAACGTCTACAAGGTTAGATAGTGTCTTAAGCCAATCTCCTTTGAGATATAAAAGGGAGAAGTGAGCAGAGAGACATGGGGACCTCATACTGCCAAAAAAGCAGTGCCAGGAGCATAGTGCATCCTTTGGACCTGAGGTTCCTGCACTGAGATGCTCTCAGATCAAGGGAAGACTGATGCATCACAAGGACCTTCCTTCAGAGCCAACAGAGAGAGGGAGCCTTCCACTGGAGATGACACCCTGAATTCAGACTTCTAGCCTACTGGACTGTGAGAGAATAAACTTCTCTTTGTTAAAGCCATCCACCTATGGTATTTCTGTTACAGCAGCACTAGATGACTAAGACACTAACCTATCAACCAGAAACATTAAATGAAGGATCAGTGCCTAGTAAGCCTACACCAATAAACTCAACTGACCCAACTTTTCATTTCTTGCACAATTATCCAACACTCAGCCATTCCCAAACATATTGCTCATGTTCCTTTTTGTATATTTAGAAAAGTCAAGAAGTTCCTTTGGAGTGTAACATATCTTCTCCCGGTTCACACTTTGTAATTCACCTTCTCAGGCTCACTAGGACTTAAGTCTGTTTATAGATCTAGAAGCAAAAATAGGAGGTGGAGTGGGTCCTGGGGACTTTCACCAACATCCTGCTTACAAGATGCCCCAGGCAATGACTTGAAGGCCATGCTCAGCAATGACTCAGATGTCACTCCAGGTGATACCTCAGATAAAGGCTCTTCAGACAGAACTGGGTTAATCTCATCAGATGGGGGTGGAGGCGATAATGGTTTTACTGGATTGCATGACTTATCAGACAAAGATGGAGTAATCTTTGCAAATGGGAATAAGATGGATGGTTGTGTTGACAGGAATGATTCAACAAAATTTCGGGCATCATGTCCCCAGCTTCTTGATTATCTGCCCATACATCCCCATCCCAAGTTTCAGGATCCCATTTCTTCCCACTTACAACATATTTGTATGTGTATATATATGTGTGTGTGTGTGTAGAGAGAGAGACAGACAGAAACAGAGAGAGAGATCTCAAGGAATTGGCTCACATGATAGTAGAGGCTGGCAAGTCCCAAGCTGATGGGTCAGGTGTCAGGCTGGAGGATTATCCTGACTCACATAGCTGTAGGGGCTGACAAACCCAAGATCAGCAGGTCGGTTGTTAAGCCACTTGCTCACAGGCTACAGAGGCTAACAAATCCAAGATCGACAGTTAAGAGGGCAAGCCGCTGGCTCACAAGCTGGGAAAGCTAAAGAATCCCAAGATCAGCAGAAATACAGCAGGCAGGCGATTCAAGTCCCAAGAACCAGAGGTCAAATGATGACGAACTGGACGCAGGATCAAGTCCAAGCAAGTAATCTTTGCCAAAACATCCATATACATATTGGATACAGGCCACACCCCTGAGGAAACTCCCCTTACAATTGATTGGCTAATCACATCAGATCATAATTGCCAAACCATTGAGAATCATGGCCCAGCCAAGTTGACACACAACCTTAACCATCACATTGCTTTTAATCGGCCTTCCCGCGCTCTTGGTTTCTTTCGGTTTATGGAGCCTGAGACGACATAAACTCAAAAAATTCTAGAATAGTAAGTTGCCTGGAACCTCACACTACTGCAACTAATGGAGGCAAAATTTAGCAACAATTCTTGAAAGACCAGATTTAAAACGGACAAGACAAAATGTAACAGACAACGACAAAACAACACCAGAATCCTTCAATAAGTCTCTAAGAGCGCAACACAAAAAAGTGGAGCTCAAAATTCGAGAGGTTATTTACCTCGCGGTGACTCCAAAGAATTTGTGGAGTGGTAAGTCCAAACAGCTCTGCTTTGGTCCTTGAGTCTTCAGGAGTTCACTCCAGGCATTACACCTTAGAATTCCCACTTCCGATCACCAAATAATGTCAAAGAGAAAACTGGTGTTTCTACTAAAGTTAAAGCAAAGAGTTTTATTGAAGGAATAGAGCAATCTAGATCAGGCAGCACTCCATGAGAATTCACAAAAACACTCCTGTGAAAGGAGTTTTTCACAGAGTTTAAGTACAGAAAATCCAGGAATTTACAAGAAAAAATTCTGATTGCTTGACATTTAAAAAATTATGCTTTAACAGGCACCAGACAATTCTAAGTTACTGTAAACATTAATGGGTAATCATAAAGTTTGAGTCAGTGAAAATTTTGTTAATCTATGGATATTTCACAGGCCATTCTGAATGAATATCTTTCCTGGGAGCATGCTTTGGGAGGAAGGGGGGAAAAGGAGCCTGCAGGCTTCCTGGGGTATGCTGGCTAGCTGACTTCTGAAAGTCAGCTTAGCATAAGCAGTAAACAGCAAAAATGGAGGCCCCCTGCAGTTTTGGCAGAAGCCTTTCCTTATGCCGAGTACCTAGATTTCTTAAAAACCTCCTCCGCAAAACCAAATATTTAAAGAAATCCCTGACCAAAATTAATCAGCTAGAAGCTTTTCTTTCATCTGAAGTTGCAAGTCCTTTCTTTCCTGTTTGAAGCCAGACTTAGTAAATTGGAATCTCAAAATATATGGCTGGGTGGAGGGACAGAGGTTATCTTGAGAACTGATATCACTTGATCTAAGTAGAAGGGCAGGGACAGGATTCAAGACCATGAACTGCCAGAAGAACTAACAAACTCATCTTAGAAGAAGTACAGCCTGAACGCTCCTTAGAAGTAAGGATGGTAAAACTTTGTTTCACTAACTTTGGACGTGTTATCAGGAGGCAGCAGTCCCTGGAGAAGGACATCATGCTCACTAAAGTACAGGGTCAGCAAAAAAGAGGAAAACCCTCAGTGAGATGGATTGACACAGTGGCTGAAACAGTGGGCTTAAACATAGCAACAATGGTGAGGATGGTGCAGAGCTAGGCAATGTTTCATTCTGTTATACATGGGGTCTGTGGTGTGATGGATTGCTTTGTATGGCCTTTCTTGTCATGATCTTGTAACTCCCACCTAAGTCATTGGGTTGAACTGTGTAAATAAGGTAATTGTGGTCCACCAAGGAGATTGGTCAATTTTGCCATTACACTAGGCTTAAAAGAGCCAATTCCAGAGCAGAAGGAGGATCTCACTACCACCAAGAAGAAGAGCCAAGAGCAGAGTATGTTCTTTGGACCCAAGATCCCCACACTGAGAAACTCTTGGAACCAAGATACCAAGACAGAGAGAGCTGTAACACTGAAGACAGTGAGAAGCAGTGGCAGAGAAATAGTGGTAGAAGAGACTGGCAGGAGACAGCACAATGGGCTTGCCGGCCACAGAGTGAGAGAGATGAGTGCCTTTGGGCAGGAGGCTTGCTGGCAGAGTAGGGTGCCCCCAGGCACTTGGTAGACTTAGGCTTGCCAGCCCATAGGAGCTAGAGCTGAGCGCCTTTGGGCCGAGGCTTACTGGCAGAGTGGAGTGTCTCAGGGCACTTATCAGCAAAGCTAAAAGACCTTTGTAACTCTTGCCCAAGCAGGGCAGTGACCGAGGGGCCAGAGAGAGGTATGCCTGTGGGCACAGCTGAGAAGTTGTCCTGATGGAAGAACTGTATTCTGAGTGTCCCTGAACCTGAATTGTAACCTGTTACTTCCCTTAATCTGAACCTGAGAATGCCGTGGGAGGGACAGTTAGTGTCAGAATTGGTAACGATAGCAGAGAGAGGAGGCATGTCTGACTTCCACCTCATAGGAATCAGCCTTGAGCTATTGATCTTGATTCTCTTACCCCCTTATGGAGTTACAGGAGGTCAGATGCTGCCACATGCCATTCTTACAGTTGACATCAGGAGTGGGATTTGTTGCAATGGCTCCGAACTCATGGAAGCATGGGGCTTTGTAAGAGAAAGAACAAACAGGCTTGGGAAGTAAAACTTTTGATTCTTAGATGTTTGTTTTGGTTGTTGTTATCTGTAATGGCTGAAAGGAAAGCAATAAATGTTATACTGCAGCTGAAGGGAGAAAAGCCCCATCCGAAGTGGCCAGGGAAAAGGTCAGACCAGTTAAAACAGATGATTGATAGGGGCCAGAGTCTTCTGGTTCCACCCAGCCAGAAACCAAAGGCCATATGCTAATGAATGGGAAGATAGTCAAGGGATGGAGAAGAGAAGATGCAACTGAAATGTTTTAAAAAGAGTTATGTGTTAAATGCAAATTAAAACTACGATGAGATTTCATCTCACTCCAACAACTGGCATTAATCCAAAAAACACAAAATAATAAATGTTGGAGAGGCTGCGGAGAGATTGGAACTCTTATACACTGCTGGTGGGAATGTAAAATGGCACAACCACTTTGGAAATCTATTTGGCATTATCTTAAACAGTTAGAAATAGAACTACCATACAACCCAGAAATCCCACTCCTCGGAATATACCCTAGAGAAATAACAGCCTTCACACAAACAGATATATGCACACCCATGTTTATTGCAGCTCTGTTTACAATAGCAAAAAGCTGGAAGCAACCAATGTGTCCATCAACGGATGAATGGTTAAATAAATTGTGGTATATTCACACAATGGAATACTATGCATCAATAAAGAACAGTGACGAATCTGTGAAACATTTCGTAACATGGAGGAACCTGGAAGGCATTATGCTGAGCAAAATTAGTCAGAGGCAAAAGGACAAATATTGTATAAGAGCACTATTATAAGATTTTGAGAAATAGTATAAACTGAGAAGAACACATACTTTTGTAGTTACGAGGGGGGGAGGGAGGGAGGGAGGGAGAGGGTTTTTTACTGATTAATTAGTAGATAGAACTGCTTTAGGTGAAGGGAAGGACAATACTCAATACATGGAAGGTCAGCTCAACTGGACTGGACTGGACCAAAAGCAAAGAAGTTTCCGGGATAAACTGAATGCTTCAAAGGTCAGAGGAGCAAGGGTGGCGGTTTGGGGACTATGGCTTAAGGGGACTTCTAAGTCAATTGGCAAAATAATTCTATTATGAAAACATTCTGCATCCCACTTTGAAATGTGGCGTCTGGGGTCTTAAATGCTAACAAGTGGCCATCTAAGATGCATCAATTGGTCTCAACCCACCTGGATCAAAGGAGAATGAAGAACACCAAGGTCACACGATAACTAAGAGCCCAAGAGACAGAAAGGGCCACAGGAACTAGAGACTTAAATCATCCTGAGACCAGAAGAACTAGATGGTGCCTGGCTACAACAGATGACTGCCCTGGCAGGGAGCACAACAGAGAACCCCTGAGGGAGCAGAAGATCAGTGGGATGCAGACCCCAAATTCTCACAAAAAGACCATACTTAATGGTCTGACTGAGACTAGAGGAATCCCGGCAGTCATGGTCCCCAAACCTTCTGTTGGCCCAGGACAGGAACCATTCCCAAAGACAACTCAGCAGACATGAAAGGGACTGGACAGTGGGTAGGAGAGAGATGCTGATGAAGAGTGAGCTAATGATATCAGGTGGACACTTGAGACTGTGTTGGCATCTCCTGCCTGGAGGGGGGATGGGAGGATAGAGAGAGTTGGAAGCTGGCAAAATTGTCATGAAAGGAGAGACTGGAAGGGCTGACTCATTAGGGGGAGAGCAAGTGGGAGAACAGAGTAAGGTGTATATAAACTTAAATGTGACAGTCTGACTTGATTTGTAAACGTTCACTTGAAGCTCAATAAAAGTTAATAAAAAAAAGAGTTATGTGTTTAGGATTATGTGTTTATCTGAATGTACTATGGATATTGAATGTTGCTCCTATCTGGTAGTGTAAAGCAGACCCAAATGTATGATAGATATGAATATTGGGTATTATAGATTACAGAGAGTGTATAACTCTGCTTTCAGCCAATACTTGATTGGATATGCTAAAAGGGGAGCTAGGAGTTGCCCAAAAGAAACACAGGCTTTTGGTTTGAATGCAGTAGTGCTATGTGTAGAGTATCAAGGCCTTAGGTAAAAAACCTAAGCCCCACTCAGGAACGTGCATTTGAAAAGACATGCAGACCTACCCAGAACTGCTGAGAGAACAAGAGATTTGCATGTGAAGAAAGCACACAGAGGAAAAAAAGTGACTTTTGCTTTTTTAACTTTGAGCAAGTGGTTTGCCATTGGATGCATCGAGGCAGAAAAATTCAGTGCCCGTCAGAAGGAACCCCTTTCCAGGACTCGAAGTTAAAGGGAGCTGGTAAGTA
Source organism: Loxodonta africana (assembly GCF_030014295.1). Taxonomy (NCBI): domain Eukaryota; kingdom Metazoa; phylum Chordata; class Mammalia; order Proboscidea; family Elephantidae; genus Loxodonta; species Loxodonta africana. The sequence goes on from NC_087349.1 coordinate 41,704,478, forward strand.
GACAGTTTGATATGCTCACTTGTGGTGACCACCTGAGTCCATTCAGTAAGTGGCTGTGGGGGAAATGCAGCAATGAAAAGACAGGCTGAGTTTGGATATGTTCTATTGGCACCGGTTGACCTAGCCTGTAGGTGCTAGGAATGAGAGAGAGAGAGGAAGGTCTGACTGATCAGAAGTGCAAGGAATTGTGTGGACTCCTGAATTTATGGGTGGAGCCTGTTGACCTAGCCCAAGATGGCTAGGGATGAGAGAACGACTCTGCATTATAACGTAGCTTGATTGGCTAGGGATGAGCTGACCAGAACTCAAATGAAGTTTGGAAGATATTTGACACTAAATTGCTGCAATTTGATGGCTTGCTCTGGACTGGACTTTGCTTATGGATGCCTATGCTCAAAGTTCCAACTAGAACAGAAGATTCTTCAAGACCAAGGAGCATGTTTGTCTTCTCAGAGTACTGGCTGGATAGGAATGGGCAATTTAAACATTGGATATCAAAAATGGGAAGAGATAAAGGCATGAAGTGGTTGGCTTACATGCTTTCACAGGTGTGCTCACACTCAACATGAAGGGGGTGAAGGAGAATCCCCGCTGAATAGATTCTTTTTTTCCTGATGGGTCTGGGGAAGAGAGGGTGAGAAGAGATGCTGATAGGTTTATATGATTCAGTTGTGAGTGTTGATTGTTAACTGGGTTAATTGTGATTGTAAAAACTGCAATTATAGAGGTTATAAGTGTGAAAGAGTAAACTAAGGAGGCGGCACTGCTGGACTCAAGTACAGTGGCCAAACATAAATCACTTAAAGATTTTGCTATGCCAATACCTTGTGAGGCTCAGAGCAACGGAATAATCTTCTCTCAGTTAAATTTTATCAGACACCAGAAAGGGTGAAGCCAAGGTGACTTTTGGAGAACCTGACCAGATCAGACAGACACCTGCAGCAGACCTGAGTGGCTGGTACCTGAGTAACCTCACCTTGAGGACTCTTTACCCTCCTGAAGGACTAATTGTTAATGACTGTTTTGGACTGGTAAAATGATCGGGAGGGGGATGTTATCCTCCAAGTATGAACGAACCCTGGCTAGAAAAGCCAGGGATTGGTCTGTATGTGATGTATTACTTTTGTGAGGCCTTTCTCACCATGGTCTTGTAACTCCCGCCCAAGTCATTGGGTGGAACTGTGCAAATAAGGTAATTGTGGCTCACCAAGAGAATGTGTCAATTTTTCCATCCCACTAGGTTTAAAAGAAAGCCAATTCCAGACCAGAAGGAGCATCTCACCACCACCAAGGAAGAAGAGCTGAGAGTGGAGAGTGTCCTTTGGACCCAAGATCACTGTGCTGAGAAACTCCTGGAAACAGGAGACTCATTGAAAGAGAGAGAGCTGTAACACTGAAGACAGGGAGAAGTGGTGGCAGAGAAACAGTGGCAGGAAAGACTGACAGGAGACAGAGCAGTAGGCTTCCCAGACCTTGGAGCGAGAAAGCTGAGTGTCCTTGGACATGTTACAGATTGAACTGTGTCCCCCTAAAATGTGTGTCAGTTTGGCTTGGCCATGATTCCTAGTATTCTGTGGCTGTCCACCATTTTGTGATCTGGTGTGATTATCCTATGTGTAATAAGTTCTATCCTCTATGATGTTAATGAGGCAGGATTAGAGGCAGTTATGCAATGAGGCAGGACTCAATCTACAGGGTTAGGTTGTATCTTGAGTCAATCTCTTTTGAGATATAAAAGAGAGAAGCAAGCAGGGAGACATGGGGACCTCCTACCACCAAGAATGAAGAACCAGGAGGGAAGCGCATCCTTTGGACCTGGGGTCCCTGTACTGAGAAGCACCTAGATCATGGGAAGGTTGATGACAAAGACCTTCCCCCAGAGCTGACAGAGAGAGAAAGACTTCCCTGGAGCTGGGACCCTGAATTTAGACTTTTAGTTTCCTAGACTGTGAGAGAATAAGTTTCTCTTTGTTAAAGCCATCAGCTTGTGATATTTCTGTTATAGCAGCACTAGATAACTAAGACACGGCAGGAGGCTTGCTGGAGGAGTAGGGTGCCTCCAGGCACTTGGTAGAGCTACGTTTGCCAGCCCAAGGAGCTAGACCTGAGTGCTGTCAGGCCAACGGTTACTGGTGGAGTGGGGTGCCTTGGGGCACTTATCAGCAGAGCTAAAAGCTTTGTAATACTTTCCTAAACAGGGCAGAGGCCAAAGGGCCAGAGAGAGGTGTGCCTCCGGGCACAGCTGAGGAGAGGCTATATCCTTATGGAAGAACTGTGTCCTGAGTGTTCCTGAACCTGAATTGTAACCTGTGATTTAAGAGATAATATTGGAGCCATTATTCCTTGTCCTAGAATGTGGCCCCACTGGAGCTGGACTCACAAGGACACATCAACTGGATGGGCCCTGAGGTACAAAGACAATAGCTATGACAATCATGGAAAACATCTTTTAGGGAATTTTTCACAAATCATAAATAGAGCACAAAAGGTCCACCTACTTTCCACTGTTATCTTTTTTATTAGCATTTAATGAATAGTAAGATTTGTTGGCCTCCAGGCACTCCTTGGAAATTCTATGGGGCAGTTCTACTCTGTCTTATCAGGTCGCTATGAGTCGGAATCGACTCGATGGCACTGGGTCTGGGTTAAGATTTGTTGGACCAATGAAGACCCATCTGACTGTCGTTACTGAAATCTGTACCAATGATTGTTAAGAAACATGATTCAAAATGTAGAATCACAGTGACTTAACAGTTTTCAGCCAATCTGTGAAAAAGTGAAGCTTTCGATGGTTTTGCCGGTTTGTAATGTTAACATATACTAATGATTCTGTAATGTTTCTCAGGCTCTTGCCTATTCTGTAATATTTCCTTGGAGTTACGCAGACAGGGCTATGACAGCATGCTTGCCCGTTTTTTACATTCTTGCCTATTCTGTAATATTTCTTTGGATTTGGGCAGACATGGCTCTAGCAACATGCTTGTCTGTTTTCCTACCTCTGCTTATTCTGTAATATCTCCTTGGACTCAGACATTAGCTCTGGCAGTATGCTTGTTCATTTCCTGTTTTTGACCCTTTGATTTTATGCCAAATAAAACTTTTTTACTTTACTAAACTTTGTGATGTTTTCACCCTGCAACACCTGTTACTTCCCTAATAGCTCCCATAATCATTGAGTATTGTCTGTGAATTCTGTGGGGCCAATGCAATGAATTATCGAACCCAGCAGAGAAGTGTTGTGGGAGGGAGAGTTGATGTCAGAATTGGTAAAGATGGTGGAGAGAGGAGGGATGTCTGACCTCCACCTCACAGGAATCAGCCTTGAGCTGTTGATCTTGATTCTCCTTCCACCTTGTGAAGTTAGAGGAGGTCTGATGGCTACACTACGCCATTCTTGCAGGTCACTATGAGTCGTCACTTCAAAGGACCTATCAACAATAACGGAGTTCAATCTGTCATGTTAAGATTAGCCAGTGGTTGATTTATATTTCTTCCTCCTCTTCTTTTTATAAGCTCCATTGTACCTAGCTTCTCGTGCCATTTGCTTTTTTTTAGAATCAAAGTAGTCTCCCTTTATACATATACTTCTCAGAATGAGTCTTATGTTCAAATTTCAGTGAGTTTTGATTATTTTTAACAGCTTCATAGAATAGTAAGTGCTGTAAAGGAAATAAAGCAGGGTAGTGGGACAGAAAGCACCCATGGAGCTAGAAAGGGATGGGGAAGTGCTTTTCATAGTGTGGTCAAAGTAGGCCTCTTTGGAATGACGTTTAACTGAGACCTGAATGATGAGAAAGAGTCAATCTTTAGGAAAACCAGGGGGCAGGGGGCAAAGTCTACCACGCTGAGGGAAGAGTAAGTGCAAAGACACTGGGGCAGGAAAGAGCTTGGGATGTTGGAGGAACTATAAGGAGACTGATATGCCTAGAGCTTTGTGACATGACGGTGTTTAGAAAGGAGGATGGAAGAGGTAGGCCTTGTTTTATAAGATGGGAGATGTCACTAGAGCATATTTAAGTGCTAATAGCTATGATTCAGTACAGGAAAAAAGAAAATGAAGATGCAGAAAGGGAGACAATCCATCGCAGAAGTGGACAAGTTTGCTAAGAGCAGAACTGCACACACCTTTTAAAGCTCTTTTCCCTTAGTTTGAATGATTTCATTCTTGGTCCCCTCCACCTTTGATTATCTCTTCTCAGGCTCTTTTTTAGACTACCCCCCCCTTTTTTGAATATATAATTTTATTTATTTTGTCATCGTTGTTGAGAATATACACAGCAAAAAAGCAAAACAAAACAAAGCGAACCTGTTGCAATCGAGTTGATTCAGACTCAGAGCAACCCTATAGGACAGAGTAGAACTGCCCCATAGTTTCCAAGGAGCACCTGGTGGATTCAAAGTGCTGATCATTTGGTTACCAGCTGTAGCACTTAACCACTACTCCACCAGGGTCTCTATACACTGCAAAAAAAAAAAAAAAAAAAAGCATACATCAATTCAACAGTTTCTACATATATCGGTTGTTGTTGTTAGGTGCCATCCAGGCCCACTGGGATGACAACTCCACTTCCTTGGCTTTAGGTGCACCATTCTCCTAGTCTGTCTGAGTGGCAACTCCACCCTTAGAAACACCAGAGGCCATGGCTCCACCCTTTGAAACCCCAGAGGTCCTGGCCATACCTTTTGAGACTGAGACAGCTTGGCTTCCTGTGTTTCTTGTCTCTTCAGCTTCTGCTTCCTGGTTCCTCAGCCTCTTGGTCCTCAGGCTTCACGACTGCATCTGCCCTGCTGGGGAAGTGTTCCAAAGCTCTGTAGCTCCACTGATCAGTGCGTGGAGGCACCCCACTCAGCCAGTAAACTTTGGCTGGAAGGCACTCAGCTCTCTCTCTCTCCGTTGGTTGGCAAGCCTAGCTCAATCGATAAGCACCTGTTGGCGCCTCGCTCTGCCAGGAAGCCTCCTGTGCACAGGCATTCAGCTCGCTCTCTCCATGGGTCGGCTCCAGCACTGTCTGGTACTGGTCTCCTGGTTCTGCTGCTGCCACTTCTCTGCCACTGCTGCTTCTCTTCAGCTGCCAGTCCTCTGCTGCTTCTCATCATCTTCGCTGTCTCCGGTATTAACAGTTCTCATCACTTACTTCCTTCTGAGTCCTCTATCCATTCAGTTTCAAAACTGCTCCCACATTTTAGGAATCTGTTAGAGCAGCATCTCACTCCTTGCATCAAATTTGTCTTAGCCATCTAGTGCTGCTATAACAGAAATACCACAAGTGGATGACTTTAACAAAGAGAAATTTATTCTCTCACAGTCTAGTAGGCTGCAAGTCCAAATTCAGGGTGTCAGCTGCAGGGGAAATCTTTCTCTTCTCTCTAAGCTGTGGAGGAAGGTCCTTGTTATCAACCTTCCCCTGGACTAGGAGCTTCTCTGTACAGGAACCCCAGGTCCAAAGGACGTGCTCTGCTCCCGGTGCATTTTTTCTTGGTGGTATGAGGTTCCCCGTCTCTCTGCTCGCTTCTCTTTTTTATATCTTAAAGAGACCGGCGTAAGACACTATCTAATCTTGTAGGTCTCATCAATACAACTGCCACGAATCCATCTCGTTGACATCATAGTGATAGGATTTACAACACATAGGTAGGAAAATCTCGTCAGATGACAAAATGATAGACAATCATACAATACTGGAAATCATGACCTAGCCAAGTCGACAAATACGTTTGGCGGAAAAAATTCAATCCATTACACCAAGCATGATGTTCTTCTCCAGGGACTGGTTCTTCCTGATGATATGTGCAAAGTATGAGAGACAAAATCTAGCCATTCTCACTTCTAAGCAACATTCTGGCTATACTTCTTCCAAAACAGATTTGTGCATTTTTCTAGCTGTCCGTGGTATATTCAACATTCTTTGCCAACACCACAATTCAAAGGCTTCAATTCTTCTCCAGTCTTCCTTATTCATTGCCCAGCTTTCACATGCATAAGAGGTGACTGAAAATACCATGGCTTGAATCAGGAGTTCCTTAGTCGTCAAGGTGATGTCTTTGCTTTGTAACACTTTAAAGAGGTCTTTTGCAGAGATTTGCCCAATGCGATAAGTCATTTGATATCTTGACTGCTGCTTCCATGGACATTGATTGTGGATCCATGTAAAATGAAATCCTCGACAATGTCAATTTTTTCTCGATTTATCATGATATTGCTTATTGGTCCAGTCATGAGGATTTTGTAAGTGTACCATGTAGTGACATTCATTACATTCTTCAAGTTGTGTAGCCATTCTCACCCTCCTTTTCTGGGTTGTTCCTCCCCTATTAACACAAATTTACTGCCCCCTAAGGTTTCTATCTAATCTTTAAAGTTGCTATTGTCAATTTGATCCCATATAGATAATTCTTAAAAGAGCATGGTGCTCGAGGTAGATTTTTTTTACCAGTTAAGCTAAACTATTGCTTGCTTTTAAGAAAACTTCAGGGGATATTTTTGGTTTAAGGTTTAAAGATTACCTCAGGGCAATAGTTTCAGGGATTCATCCAACCTTCATGGTTCCAGGAAGTCTGGTGTCCATGAAAATTTTAAATTCTGTTCTGCATTTTCCACATTTTCATCAGGATGCTTCTATGGAATCTTTGATCAAAATGTTCAGTAATGGTACCATCCAGTTCTTCTGGTCTCATGGCAAAGGAGGCATCAGATTAGCCCTTTTTGGTTGTCACCAAGGCTCAGTCCACAATTCTCTTCTAGTTACCATATACATTTTTCTTAGGCAAATTTATCCCTGACTATACCCTGGTGGCATAATGGTTAAGAGCTACGGCTGCTAACCATAAAGGTCAGTGGTTCGAATCCACCGGGCGCTCCTTGGAAACTCTTTGGGGCAGTTCTACTCTCTGTTATAGGGTCACTATGAGTCAGAATCGACTTGACAGCAGTGGGTTTGTTTGTTTTTTTTTTTGGTTTTTATACCAACTTAGGAGCAAATAAAGCCAGAAAAGACAGTGACTCGTGCATAGAAACAGCAGCATGTTTATAATATTAACTTCACAATCTCAAATCAGTATCTACTTCTGCCTTGTAAGTTTTAAAAATAACATGTATTTCTTTTCCTGATTATAAAAGTAATGCCTTGTATGATTATAAATAGTAGGAAACTAACAAGTGTTTTAAAAGGATAAACTATGAAAATAAAAATCATTCATGAAACAAGCTTTTTATTTCCAAATCACAAAGGCTAATATATCTACTTTAATCTCTTACTCTTTCCTCATAAACTAAAAAAACAAAAGTCTCATTCATCTCTAATTTCACCTTTTGAATTTATTTCTAGGTACCGAGGTCAGCTGACTGGATTAGCCAAGTAATGTAACTCAACCATTTTGACTTTATCTCTTACCAGACTGGTGGACAAAGTCCTAGCTCCTCAATGCAGTACAAGACCTCTCAGAATCTGGCCCCAGTCTTCCTTCCATTCTCATTTCTTACCACTTCCTCCCCCTATCCACTTAATTGGGAGCATACTGGAGACATGTCATGGGCTCACAAGTGTGTTCTAATGATCCAGGCTTCTCCTGTTCAACCAAATACTTCTATGCCAGGGATCCAAGGCATAGATGGATTTCCAGGCCTCCTTCATCTAGAGCCCTGGTGGCACAATGGTTAAGAGCTTGGCTGCTAACCAAAATGTTGGCAGTTCAAATCCACCAGCTGCTCCTTGAAAACCCTACAAGACAGTTCTACTCTATCTTATAGGGTCACTGTGAGTTAGAATTGGCTCAATGACAACAGGTTTGTTTTGTTTGTTTCCTTTGTATATGCTATAGGCTTAGGGGAGGGGGTTAAGGGATCTCTCACAATTGACAAAAGTGTGAATTGGTGCAACCACTTTGAAAAAAATACTACTGTGATATCTACTGAAGCAGAACATACGAATGTAATTCAGCAACTCTAGGTATACAGCAATCAGGATTGTGTGCATATATTTATAAAAAATAAAAAGAAAAGAAAAAAAGACTGTTTCTAGCAGCACTGATCACAAAAGCCCCAAACTGGAAACAACATAAATATCCATGAACAACGTGTCGGGTGATGTTAATTTTGACTCATAGCAACCCTATGGAACAGAGTAGTTCTATGGGGTTTCCTAGGCTGTAATCTTTACAGGAGCAGATCACGAGGTCTTTTCTCTGCCAGAGCTGCTGCTGGGTTCAAACTGTTGACCTTTGGGTTAGCAGCTGAGCACTTAAGCATTGTACCACCAGGGCTCCTTCCATGAATAGTAGGATGGATAAATAAAAGATGGTAAATTCAGGCAATAGATAGAATACTATACAGCAATTATGCAACATCATGGATGTACCTCACAATTGTGATGTGGAGTAAAAGCTAGGCACAAAAGAGAAAAGAAAAAGAATCTTCTTTGATTTAATTTATATAAAGTTCACAACAAACAAGGGTTAGAAGTCAGGACATTATTACTCTTGAGGGCAATTACTGGAAGGGAGCAAGAGAAAGTCTTCTAGGGGGCTGGTTATGTTCTGCTTGTTAATCTGCATCCTGGCTACACTGGTGTGCTTATTTTGTGAAAATTCTTCAAGTAATATGCTATAGTTTCTATCCTTTTTGTCTGTATACTGTAGCACAAAGAAATGTTTGTACAACATAATGAGAAGTCATTGCACAAAATAAGCTGGAAGTATTTGGATAAGAATTTACCTGAGATATTTGTGAATAACATGGTTTATTGCACGGATAAGTCTTTCCTTTACAAAAAGAAATTGCACACAAATGGAAAATAGAGCTACAAAGAGGCACTAAAATGATGATTGAGGAGAATAATGACAAATTTGAAAGTAGCATTTTTTGTTATATATTGTTCACAAAGGGCACATCAGAGTATTTTAAAAGGCAATCTAACATTTAATAAAAAGGTGAAAATATTTCTAAATATGATTTTTTTCATTTGTTATTAAAATTCATATATGATACTAGACTTATTCTATAGGTTAAAAACATAACAAAAGGCACCTTCAATTTCAAGTGAAATCTCCATCAACAATACAGAATTAAAAGTATACTTACTATTCACAAAATGCACATGTGGAACCAAGATTTTACAAAACTCTGGCCTTACTGTAAGATATAACTTTGGTGTTTCCTTCAAACAAATAAGAAAGTAAGTAGTGCATATTTCCTCTATTGAACAGAGGTATTCATCAATTTTCTTCAAGACTATTGTATTCACTCTGTAGAGATACGATTTCTTGTCATTATAGGCAGGTAGCATTATGAAAATAAGAGAACATTATAATCCTGGTTATGCTGTGCCCAACATAGGGAGAATTGTGTTCTAAGTCAATGAAACAATACAACCCCACGGGCATGAAAGAATATTATAATATTATAATCCATTACAACTCATTCAAATTCTAATGTTGAGTAGTGGATGGGGTGGGCTGTGATGATGCTTTTAATCAGCCAGTCTCACATAATCACTGATCATATTCCTTCAGAAGTAGATATGTTATTTCTGATTGTATTTCAGAAGGAAAAGAGAAAGAAAACATTCTGCCTTTGGATAGCCAGGCATTCGAGAATTCCACACGCCTGTACCAAAGGGTTTGAGACCTTGGTGGTGTAGTGGTTAAGTTTGGCTGCTAACCAAAAGGTCGGCAGTTCAAATCTACCAGGCGTTCCTTGGAAACCCTATGGAGCAGTTCTACTCTGTCCTATAGGATTGCTCTGAGTCAAAATCGACTCGATGGCAGTGGTTTTGGTTTGTTTTATGCCAAAGGAACAGTATAATTCTCAATCAAGTTAAGCAAGATATTCTCATTTGGGGACCTGAGTATTTCTTTTTCTCTAGAAATGAAGTATAACTTCATCCACTCCAATATGAAATATATGGGAATAGTCCACTGGACCAAAGCTTATATATTATATATAATATCTACAAAATTATTGGCACTCAGAAAAGATTAAGTATAAATAAAAGTTATAAAATAAAACTTTCTGGCTTAAAACATAGGTTTTTTAAAAAATTTGCCTATTTTCAAGTGTATAGTCCAAACACACTTTCTTCATTTGAATGTTTTATCTTAAAAAGTCATTTTAAACATAGATTACTATAAACAGTTCCTGTTTTAGACATATTTTTTGAAAGGTGGAGAGAATTCAAAGATTATGTACATACTACTAAAATTTTAGAAAAATATAATCTCCTTTTAATCACCACAGTCTTATAAACATCTAAATCAAATTGTTTTTTGTTTAAGTAACACAATTTTAGTGTTGGATTTTAAATAGACTATATATATTTATACCTATTTTATACCTACATAGATTTTTTTTTTTTTTTTTTAGAGGAGCCCTAGGGGGCAGTGGCTAAAGCTCTCGACTGCTAACTGAAAGGTCAGCGGTTGGACTCCACCAGCCATTCCTTGGGAGAAAGATGTGGCAGTCTGCTTCCTCAAAGATTTACAGCCTTGGAAACCCTGTGAGGCAGTTCCACTGTCATACAGGGTTGAAATAAGGGTTGGAATGAATTGACTTGATGCCAGTGGATTTTTACCACTACATATACCTTCATGCAATGATCATTTCTAAGGACTAAAATTAAAACTGCATTTTTAAGCTAGAGGGGATGTCATATACGTTCTTTTATTTCAATTGTGATTCGTTTTTATTATATCAAAATATGATTTCCACGGGGCACAATATCTCCTTATCTCTTTACTTCTCTGAATCAATGTTTATAAAATACATCGGTCCTATTCTGTACCTTTTAAGTGAACCATTTCATTGATTCTGAATTCCGGTTATGTATCCGATCACACATAATAACACTTAATTATTAAGAAGTAGCCACACATACATGTTTTTTAAAGTTTTCATTAATTTGCCAAAAAATTATTTTGAAGGCTTTACTAATTGATGCATTTATAATTGGTTTCAGTATTTACTTACTTAATGTGACCTTGTACTGGGGTCAGTGCAGCTCCTGGGCGTCAAGGTCAACCAGAAATCGATTTTTCCTTATGATTAGTTATTCCTGACTCACCTGCCCACTGGGGCTGCTGCTTTAAGTATTTACTCCTGGGGCGAATTCAACTGAACAAGATACTCTGATACCCACTAATCTGTCAGTGGAGGTCAGTGGCGTATTATGACATCAGCAGATCCTGGACATTGCTACATTACCTGATAATTTTCTTCAACCATTTTGCACATTTTGTAAATAAAGCCTAGAAACAATCTTAGTGCTCCTCTTCCAATGGCTAAGGCGGGGGTGGGGACAAAGATTTTAAAAATCTAATGGAAAAAGAATGAGTGTTTCAAGTCCAAAGAAATTGTCAAAGCAGAAAACGTTTGCATAGAATGACATGGGTGGGGAAATTTTGCTTCACAGTCCCTGCTCATGGTGATCTCCTTGAGCCCACTCTCTCTCTCAGGAAGCAAGCCTCCGCATAGCCTGTGGAAGCAAAGAGGAAACAAAGTGTTGATGCAACTGAGTTCTCAAGTCTGCATTATCTTTTTTACATACACGTTTTAATAGCATTGGTTGCTTACGTTTGCTCATCTTAGGTGTATCTCATCACAATACAAGTAAAGTAAAATTTAATTTTGTACCTTGTCATACTTTAATTGCAACACTGTATTATTATTTCTATTTTACATGAAGAATCTAAAATGAAATCAGGGTAAGTAATTTGCCCTGGACTTCACAGCCAGTAAGTGGCAGAATCATGACAGCATCCAGGCCCATTCCCTTAAAACTACTCTGAAAACTGCCTCACTATCTACAGGAGCTCTACCATGAATCCTTTTATAGGGCAGTCAATAAATACTTCTATAGTGTGGCAATTTCTTAAGTTCCAATTTTGATATATGAGTTTTTACTCAAACTAAGTCAGCCCTATATGCATATAGCCATTTATTAGCTACTAAAGCTGGAAAGACTTCTCAGCTCATTAAGAATGACTTTCCTGGGCTCACTAAGCTAAGATGCAGGTCTGACTTTCACTCCAGCAATTTATTTCCTCCACAAAAACAGTCCCTGCCTGTCACCCCATCTGTCTGGTTTTCCTCTAGGAGTTCGAAAGTTATTCTTTTCAACATTTTTATCAGGACCTAGAAAAAGGCAGAAGAGACATGCTTATCAGACTTGCAGATGACACTTGTTGGGGTGGATAGCTAACACGCTAGATGACAGGTTCAGAATTCAAAACTATGTCAATAAACTGGAATCACAACATGCAATCTAGCAGAAATATATGTAGTACTGCACTAGGGTCAAAAACCAATCACATAAATGTAAATGGGGAACCCAGTGGCACCACAGTTTGTGTGAAAATGTTCAAGTCTTTACTTGACCCCTGCTCAACTGAAGCCAATAGTTTGATGTAGCTATTATGAAAACTAACACTTTTTTAAGTTGCAGTAAAATAGAAGTATCTTGATGAGATCAAGGTAGATCATAGTTGCATAATCTCATACTGGCCTGACCACAACTGGAGTGTCCCCTTCTTGGCCAGAAAAGCACTGACAAACTGCACGACTGTGAGTAATGATAGAGGGAATGGGAGGAGTCTTGCCTGGAGGACAGTCTGGTAGAGATAAGAAAGCTATTCTCACACGTTTAAAGAGGTATTCAGTGAGAGAGTTTCTTTTGCTACAGAAGGCAGATCTCAATCCACTAAGTGGCTATTACCACTTGCTGTTGGAGTTGATTCCAACTCATGGTGGCCCCATGAGTGTCAGAGTAAAACTGTGCTCCATAGGGTTTTCAGTAGCTGATTTTTTGGAAGTAGATCTGCAGGCCTTTCTTCCCCATCTATGAAGCCATTCTTTTGGTATTTCCTTTAAATTATTTTCCCAGTTCTTAATCATACGTTTACTGTTTGTATTATCCTATTTATTCAAGATTTAACCTAAAATTATTTTCTTAGGAAGTAATGATCATACCTCATCCTGAACATCAAGTTCTTCTTCAATTAACTCTGCTTCCATTAATTCAAGAGGATCTTTAGAGTCTTGGATGAGGGTTATCTTGACAAAGAGAATACAGAGAGTATTTATTGTAAACATAATAGCATCAACCCACCTGATATGCCATTGAAAGAGACTGGTAGCTTTGATAGTGGCTCTCATCTATAATCTACATACATCAGAATCCTCTTCAGATTTCCTGTTCTTTGAATTTTCCCTATCCCATGTATTTTTTTTTTTTCCCCCAATTCAAGTGTGAACTGGCAGAGTTCTCCATTATCTAAACTCCTTTCTGGCTCTCTTTCCCAACCTCTGAATCGTGTGCCTCTTACAAGTCATTCCCCTCTGCCTAAATGATTTAGCAGTTGATAGCGCTTCTCCTTCAATGGCTAAGCCAAGAGCACTTAGTACAGCATCGAACATGCAACGAAGACACAGTGAAGGGCTTGTGGATGGCAACAAACAGTCCCAAGATGAACTTTCACTGGAGATGAAGCCAATGCCTATGGACCAAAGTGGTTATTCAGGAAATCTGCTTTTTGAGAATACTATGCAATTTAATCTTCTACACAGTGGAAACCAGCAACTACCCAGGCTTTGTCTCATACTTGAAGGACATTACCAAAGCAACTCCAAATACATATCAAGGTAAGAGTGATATTTTGAAGTATAATTTAGCTGTGTTTATCTTACAAAATAGATTAACTCAATTCTCTTTGCTAGTGTGGAAATTAATGAGAATAAAGTATTAAAGTTAGAATCTAGGGGTAACTACAAGTTGGGTTAGTTTTGGGATAGTCCTTGCAATGGCAAAATAAAGGGGTAGGGAGAGGGTCATAACTCTGCATTTACAATATCCATAATACACAAATGACCTTACCTAAAGAAAATGAAAGTACCACAGGTAGAGATATGTCGTCATTTACCACACATCTACCATGCATAGGGCTTTGTGCTAGACACCAAGTACTCAGAAGTATAAGGCTTCTCACCTGACAGGTCACCAGCTATACTCAATATCCAGTGAACCACTAAGTATATTAATACAAGCACTCAGTTTTACTCAGTCTAACATTTGTTCTGGGTCAAAAAATCCATTAGGCATTCACAGTGCCTCCCTGATTGCAAACAAGATGTAATTTAACCTGGTGGGTACACTCTTGGTTAGTGGTTTTTGTGGCATTCATGGCCTGAGATCTTGAATGAGAATGGGGTGTAAACAAACAGCAAAATACCTAGTTTCATGTTAAAAAACTTCTTAACACCTTGGTTCTATTTTACTTTTAATGTGGGATCTTTTCTGGCTGCTTTATATGATCCTGCTTTGTTGTAGTTATCACCTACGAGTTAGAGAATTTAAAAGGTTTATGAGTTTCCAAAGATGAGACTAACATCAAATCTGAGCAGCTTGCATGTGGCTTTTTTCTTTCTTTTTTTCCTTTGAGATTTGTGGCTTTACTACTTTTCTTTTTCCCTCTTTTGTGTTTAAGATCCACATATTGGTGTTTAGGGCTACAGTTTACCCCACAAGCATTAAACAGAACAATCTCTTCACTAAAAACACCTGAAAAGAATAATGTACTATTGTTTTCTAAATTTGTTTTACTTCAGATGGTAACTTCCAATCTACAATAAGGATCTACGTATCCTTGTTTTGGAAAAAAGGGAAGCAATTTAAAATATAATGCACTAAAGTCACTGGAGTCACTATTATTATTGTTATTATATTTTAAAAAGTATTTATTTTTGTTACCCAAATTCACTGTGAGAGGATCCATGAGAAATGAGGTTCTTATACCAGGCCCACCAGTAGGCCCAGACCAATGAACCAGATCAAATACTCTTCTGGGTATTTGATGGGATAGCTCACAAAATAAGGAGGCCTATTAGCAACTGAAGTCTATTCCATTTTGGGGGGAAAAATTAACTCTGGGGCTTATTCATAGGCTTTTTTTTTTTTTTTCCTATTTCAAAGATTGCTTATGGCTTGTTGGGTCCTATTTAAAGACATTTGTAATTCAGGGGTTTCCAGGCTGCTGAGAATTTAAGCTGTCATTTGTGTACACAAATCATAGAAGACCCAAGATCCAATGCCATATTCAGAAAAGGCATTACAGCTAATGCCTACTTTTATTAGTAAAACTACATATTGTAGAACTATTACATACTAGGTACTAACAGGTCTTCCCCTATAAATTTTCTTATTTAGTCGTCACATCTACCTAGCAAGATAAATGTTTTCACTCCTATTTTACTGATGAGGAAACTGAGGCTCTAAGAAGTAAAGCAGATATCCGAAAAATCTCGCAGCTAGGCTGGGATTTAAACCTAGGTTTGTGTAATTTTTACCATCTACAGAAATCATGATAGTTTAGGAAAGATATATATGTAAAAAGGTTAAATGTTTACCGTTTCTAAAATGGAATCTTGAACTTGTTGGGATTTAACCTGGCTCTGTAGATAGAGTATAGCGTCGTGGACAGTTAAAAAGAAAATGTCCTTTCTAATGTTATCATCAAAGAAACCACATTGCTCCAGCTTTTCTATCACATGGTCTTCAAAAGAAAGAGACACATAATGTTCAGTTAGTTTCTAGGAAAATGTATTTTTCTAACATCAACCAATACTATATTTTTATAGTTCTTCCTTTTAGTTTTTTTCTTTCTTTTATTTCCAAAATGTGATCCTGCTCTAAACTGAGTTTCTTTTCCAGAAGCACATAGAATGGTTATACCATAACTGGCTGGAGTGGACAGTCTTGGTACCCTATCATGTTGCCTGGCTAGGCTGGTCCCCCATCCTCCAACTGCTGTGTGCCTGGCTGCTAGTGGCTCACAGCTGTGCCCTCTTCTGGAGAGTTTTCCTAGGCCTATGGGAGCTGCCTCACCTGAGACAGCCTGGAGGTTACACGGCCACATACAGGTAGCCTGCAGCCAATGACTGATAGGAGGGTACAAAGGCCTCAAGAAGAGATAACCCTCTGGTACTCTTTCTGCTGTGGGGTTCCCTGTGGAATCAGGCTGAGGCTAGACTTCTGAAACCATGTGTTTGCCCAGCTTCTTCCCCTGCCCTATCCCACTCCCCTCCCCTGTATTTTTCTCCAGAGAGCGCTCTCTCAGTAAATCACTTGTACAAGAATTCCCCATCTCAGGCTCTGCTTCTACGCATCAGTATTTTCTTACACACATACACTCATACACAGACAGACACATAGACTCACACCCTTGAGGATCCTCTTGTTCTAAGGATCTAAGTCATCTTCAGCTCTGCTCTCCCCATGATAAGATTTCCCCATTGATCCTGCACAGCTGTCAGAACATAGATTTCCATGCATTACCAGCTCTATGGCACAAATTAGAAGTAAGGTCTTCCTAGGTGAGAAAAGGCCCTCAGATATGCGCCCACATTCCAAGGGAGGGAAAGGACCTTAGGGAAAATCTTTAGACAGATATGTTCATATATGCATTTACCTTGAAGCGATGAGAAGTACACATTCACATCAATTCTTTGGAATTCTTTGACAATCTTTTTAAAAAAAGGGAAGAATTTGTAACAATGAGTAATTTCATTTGTCCATAATTCAGTAGCACCCAATTACTTGCTCAGGATAAACTTCAGTACTTTCATGGTTAATCAGGTCTTTGAGGTAAGTTCATTATTGGAGGATAGTTTGTCATTGGAAGAAAGTTCATTACTGGAAAACACATAGAGGTTTTCCACCTATAATAATGGTGTGATCAGGGATGAAATGACAGTTATCTGAAGAGGTGGCAACATCTATAGCAAAGTACCCTATAGGACAAAGATACTTAATAAATATTTGAGAAAGGAAGGAAAGGACAGGAGGCTTCCTAAGATATCCCCTGCTGATTGGAGAAAAGAGCATGAGTTTACAGCTTTGAGTGCAAGAGATATGGGGTGTATGTGTGGCCACAAGGTTTGGAATGTAAAAACTGACCTAAAAACCAAGGCCTCTGTAATTTGAATGTATCAATGTCAATATCCTGATTGTGATTTTATATTATACTTTTGCAAGATGTTACAATTGGGGTAAGCAGGGTAAAGGTACATGGGACTTCTTTGTATTATTTCAGCTACAACTATTTAGAAATAAAAACTGTATTTTAAAAAAAATCAAGACACAAGAGTTATGGGCAATAATAGAATTGAAATAGAAACTTCTGGGGGGAGAAAACAAGGCCTCTATTCAATTATAAAATTTGAAACTTTCTTTAGTTTTATAACAGTCATTCTAGCATTTGATAGCAATTACTTGCAATGTGTGGAAAACACTACGACATTACATATTTCAAGACTCTCCCCAAAAGTAACTCATTAAACCATTTGGCACAGTGGTTAAGAGCTCAGCTGCTAACCAAAAGGTCAGCAGTTTGAATCCACCAGCTGCTCCTTGGAAACCCTATGGGGACAGTTCTACTGTGTCCTATAAAAAAAAAAATAGGGTTGCTATAATTTGGAACCAACTCAACGGCAATGGGATCAACAATGGGTCTGAGCCAATGCACAGAGGAAATGCACAAGGAACAACAGGAGTGTGTTCTCAAAAGAGATAATAAAGGGGTCTACTAAGAGAACTGGAACAGAACCAGGCAGCCTATTCTCCTATCCTTTCACCAAACACAATCACTCATTTACCTTACCTACCTAGTACCCACACTGTGGACTCATTTCCTACTCTTGCAGAGGGTAGGCAAGAGGCTCCCTGCTAAACTAAACATCAGTTAGCGGTCAGTTTCATATTACTACATATGATTGTTGGTGCACTGGACTGCTTACTTTTCTGCCTTACTTTTCTTGACGCTAAGTGAACCTTAGGAGTCCCTGGATGGTGCAATCATTTAACACACTCAGCTGCTAACTGAAAGTCTAAAGGTTCAGGTCTGCCCAGAGGTGTCACAGAAGAAAGGCCTAGTGATCTGCTTATGAAAAACCAGCCACTGAAAACCCAGTGGAGCACAGTTTTACTCATGAGTTGGAATGGGCTTGATAGCAACTGCTTTTTTTTTTAAACTGAAACTTTACCTAAACTTGACACTTCTGGTGACACTCTCCTTAAGAATGCACTTAATACATTCTTATTAATAAGATTACTTACTTACTGTCCACCTTCCCCTCTAGACTGCTTAGTCTCATGAGAGTAAGGACTATGGCTACTTCATCACTAAGTCTCCCTTGCCAGGCAGAGTGCTTAGTACATACTAGCCATTTCGTATCTATTTGTTGAAAGAATTAATGAACTGAAGCTTGCATAACTGGATTTCTGATACCATGAATATTTCTATGCTACATGCCCCTCAACTGTTGCTTTGACTTCCTAGATTTCGTACCTGCTTTCTGCTCAAATGCTTAATAATGCCTGGCTTTTCCAGTCTTACCATGTACCTGGTACTCCTTATCCTGCTGCTGTTCACATAACAAAAGAAACATCATACTTAACACAAACTTTTGCCCACTTTTCCCTGTTTTCATATTCTATTTTCTATGTATTCACAGAAAAAAAAAATCCATCATATTAATATTTACTGAGGAGTGACTATATGTCAGATAGTTTTCTAAACTCTTTATATCTATTAGCTTATTTAATCTTCATAACAACCCTGTGAAGATACCATCGCTACCCCCATTTTTCAGATGAAGAAATTGGGGTCCCTACAGACTGAATGACTTGCCCAGGATTGCTCTACTAGTAAGTGGCAGAGCCAGGATTCAAACCCAGGTAGTATGGCTCCAGAGCCCATGCTCTAAAATAGTACACTCTATTACAAAAGCATTCACCTAAAAAAATTACAGAGCCCATGCATTCACCCTTTTGCAAACCTGTGCAACCCATATCATTTTACCATCGCCAAAGCTCCAAACCTATACTTTTAAAAACCAGGACCTTACCATTCTCAATGATCTCACACCAACAACATCCAAGAAAGACACAGCCCCACAGTCAAGCACGAGGCTATGCATTGGCACTTTTGGAACATTCACTTTGACTGGAAGATCAGAATTCCAATCCACTTGAATCTCTATTTCCTTGGTTGGGATATCAGGTTCTTCTGGATCTTCAATATCTTCATCAGGCTCGAAAGCATTGTTCGATGAACCAGCATCACTTATAATGCCATTCTAAACAAGGAAAACACTGCCAACTTAATTACCAACGATATTTGGAATGTCTTTGAACAATTCACTTCAAATGACTTAAAAGTCCTACACTCAGTTCCTTATTAAGCAAAATATCAGGGGATAAACTCTCAAGAAATGAGGTTTACTTCAGGTCAAACTTTGATATTCTCTAGGAAGAAAAACGAAAGAACACAGGAGCCACAATTTCTGGAAGATTGTGGAAGATTAGTCAGTGTTAATTTCTGGAAGATTGTGGAACTTTGCCAAGAGACACACTGGCAGGAGAATGTGAATAAAAGGGAATGGTTGTAAAAGTTTATGAACTTAGTGCCTTCTATTGTGAGTAATATTCTGGCATTGAGTTAACACTTATTTCATTTCTTTCAATAAAAACAAAATTTTAAATTGACAACAGCAACTCAAAAGGTTAGATAGGAAGCTTAGGAGGCTATGAGTTTATGTTAATTGGGGAGGACCAATTTGGAAAAGGAGGGTGAGCATGCTTGCACAACTTGAAGAATGTAATCAGTGTCAAAATTTGTACATGTAGAAACTGTTGAATTGGTGTATGTTCTATTGTTTAGATTTTCAACAAAAATAAAGTATATTTAAAAATAAACAATAAAATTGAAAAAGTAATGCATACACTGTTTGTGATTAAAAATATATATATCATACTCTGTGTTTCCAGGGAGCTCTGATGATTTCATTTTATTTCCTCCCATTCCCTCTTGCATACAAGAACAGCCCAGCTGTTCTCCATTATATATATGTCACCTGCTCATGCACTTCTGGGTACTAAAGGGGGTAGATTTAATTTTAGACCTTCTAACTGCTTTCATCAGAGAAAAGAAAGAATTGAAGGAGAAAAAGTAAGATGTTGTCTCACCTTTGTTGCTCTTAACTGCCCTTTTTTGATGAGTTTCTGTATCTTTCTCAGTGCTTTGAGCCTCTTATTATACACTCGAACAGCATCAAATCCAACCTTTGGAAATAAATGTCAAGTTACTTAAAATGTCTGGTTTCTAATACTCATTAATGACAATTTTAATCTCAAAAAGATATTCTGCCAAAAAAGGAATTCTGACGTCTGATGGAGCAGATTCCTTTCCACTACCAGGACACCCTACCCCACCCACCCCACTCCCAGAGGTTCAGGGAATACATTAGGATGTTAAAGTATTCAAGACAGTAAAAAAACAATGCAAAACAGCAAAAAAATAACCTCTTTCGATTTAGGGTTGTGTTTTCCAAATTTCCTTGACATTACAGAACCCTTTTGTTATTCCAAAATCTATAAATATTCCTCTTAAGCCAGTATGCCCTGGAACTCACTTAGGAAAATACTGACATACAGGTAAACTCCAAATCTGAAGTGGAGAACAGCATTCAAGACCAGAATTTCTTGTTTACATAAACTAGTATGTTTTGCTGTTTACTCCAACTGGGCAACTCTGCCCTATATAAATGTCCCCACCTCCTCCTCTCAGCTCACTTAGTTCTCTAACACCCAAGATAATCTCCTTCCGTCCACCCAACTGCCACCCAAAGCCTGGTCAGTCCAGCTAACACAGATTTCTGCCTTTTTTAAACTCTTAACACCTATTCTACCAGTTGCCATAGCGTCGATTCCAATTCATGACCACTCTATGTGTGTTAGAAGAACTGTGCTCCATAAGGTTTTCATTGGCTGATTTTTCAGATGCAGATTGCCAGATATTTCTTCGGAGGTACTGCTAGGTGAACTCGAACCATCTTTTCGATTAGCAGCTAAGCCCATTAACTGTTTGCACCACTCAGGGACTCCTAACGTCTATATACTGTTCTACAAATGAGCCAAAGATGGTCTCTGTGTATTGGCCACAGGTTGTTTATTTCTTCATAGCAGGCTGAGGTCTTTTAGCCCCCCAAAAGCCTGCCAGCATCAAATTCAAATTTGTACACATCCAATTTTTTCAAAAATAGCCCAAATAAGCAAGGCCGAGATGGCTGAGTAGTCAGATGCTTCCTGTGGCCACTCTTACAACAAAAAAAAAAAAAATTTTTTTTAAGACCCAAAAAAACAAGTGAACTGATTATATATGACAATCTAAGAGCCCTGAACATCAAAGACAAAGTTTAGGAGTCAGACTGAGTGGCAGGGGCAGGTAGTGACAGCTCAGAAGCAGCGAGGATTTGCCGGACTTGACCTGGCCGCTACCCTGCAGGCTGGATCGGATGATGACTGAGGGCTGAGGCAAGCAGTAGCCCTCAGGATGTGTTTTCCACATCAGGAAACACCGAGCAGCAGAGAGTCTGCTCAAGCCTCCAGAACCAGGGAGAAGCAGGGCGGAATCAGGAAAAGTTAAGTGAAAGTGTCTAATCTACTGAATGGGATTAAAAACTGTTCCCCCTCTGAGAAGTACCTCTCTCCCATTTAACTGCCCCCTCACCACTCTGCTCTGGGTTCGGTCCAGCTTCAGCAATTGCTGTGCCCCTGACCTGAAAGTAGGACCTATTGTATATCCTGAGCCACTCTCCTGGCTTTGGAGATGGAACAAATTAACAAACAGGAAAAAATAATCTGCTAAGCAGGGTCTCAGGACAGGCACAGCCCCTTTGCCTAGGCACAGGCATAAGGGGTCCACGGACTCTGGGTATCTTTCACTCCTACCTAGACCTGTATGGGTGGATTTCAACAGCATAGGCCCTCATTACCACGGTACAACGGGGTATATACCTGACGCCTATTTTCAGCTGGAAACCCTGGTGGCACAGTGGTTAAGAGCTATGGCTGCTAACCAAAAGTTTGACACTTTGAATCTACCAGGCACTCCTTGGAAACCCCACGGGGCAGCTCTACTTCATCCTTTAGGGTTGCTATGAGTTGGAATCAACTCAACAGCAACAGGTTTGGTTTATTTTTGTTTTTATTTTCAGCTAAGGGAAGTGGCAGATTCACGACACTTGATACCACCCTGCCCTTTAAGCAGGGTCTTCACCTACCCACATCAGGGATCTGAGCACTGGTGGCTCCACCCACCCCATCTAGCCACCTGTGACAGAGGTCCAGGACTAAGTGGTGCCTCCAAGTCCTTACAGCCAACAACATTGGGTGCCCAAAGCCCAGCTGCAAAACCCACCCACCTAGGCACTCTAGGGAACAGGAACACACCTTCTACCTGGGCACTCAGGGGCAGCTGTCAGCCTTCTACCTTGCTTAGTACATAAGCCCCTACTGCAGCCAGATACCTGTGCCTACTCCAATCACCTCTGTCTACCTAGGACTGTAGGTGAGAACCTGCACCACATACTTGGCGACTGACAACCTGGACATGTAAGCTGAATCCACGTGAGAAAAATTAATGAACTCCTGGGTCCACATGCCTAGTAAGAGCTCTAACCAACTGGTGACAGGATGTGAGAGCTTCAAAGATGCCAATAATCAAAGTAGCTCACATGACCAACTTATTTAGGAATATCCAAAAAAGAAAAGAAGAAACTAGGACACAGTAAGCAAACATAAAATAAATAAATATATTAACTTATTGATAGCTCACAGAAAACAGCCAATATCAAATCACATAAAGAGGCAGACCATGATGACTTTAGCAAGTGACCAAAAGAAAGAGCCAACAAACCTCCTGGAGGAAGAGAAAGTCTTGGAATTACCGGAGGTAGAATTCAAAAGATTTATATACAGAGCTTTTTAAGAGATCAGGAAGGAGATCAGGCAAAATGCACACCAAGCCAAGGAACACACAGACAAAGCAACAGAGGAACTTTAGAAGGTTATACAAGAGTATAATGACAAATTCAACAACTGCAAGAATCCATAGAGGGACAGCAAACAGAAATCCAAAATATTAACAATAAAATTTCAGAATTAGACTACGCAACAGAAAGTCAAAGGAGCAGAATTGAGGCAATGGAAGTCAGAATTAGTGAGACTGGAGATAAAGCACCTGACACTGATTTATTTTAGGAAAAATCAGATAAAATAATTTGAAAAAAGAAGAAACTCTAAGAATTATGTGGGACTCTATCAAGAGGAATAATCTACAAGTGGACGGGGGAGGATGACAGAAAATACAGAGAGAATTATGGAAGATTTGTTGGTCGAAAGCTTCCCTAATACCATGACAGATGAGACAATATCTATCTGAGAAGCTCATCGAATCCCATACAAGGTAGATCCCAAAAGAAACCCACCAAGATATATTGTAATCAAACTTGCCAAAACCAAAGATAGATAAATTTAAGAGCAGCTGAGTTTTTAGGGATAAATGAAAAGTCATGCACAAAGATGAAGCTCTGACTATGCAGCAGAAGCCATGGAGGCAAGAAGACAATGGGATGACACATACAAAGCCTTGAAGGAAAAAAACTGCCAACCAAAAATTATATAGCCAGCAAAACTGCCTCTCAAATATGATGGCAAAATTAAGGTATTAACAGATTACCAGAGGTGAAGGGAATTTGTAAAAACCAAGACAAAATTACAGGAAATACTAAAGGGGATCCTCCGGAGAGAAAATCAATGATATCAGATAACAACCCAAGACTAGAACACAGGACAGAACAACCAGGTATCAACCCAGATAGGGAAGTCACAAAAATAAATCAAAGCTAAAACAGGGAAACAGAGATGTTAGTATATAAAAGATGACAACATTAAAACAAAAAAGAGGGACTAAATAATGTAGTCACAGATCTTTCATATGGAGAGGAAGTCAAGGCAATATAAAGAAATAAAAGACTGGTTTAAACTTAAAAAAATAGAGGTAAATATTAAGGTAACCACAAAGGAAACTAATAATCCTACACGTCAAAATAAAAAATAAGAAAAACGTTAAAAAAAACTCAAACCCATTGCCATCAAGTCAATTCCAACTTACAGCAAACCTATAGACTCAGCAAATACAAAATCAACAACAATGAAAAAGAAAATACATAAAGAAAAATGACTCAGCACAGAAAATTAAGTAGAACAAAGAAACTGTCAACAATACACAAAAAAGTACATGAAAATGACAGTGCTAAACTCATACCTACCAATAATTATGCTGAATGTAAATGGACCAAATGCACAAACAAAGAGACAAAGAGTGGCAGAATGGATAAAAAAACACAATCTGTCTATATGCTGCTTACAAGAGATACGCCGTAGACTTAAGACACAAACAAAAACTCAAGAGGATGGAAAAAATATATATCAAGCAAACGACCAAAAAAAGAGCAGCAGTGGCAATATTAATCTCTGACAAAACAGACTTTAAAGCAAAATCCACCACAAAGGATAAGGCAGGACACTATATAATGATTAAAAAGGGCCAATACACCGGGAGGACATAACCATAATAAATATTTATGTACTCAACAACAGGGCTCCAAAATACATAAAACAAACTCTAACAGCATTGAAAAGAGAAAGAGGCAGCTCCACAATAATAGTAGGAAACTTCAACACACCACTTTCGGTAAAGGACATAAATTCTAAAAAGAAGCTCAATAAAGACGCGGAAGATCTAAAAGCCACAATCAACCAACTTGATCTCATAGACGTATACAGAACACTCCACCCAACAGCAGCCAAGTATATTTTCTTTTCCACTGCACAGGGAACATTCTCCAGAACAGACCACATATTAGGTCACATAGCAAGACTTAACAGAATCCAAAATATTACAAAGCGTCTTTTCTGACCATAAAGCCGTAAAGGTATAAATCAATACCGGAAAAAAAATTAAATACATAGAAACTGAACAGCACCTTGCTCAAAAGCTACTGGGTTATAGAAGAAATTAAGGACAGAATAAAGAAATTCACAAAATCAAATGAGAATGAAAACACATCCTACCAGAACCTTGGGACACAGCAAAAGCAGTGCTCAGAGGTCAATTTATATGCACATATCCAAAAAGAAGAAAGGGCCAAAATCAAAACATTAATCCTACAACTCGAACAAACACAGAAAGAACAGCAAAAGAAGCCCTCAGGCACCAAAAGAAAGGAAATAATAAAAATTAGAGCAGAATTAAATGAAATAGAGAACAGAAAAACAAAAGAGTTAACAAGACCAAAAGTTGATTCTTTGAAAAGATCAACAAAATCAATAAACCACTGGCCAAACCAACAACAAAAACAAAACAAAAAAAAAAAATGGGAGAGGAAATAAACAACCTGAAT
This sequence comes from Loxodonta africana, assembly GCF_030014295.1. Classification (NCBI taxonomy): domain Eukaryota; kingdom Metazoa; phylum Chordata; class Mammalia; order Proboscidea; family Elephantidae; genus Loxodonta; species Loxodonta africana. The sequence continues at coordinate 41,729,766 of NC_087349.1, forward strand.
AAGGAATGAGATGGGTGATATCACACAGAACCAACTGAAGTTAAAAGAATCATAACAGAATACTACGAAAAATTGTACTCCAACAAATTTGAAAACCTAGAGGAAATGCACAACAAATTTCTAGAAACACACTACCTGCCTAAACTAACACAGAGGTAGAACAACTAAATGGATAAACAAACTATGATATATTCCAACAATGGAATACTACGCAACGATAAAGATCAATGATGAATCCTAGAAACATCTCACAACATGAATGAATCTGGAAGGCATTATGCTGAGTGAAATTAGTCAGTCACCAAAGGACAAATATTGCATGAGACCACTATTATAAGAACCCAAGAAAAGGTTTAAACACAGAAGAAAGCATTCTTTTATGGTTACGAGGGTGGGAAGGGAGAGAGAGGGGAATTCACTAACTAGATGGTAGACAAGAATTATCTTAGGTAAAGGGAAGAACAACACACAATACAGGGGAAGTGAGCACAACTGGACTAAACCAAAAGCTAAGAAGTTTCCTGAACTCAGCCAAACACTTCGAGGGACAGAGTAGCAGGGGCGGCAGTCTGGGGAATCATGGTTTCAGGGACATCTAAGTCAACTGGCATAACAAAGTTTATTAGGAAAATGTTCTGCATTCCAATTTGGTGAGTGGTGTCCGGGGTCTTAAAAGTTTGCAAGCGGCAATTTAAGATGCATCAATTGGTCCCTACCCACCTGAAACAAAGGAGAACGAAGAACACTAAAGACACAGGGAAAATATTAGCTCAAGAGACAGAAAGGGCCACATCAACCAGAGACTCCATCAGCCTGAGACGAGAAGAACTAGAAGGTGCCCAGCTACTACCAATGACCACCATGATGAGGAACACAACAGAGAGTCCCTGACAGAGCAGGAGAAAAGTGGGGTGCAGAACTCAAATTCACGTTAAAAAGACCAGACTTAATGGTCTAACTAGAGGAACCCCAGAAGACATGGCCCCCGGTCTCTCTGTTAACCCAGAACTAAAACCGTTCCAGAAGCCAACTCTTCTGACAAAGATTAGACTGGACTACAAAACATAAAATAATACTCGTGAAGAATGTGCTTCTTAGTTCAAGTAGATACATGAGACTAAATGGCAGCTCCTGTCCAGAGGTGGAATGAGAATGCAGAAAGGGATAGGAGCTGGCTGAATTGACAGAGGAAACCCAGGGTGCAAAGGGGGGAATGTGCTGTCACATTGTATGGATTGCAACTAAGGTCACATAACAATATGTGTATAAATTTTTGTGTGAGAAACTAACTTGAGCTATAAACTTTCACCAAAAGCACAATAAAAAAATATAAATAAATAAAATTGCCCAAATGAGCAGATGTTTAGTCACTTAAAGACTGCCTGCTTTACATACTACATGAAACTGCACCCAACGTCTGCTAGCCATAAATAAGATAAAACTTTGTAGTTATAAGGACCCCCAAGCTGCTGCTGTCCTTGGAGCTATCGGACCCAGAGACTCCCCATTTTGCTGGAGAAGGACATCACATAGGCACATGTACGCTCCCTCTCCCTTCTCTTCTTCTCCAGGGATTTCCTTGCCCTCTTTCCCTTCTGGTGGCTTCCTCGCTGTTTGCCTCTGGAAGACTTTCTGCTGTAGGGGACTGCCCCCTGCATGTAGCTGTCAATGTGTCAGCCCTGATAAATAGCTTTTTGTGCAGTGCTGCTATTTCATGGTCATATCTTTTTCCTTGATCAGCCCCAAACTCCCACACACTCACTACAACTATTTATTTGGGAGACATTCTGCCTGGAGGCATCTTTAGAATTGCTATCTGGCATAGTTATTGCTGCAGAGATTTTTTTTCTATCCCCATATAGATTTTAAGTTGAGGGCAAGGATGTTATGTTATAATTCTTAATGCCCAGCACAAACAGAACAAGGCATAAAGTCTTACTCCTAGTTGGAAACCCATGAATGAGTGAAGTCTCAACGGAGGTTAGAATCCAAATTTCTAAGGATAAAATACTTACTGTGGATTTGATAGACTTTTTTAAGCCATCGATGTTGCCATAAAAAATCGGACTAGAAAATCTAAGAATCTTCACTCCTTCAGGTTCTGCAATCTAACATACACATTAAAAAAAAAAAGATCTGATGAGAAGATTGTTGAAATGACAAATGTTTTGTTACCTATATATTTATCACAATAAAAAAAGTCTGAAGTTACACAATTTAAGATTTCAAATATTCAGTTACATTTCTGGCAACTCACAATCACTCAGAGGATTATGCAGCTGCACTCAGCTTTCCTTGAATAGGGGCTTCATCTCAGTTGCCAAAGTTCCTGGACCCCAACAAGTCACAGTCTGGTAGAGGGTCAAAGTTAGAACGGGCCTTAGGAGGCCATTTGTTCAGCCCTCTCATTTCCAGATACAGAAACTGAAGCTCAGAATGGTGACATGATTTGCCTCAAGTTCATGCCACTAGCACTCTTCATTTTGCTAAAATTCTCCTAAAATGTTAACTAGCAAAGAGTAGCAAAAGCTAAGAAGATTTGTGAAAACTGAGGCGTATGATGTCATCTGTTTGTTTGTATTCTGACACACAGTGGCCAAACCAAAAGTAGAAACCGTGAAATTATAGAAGCATAGACTTCTCTAGTCTGTGATTTCTAGAAAGCATAGCATTTTTAGACCAGCCCCTTCAAATGAGAAAATTGAGCCTCCGAGAGGCTGTGTGGGTAAGCTCCCACCAAGACTGAATCTAGAACCTAAAACTCTCCAACTCAGCCTAGCTCCGGGGCCAAAAGATTCTCCAGGAGCATTTTTAGCTTTTGAAGGCAGTTGGCTCAATATAAATGAGATAGATTGTGGAAATAAATAAAATAGCGCCTGTTGAAATGACAGGTTTAGTGTTCGACATCTTCTAAAGTTATGGTAGAATTAGTCTACTATTTCCTAGGGCCCAAATATTACAAAAAAAAAAAAAAAATTTTTTTTTTGCTTTTAAAAACCATTTTTTGTTATAATGGTATTTTCGTTCATTGCTTTTTCATTTTTGTTTTTAATATATTCCTGTAGTGGTCATGAAGCAAATTTTATTTGCAGAGAGCACGGCCCACTATTGGGACATTTAGCTTCCTTGTTTTCATTTCCTATACTATATAAAAACAAAAATCCTGACAACTGGACCAATAAGCGACATGATAAATAGAGAAAAGACTGAAGTTGTCAAGGATTTCATTTTACTTGGATCCACCATCAACACCCAGGAAGCAGCAGTCAAGAAATCAAACAGCACATTGCATCAGGCAAATGCTGCAAAAGGCCTCTTTAAAGTGTTAAAAAGCAAAAATGTCACCTTGAAGACTAAGGAGCACCTGACTCAAGCCATGGTGTTTTCAATCATCTCATACGCATGTGAAAGCTGGACAATGAATAAGGAAGACTGAAGAAGGGTTGATGTCTTTGAATTATGGTGTTAGAGAACAATACTGAATACACCATGGACTGCCAAAAGAACAAACAAATTTGTCTTGGAAGAAGTACAGCCAGAATACACCTTAGAAGCAAAGATGGTGAGACTTCATCATATTATCAGAAGGGATCAGTCCCTGGAAAGGACATCATGCTTGGTAAAGTGGAAGGTCAGTGAAAAAGAGAAAGACCCTCAATGAGATGGACTGACACAGTGGCTGCAACAATGGGCTCAGGCGTAACAATGATTGTGAGAATGGTGCAGGGCCAGGCAGTGTTCTATTCTGTTGTACACAGGGTCGTTATGAGTTGGAACTGACTTGACAGTACCTGACAACAACAACAAATACTATATATTACATTTTCATATTCCAAGGATAAAACAAAATGTCAAATAAGGTTCTTAGTGACAGAAAACAAAGTTTCTTATTAGAATTGAATGAAGAAAATCTTACAGGGATTTCAGACAATTTCATAGAGGATAAGATTCACATAGCAGAGAAACAGAATTCTGATTCAACTTCTGGAAATAATCTAATTGCCTATTTTTTAAAATCCCCTCTTGCAATGGTTTTACATTAAAATGGCCTGCTCCAAAGATTAGTGACATTCAATTAGCATGGATAAAATTTATATAAATCCCGGATACCAGAGGGCATGTTGGATCAAAAGTCCATGATACTCTCAATGGTCTCATGGACTTTTATGATATGACAGGGTCTCCCTTTTGGCCACCTGTACCTAATAGGCTAAAAGAGAACACGCAGCTCCTGAAATTCCAGGCTAGTCAAACCCAAGTCCAGCAAATGTCTCACAAAAGCACTCACGTTTTTGTAAACCTTGGTACTTTTGTAGATGTCTGTGTTAGGGAAGCTTCCAAGGCTGCTCCATGAGGGACTAAAGGAAGAAAAATGAAGTCAGGATTTTCTGAAACAGGCATATTTTGGAATAAAAAGTTAAAAGAAATAAGATATTAAAGAGCCCATCATTCTGGTGTTTTTGGACTCCCTCTTCATTGCAGATGACATTTTCCTGTAGCTAACTTTGAAATGAACAGCTGGTGTTTGTGTGGAAGCGGGGGAGAAGGACGAACCGTGACTCTTTTCTGATAGCTGAGAGAAATAATAAGCATCGCACGTTCACATGCATAACAGTTTATAGGATAAACAAGATGCTTTCACATATGTTTAATCTTATTTAAGGCCCATCATAACCTTGAAAATGTCCCCAGGCGCTACAGTCTGTGATCGGCTGCTAACCTAAAGGTTGGCAGTTGGAACACACCCAGGGGCTCTGAGGAAGAAAAGCCTGGCAAATTGCTTCTGTAACAATTACAGCCAAGAAAACCCTATGTAGCAGTTCTACTCTGTAACACATGGGGTCGCCACAAGTTGGAACTGGCTCCATGGCAACAGGCTTGGTTTTTTATAATCCTGAAAGGTCACTAGTATTATCTTCATTTTATAGGCAAGTGAACTAAGGTTCACCCTCGCCCTGGGGGTGAGTGGCAGTGCAGTCTTTAACCTGTGGGACTTCAGTGCCTGGCACTCACTTGTGGATGATGATAACTTCCTGACAAGTATGGAGAGTCTGTTGGCCATCAAATTAGTCTTTCTGTCAACCAGACTGTTGATTTCCTGTTCCTGATGCAATCAGGTAAATTCCATGATTCTTCAAGTGTGACTAGGGGCAAATGCTAAATACAATTTGTGAAGAAAGGGTATCTGTTTGGGGTACTTTTGAAAATGCGCTCTCTGGATCTTCATTATAATTACAGGAAATTAAATACCGTAGAGGATACTGCTTTTTGTTGGATCAAAGCCTAGTTACCAAATCAACAGCTAAATTATGCCACCGATTTCTCTTCAGTCCGCATTGCTATGCCAATTTTTAACTTAAAGCTCATAAGCTAAACAGTCTCTATATAATACTCTTCTCTCCTCAACCACACACCCACAAGAATAAGCAGTGTGAGATGTAGCATCCTCTGAGTAGTTTCTAAGTCATCCCCTAGCAGCAAATTGGGCACTTTGGGAGTTTGTGAACTCTTTCGGGCCTCTGGGTAACCACTTAGGGTGTTGAGGCAGTAAACACAAGCCTTTTGGGTAAACACTAACATGCCAGGGTAAGGAAAGAGGGCAAGAGGGAGAAATGGTTTGTGGGGCAGGAGAGGGAGGCTTGTGCTAAGCTGAAGACTTCTGAGTTGATGTCTTTCCAGGTTTCTTGGTCCTTCATGGCCCCAGGGCAGGCAGAGAAGGGGCCAGAAGTCTGGGAAGACATGGAAGTGTGAGGAGAGACTGTGTTCCCACGTTAGCCCCAGAGGGCACATACCTAAACCCTTTCAAGACTCAAAACAAAATCAACAACAAAAACCCAGCTACAGGCCCCCAACTTTTCCTCACAGGTTGTTTCCCGTTCTTTGAATCATGTCTTTGCTGCTTCCCTCTGCATATGATCTAATTATCCTACTTCACATAATTGTGTAGCTTGTCTTACAGTTTATTTGGTATATGCCTTATGTGGCAGATTTGAACAAATTTTGCCTAGAGTCAACTGTTGTAAAGTTCTCCTGTTCTGGGTTACAGAACTGGTGACCTCTTAGCCTCAAAAGAAGAAAAGGAGCTAAATATATTGAGCAACTGTCATTTCCCAAGCCTTGGGCCATGGCCTCATATACTTCATCTCATTTGAAGAAGAAACTACAAAATAATCAGAGTCTTTTAGTCTCACAATGACTTCAAAGGACAGCATGGCAGTAGAGCACGTGACTGGTGCGTGGATTTTGGGGTGAGATAGACCTGGGTTCAAATCCTAGCTCTGCCAGTTACTAGCTATGTGAGCTTAGGCAAGGTTCTTAACCTTTCTGAGCTCTAGTTTTCTTACCTGTGGAATGAGATAATAAAACCTATTCACAGGATTTTTTCTGAAGATTAAATATATCACATGTAAAATGTTGTATGCTTAATTCATAGAAGCACTCAATAGATAATAACTATTATAAAATCCTGGTGGTATAGTGGTTAAGTGCTGTGGCTGCTAACCAAAGGGTCAGCAGTTCAAATCCACCAGGCACTCCTTAGAAACTCTGTGGGACTGTTCTACCCTGTCCTATAGGGTCGCTATGAGTCGGACTCGATTCGATGGCAATGGGTTTTTTTTTGTTTATTATGAAATACCCATCATCCATCTGTCAGTATGTCATATTGTGGTGGCTTGCATGTTGCTATGATGCTGGAAGCTATGTCACTGTTATTTCAAATACCAGCAGGGTCACCCATGGTGGACAGGTTTTAGCAGAGCTTCTAGACTAAGACGGACTAGAAAACAAGGGCCTGACGATATATTTCTGAAAATTAGTCAGTGAAAACCTTATGAATCACAACAGAATATTGTCTCATGATCAATGGTCATGAAGATGATACAGGATTGGGCAGCATTTCTTTCTGTTGTACTTAATATCAACATGAGTTGGAGTTGCTAACAACAACTTTATGAAATATGGTCTCACTACACTTATCGAAATGATATAAGAAAGGTCAGGGTATATTTTCCTGTCGACGGGAAAATGTGAGTCTCTTATATTACTCACAACTGAACTCTCAGGACCACAGTCAGTAATGCAAACATAAGGCCAGCTAGTAAGCCGAGGTCCAGCCCCAGAATGATGGATGCTAGGCAGGTGAACACCCAGATAACCTACGAAAAGATAGAAATGAAACAATTACATTAATTCATCAGGTATCATCAACAGGTGAGAGACTACCTGTAAAAATAGTAAGATCAATGATCTAAGAACAAATTATGGCCTTTTAAAAATACATTTTGACTTTATTTGTTTCACATTTACATAAAATGGAAATTAGCCTTCCGAATAAAGACCAACTGTGTCATTTCTTTTTTTTTTTTTTAATTTTTGAATAGGTAGTGTATTCACATGGTTCAAAAGGAAATAATACTTAAAACAACGTACACTGGAGAAACCTCTCTCCTCTCCACCAAGTCCCCTTCCTCCTGCCTATTTGTGTCCTCTGTTATTTGTATGTACGTATGTATGCTTTTCCTAAGCATTTCTTTTCGCAAATGTAAGTAAATATGACTGTACAGCGTATCTTATATTCCCACCTCTTATCATATTATACACACTATTCCACTCTGCATAGGTCTCTTTTTCATATTATGGTTTGTCTTAGAGATCTTTTTGTATTGGCATACAGAAAGTTTTCTCACACTTTTTATCGGTCCTGGTTTAAATCAGAGTGAAACTCTAAAGGATTTACCTTCTGATTTCAGTAAATTCTCAGAATAGCTATGAAGGTTACTTTGGTCAGAATTATCATCGGCATGAGTTTATGTCTTTAATTTTTGTTCTTGCATTGTTTTGTGTTTTGTTTTTGCTTGTTCTTCTAAATTTCAGTATTTAAAAATATTATTTGTGTTTTGGCTTTAGAAGGCCAGGAGTGCATGAATAAGCCTCAGACGGGAGTCTTGCTAGACATGGATCTTCGCAGAGATACAGGAATCTCACAAAAGACAGTTCCTGTGGAAGACTTCTGCTCTGGTTTATCCACACAATTCTTATTTTGTTTTGGGGTTCTCAAAGCGCTAACAATATTTAGGAGAAAAGGAGACATAGTGATATGGCAGCAGGCATAAACACCAAAGTATTTTTTCAGAGAAAAACGAACAGTAGGTGACTTACAGCATCAACCTTATTCTGCCGCCATAGACGAGGGACATCACACACTTGCATAAACATCCCTTTCAGGTTGGCGATCACAACACCTGCCAACACCGACTGCCAAGAGAGACAGGGAAGGTTGTGTTATTCAGGCGAATGGCTTTCCATGTGACGATGTGATGATTTGTAAATCTCCTGTTATTTCTCTGGTTTCAGAAGCAGTGAAGGGAAATTATTCAATCAGTGTTCGCAGAAGCAGGGTTATACCTTCTGCAGGGGTTCCAGCAGCTTCCCCAGGGCAACAATGGCGACCATCACAATCACAGCCGAGAGGATGCCAGCAATCTGAAAGACACACACCTCACATGAACAGGGCTCATCCTCCTTCTTCAGCTCGCTAAAGGTGTGTGAGAGGCCCATTCACAGGCACACTTGATGACTTCCTGCCTCCCCCTCCTGCTCAATACTGCTGAGAGAAATGAGAATTATTTGCTAAAACTATACAAAAGTGAACAAAAATGGAAAATGAATACAGTAGTTATGGCAGAAAGGAGCCCAGGTGGTGCAGAGGCTAAGCGCTTGGCTGCTAACGAAAAGGTCAGTGCTTTGAACCCATCAGCAGCTCTGCAGGAAAAGGCTGTGGCAGTCTGCTTCCTTTTAAAGATTACGACCTTGGAAACTCTATGGGGCAGTTCTGCTTTGTCCTATTGGGTCACTATGAGTTGGAATCAACTCGACAGCAATGGGTTTGGTTCGGTTTATGGCAGAGAAGCTAAAGAAAACGTGGAAACTGAGCCTGCTAAAGTAAAGCCAGTTTGACCTGACTTTCATTTGGATATATTACCAGTAACCAGTTGTCGTGAAGTCAGAGCTGATTCATGGTGACCTCCTGTGGGTCAGAGCAGAACTGTGCTCCATAGGGTTTTAAATGGATGATTTTTTCTAAAGTAGGTTGCCAGGTCTTTCTTCCAAGGCTCCTCTGGGTGGACTTGAATCTCCAACCTTTCAGTTAGCAGTTGAGCACTCTACCATTTATACACCCAGGGTCTCAGGATATATTATAGACCTATAGTCTTCGTGTCAATTCAGGGGACCAAACTTCTAGTTGTTTGCCATACCAAGAAGCAATGACCACCTCCCTTCTCCCAATAACAGATCATTGTGATATTCTTGGAAAATAAATTCTCACGGCTCTAATGATGTCATATCCGATTCTTCTGAATTATTGAAGCAGCAGCCATACTAGCAATCCTGGTAACACTTTGTACTTACAGCACATGGTTCCCACGGAAGTCTCAGAGAAAATAAATTTACCAATCATATTACAAATTCGAAATGTCACATTAGCATGTCGAGAGGTGGGGCTGTGTCTCCTGCTTCCTGTGCCATTTCCACGGATGTAGGCTTTGAGCAGGCTCCCAGCTCTGCCCCACGGCAGTTTCTTAATGGCAACTGTAGAGTGACTAGGCAATACCAGGGGTGAAAAAGAAGCTTCAAAAACTTTACCTTCACTGCCCAAAAGCTCTCCTAAGATAGTCAGGAGAGAGGCTGAGGGGGTGGGGCTACTCTCTGGTTTGATTAGATGACCAGTGAATTCTCTGTCGAGACAGCTGGGGCATGGCCGAAGTGAAGAATAGAAGCTCTGAAACAAAGAAGAGGAGACAGGGAACTGGAAGCAAAGCAATCAGGGAGGAAGCAACAGAGAAGATGGCGTTGAGACCAGCTACTGCCGCATGCAAGATTTTTGAGTTAAAGGAGACAGAGAAAAGGAGACAGAAATAGAGAATTAGAAAACGTAAGGGAATTTCATAGTCACACCCATTCGCTCCACCTGGAAAACTGATCCTTTATGTTCAGATTACAGCTGGGCCAGCCTGAGGCAATATTATGTATATGACTAGTTTGCTTTGTTTGCTAGCTCCCCTTTCCTAGGCTGTGTTACCACCTACTACCACACCTTCAGGCTCCCCTCACCTTGGTGAGCTTTCCCCTCTGCTACGAGGATGCTAATATCCTCCCTTCATTTCTTCCTCCCGTCCTCCCTTCTCTCCTTCCTTCCATGCAGTTAAACCACCAGCTGCCATCCAGTTGACTCTGACTCATGGGGGCCGCAATTCATGGTAACCCTATGTGTGTCAGAATAAAACTGTGCTCCGTAGAGTTTTCAATGCCTAATTTTTCAGAAAAAGCACCAGGCCTTTCTTCTGAGGTACCCATGGGTGGACTTGAACCTACAAACTTCTAGTTAGCAGCTGAGCACATTAACCACTTGTACCACCCAGGGACTCCTCCAGTGCAATTTCTTAACCAATATTTATTGTGTCCCATTTGCCACTTGCATCTCACTGCGAACTGGAGAGCCATATGGAGATTTGGGACCACAGCCACCTGCCCAGCTCACATTAAGAGAGTGGTCACCTACTCACCAAGTATACGTAACAATAAGCCCCCGATTATGGGGACCAAAGGCTAATTTTGGTCACTGTATTAAGATCTGTCAGGAATCAGTTACCTGTACTTTATAAGGCTGGTTTGAGGAAAACAATATAGATTTTATATCTATGAGCAGATTCAATTGCTAGGAAATTAATTATTCTGTTAAATGAGAGCATAATCAGCTAGAGAGTAGTTTGCTAATCAGAATTATTTTTTCATGAGTCAGTAGGAATCAGATGGGGGAGGGAGAGGAAGAACAGCTCTTCTACAATCTGTATTTGTGTCGAAACAGTTGATGTCCACCAATATTCCTTCTTCCATTCAACAAATAGACACTGGATGCTTCTTATGTGCCAGGCACAAAATATGTATCATGGGTACTAAGACTCTGTTCCTACCCTGGAGTTGCTCATGACTGGAAAAATGAACATTTACAAGCATGTGCCAGGACTTTACAAACATTTCCTCATTTAATCCTCACAACACCTCTATGAGGCGGATTCGATTATCTTCCCATTTTATAGATGCGGAAACTAAGGTTCTAACATAACAGAAAATATGAAAGGCTACACAATAAGGCGAGGCCTGCCAATTTATTTGTCTTCAGTCCCTGGATTTCAGTGCAGACACTTAGACTTTTAACCTCAGAACTTAGTATACATTTCAGTAATTAAATATCAAGTCATTTCTGAGCATGGTTCATTCTTCAATGCTGAAATCCAGGCATCCTTCATTCCTCAGTATAATACACTAGTGTGTGACAGGGGATATCAGCTTACCAGAAGACCATTATCCCCCAAGCCCCTTGCCAAGGAGGTCACTTTACATGAGCATTCTTATTCCGGAGGCCAGCCCGTGCCTGGAGGTAATAGCAGGAGAGTGAGTGGACACCAGCATTTCAGGATTTGCCTCCACCCATTTCAAGACCATGAGCTCTGGACAACTTGTCAATGCCCCATCTAAAAAAAAGCAGCAGAAACCCCCACTGCTAATGGCTGCAGCCTGAACAGGGGCACTGCTTAAGCAATAAACTCTGACCTCATCCCCTTGATCAGAGATCTCTAGTTATGCCCCTTGGAAAAGGCTGTATTATTTTACCTGTTGCTTCAGATCTAGAAATGTTTACAAAAAAAAAAAAAAAAATTGAAGAAGAAAAAATGTAAACTCAGTTATAAAGAGAAAATTTCTGAAAACTAGAATTAAAATTTTTGTTTAAAAAGAACCAAGAAATTGGAAGAGGCCAATTCTTCCAACTCTGTCATAAAGATCTATCACAAATGGAAAAAGACCATCAAGTGCACCTTGGGGATAATTAAGGCTCCCTGGGCTAAGCCACCATTGGAATCATTTGTTTTCTCAATGATATCCTTTTGTAGCTATTTGTAAGTGTCTCTGCCTCAATAGGAGCTGTGGTGGCACAGTGGTTAAGAGCTTGGCTGCTAACCAAAAGGTCAGCAGTTTAAATCCACCAGCTGCTCCTTGGGAACCCTATGGGAAAGTTCTACTCTTTCCTATAGGGTCGCTATGAGTCAGAATCAACTCAACGGCAATGGGTTCTCCCTCAATAAAACCCTATTTGAAGACTCTGTGTGTGTGTGTGTGTGTGTGTGTGTGTGTGTGTGTGTGTGTGCGTGCATGTGTACGCATATTACCACTCTTTAGTTTTGGTTTGTTCTTCTTTACGCTCTCAATGCACCTCTTATTCTTAAATAATAGCTCTTTCTGTGTTTAAAGGAATAAGCTCTCCAGGCATAACATAAACATAATTCCAGAGTCTGCCTCTGACTTTACCCATTGATTTGGTATATCTGACTCCCTCTCTGCCTAGAAAGGGTGTTCTTTAAGAACAGCTCCTGAGCTTTACGTGCGATTGAGGGAGGGGTTATCCTGAGATTAACAGGGCTGCTGGATTTTTGGTCACCTTGTGAAGTTAACACCTTAAAACGAGATTTTTTAAAAGACAAGGTTAATCCCGCATTCAAAGTTTAGGAACAAAAACCTTACTTAGAATAAATGTCAAAATGTTACAACAAATATATTCTTGGCTACCAAACTGCTGTTCAGTGGGAGCAAAGGCCTTTGGAGGAAATTACTGATCCTTGTAAAGGAAACGTCAACGTATGCTTGTCATTTTCCTGATAAATATAATAACTCACTAAGCCATGAAGTATTCTTACTAGGCCCTCTTTATCCTCAGATAACAAATTGGTAACAACCAACATTCTCTATTACTAATTACGTGTCAATCATTATTGTGCCTAGAAACTCAGGTAAATTTAGCTGTCAGGTGAGCCCTAACACAAAGAGATTTAAGAATTGCTTCATCAGAAAACCATAAACGTTGTTTTTTAAGTTTTCAGTGAAGAAGCAGACCATGGAGCTGGATAGACCTAGGTTGAATCAGATCAGGAAGCACAATGCCCTTTCTTCTCATACGCTAACTGTGCTGCTCAATTCCTATGCCAGCTTTTCTCAGACACCCTTCCTGACTTGCTCTTTGTGATCGTAAATGAAAATCGTCATATTAGGTCGTTCCATACCTGTGTCTTTCCCCCAGTGCTCTCTTGGACGGCGGTGCGTGACAGGGCAGTGGTGGCCACAAAACAAGAGAAGAATCCTGAGAAGATGTTGCTGATCCCAAAGGCGACGAATTCCTAAAAGAGAGACTGGATAATGGTGATGCTACCAAAAACACCAAACCAAACTTGTTGCCATCTAGTCAATCATGACTCATAGCCACCCTACAGGACAGAGTAGAACTGCCCCGTATGGTTTCCAGGAAATGGTTGGTGGATTCAAACAAGCTCTTAACCACTGTACCACCAGGGCTGCAGTGATGCTACAGTACAAATATAATAACCTTTGTAAGACCCTCATGGAGTGTTTAAGAAAGTAAACTCCCAAACCCACCTTCCTGGTGGCCCCAATTTAATCTTTACTGTTAAATGTACCTGGGGGTCTTGTAGACATCAGGAGGTTGGAGCCTATAGAATTCAAGAGAGGCCTCATTTCTCTCAACAGTTTTTAAGGCTGACAAGTGATAGTAACAGATCCTTTGCTAAAATGCTTATTTCACTGCGTGTTGAGTGGCTTATCTGCAACCCTCACATAAAGCATTTTTCTGCTCTAACGTAAGGCATTTTCTATGGTTAAATATTTGCTAATAAGTATATTACGACCAGGAGAGCTATTATTCTGCTTGACTACTAATCATTTAACTGCTGTAACTGTTGTGTTTCCAGGAACATATCATCCTTGGAGATTTGTGAGCAATATAAAATCAGCAACGCATCATATGCCTACAAAAACTCTTCTGTATATATTAATTGCACACTGAATTGCCTCAATTTAAAGTGGTCATAACTATTACTAACAGTGTGAATTGCACCATTTTGTCATATTGTAGCTGCCACTTAGCAAAAAACTGACCTAGAGGAGATGCATGAAGAATTCTAACTCTGACCTAATACGTTAATTTTGAATGCCCTGACAATCACTTCAACTTGTCTCTTAAAAAAGTGAAAGTAAAGTGATGCAGCTTCCATATTCCAAAATAACTTCAAATTAGCAAGCACAAAGGGAAACCAGCCCAATAAGGACTGGAGGAAGAACTCAATGCCTTCTTCAACAGACACCAAACTCTTTTCATTTAGTTTTTTTCCCCTTCTTCTTCTCATTTGTAGCCCTATAAAGAAAACCAGCTCAGAAGAAAAACCGACCATACCTGGTTCCCATCAATGGCGTAATCATACTTGATGGCATACACTTTTCCTACAGACACTGCAATAGCGTAAGCAACCACAGCAATGGAAAATGACGCAGTCATCATCTCAGAAAACAAGCTCACAGGTGGAATCACAGGAGGCAAAAACCTAGTGAGTTTTTAAATGAAGAGTGCTAAGACAATGCAACCACAGTTCTTTTCCCACTTCACCAAATGCCACGTCAGCTCAGCCACATGGTAGACGTCAAAGCATTTGATTCAAGAAAACAAAAAAGCACATTAGATACATAAGTGGTAGCATCATTTTTACACTTTTTAATTAAAAATTGATAGTATCTCACTGGCTGATTTCTTTGTATGCTATTTGAGAGCCTACATATGCTGTCTAGTCTATACTTCTGCCACGAAGAAACCTGGTTTTCTTGATTCTTTAATATCGTACAACACCATGCCCTGCCTTTTCACACATTACCATTTCTCCTTAAAAAAAACCAGCATCCTCCAGTCGATTCCGACTCATAGCGACCCTATAGGACAGAGTAGAACTGCCTCATAGAGTTTCCAAGAAGCGTCTGGCAGATTCGAACTGCCGACCCTTTCTCCTTACACAAATATAATTTCATCTTAAAAGTCTTTGAATTTAAAAGCTATTCTAGCCATAAAGTGAGACTTCTTCTGTATGAAGTATTCTCAGGTGTGTTAAAGAGACAAAGATAAGATGCTAAAAGAGCTAAGTGAAACATCTAAATCTTAAGAGCCATGATATTTAAAATCTTCCTGAGGTCCCTCCCCCCCACAAATTAATTTGTTTAATCTTCAGAATACTTCATAGTTACAGTTACTAAAATACCCCAAAATTGTAGGGTAAAATGACTACTGTTTGTTAGATACTTATATCTGAATGACAAAACCAGAGCTACTGTATAAGCCATATTAAGAAATTAGAAATAAACCTAGAAGTTTATAATCATGAGGTTGCCCCAAGCAAGAAAATCCGGGAAATGACCTTTCATTTAATTATATTTTGATGACTAACCACATGGTATAATTCTAGAGGTTACTTGCCAAAAATATCTCCACCACCTACCTCACTTATGCCTGAAGTTCCATTAATAGGGAACGATACATATTTTTTCTCTACAACTAGAGAAAAGTGGTAAAATTCGATTAGAAATAAGATTCTTATAGAAAATCATAGGAATTTAGAACCAGCAAGCATCCAGGATATTGTTGGATCAACCTGTCTCATTTTGTTGAAAAAAGAACTGAGACCCAGAAGAATGAAGTGACTTGCTCAAGGCCATTTAGTAAGTGCAGGTATAAATGTTAGATGATTGCTTAGGTTACAAGATCTACATGGTTCTCTTCCCTTGTATCTTTCCTCCCCCCATGGGCGAGATTAACTGACCCCCCACTTTCAGACTTCTTTTCTCACCACTTCCCATCTTAGCCCACATGTAGGCTCTGGAATGGATCCTATCTGTAGGCAGACAGGATGTTAGGAGCTGTGATTCAGCACTTGAGGACTTGGCATCACATCACCTGCTAGTCTGAATGTGACCTTGGACCTTCCTTTTTAAAACCAGGCTCCTGACTTTTTCCTGAGACCCAGTCAACCCTAGTTCAGGTAACTTGGGCTCGTCATGATAACTTTCCAGTCCTAGAGGGAGTTTACTTTCGATAGCAGCCTAGTGCCCACTGCCTTCCTGCCTGTCTAGCTCTCCAAATACTGCCAGATCCTTGTTTCCCAGAGCTACACAGGATAAAATGCAAACACTTGAAATCAAAGGGCCTAAATCCTGGCTTCATCATTCCACATGCAACCTTATGACTTTGGGTAAATTATTTCACCCTACCAGGTCCCAGTTTCCTCACTACAAAATACAGACTCCATACTCCTCTCCTAGGGCTACTAGGAGGAGTAAGTGGGGTGCTCAGTAAATGCTGGGAGAGCCTAAATCTGCCATACTCCTGCCACCCATCTGTACTGTTTTGCTGAACCTTAATAGTGCCAATTATTTGTCCCAAGCCACTCAACCTAATGCCCTGGCTGGACATCTCATTCTGTGAGTAGATTTTTCCACTAGCTCCTGCCCTCCTTCAGTGGACATAACTCTTTCCAAATTCTATGCTCACTCAGTGGCCTTGTCTGGCTGCAGGGAACTCTTCCCTATCTGACCTGTTGATGAGATAACATTACCAATAGCACCTAGGACTACAAGAGTATGAGCACACAATTATCCAAAAAGAAGAGGACAGAGAGGTAAACCTCTGAATGATCAAAGGGCCAATAAAAGAGAGGCAGGCAGGATAAACATGATGCCAACTGCACATTTTTACTTCAGGTTGGCCAAACTGAAGCAAAACTACTCCAGCTAAAACAAAAAGTGGCCCCTGAGAAGCAGCTAGGAAAGGGCCTCTGTAATTTTGTTGTCCTTGTCCCTGCTATTCTTCCCTGTACCACACTTTCAAGTACAAATGTAGAGAAAATCACTTTAGAAAACAGTGGTAACAACCATTGCCTGTTTTTGTAAATAAAGTTTTATTAGAACACAGCCATGTTCATTTGTTTATGCATTTGCTATGAATGATTTCAAATTACAATGGCAGAGTTGAGTAGGTGCAACAGAGGCATTGTGGCCTGCAAAGCTGAAAACATTTACAAAACAGAAAACTAGTGGTAATAAACATGATAACAACCTGACACTGGTGAGGAGGGGACTGGTCACTGGTGTGCTCCGCCCTGAGGCAGGAGAGGGTTATAAACACAGAGGAGAAAATCATCCATCTTGTTATGGGGAGAAACAATGACAGAAGATGTAAAGGAGAAGCCGAGGTTGTGATGATTGAGGAACTGGACACATTCAGAGCTACAGGATAAAGATCAGTTTCATAAGAAGAAAGGCATGTTGTGACTGGCCCTCTTAGAGTCTGCTGGTTAAGAAAAAGCCTTAGTAAGAGGATTAGGGCTCCCAGTTTGGGTGAATCCTAGTAGGATACTCAGGTGCCGACTGGACATGGAGAAATTGTATATTTTTTGCCAGAAAAGGTAGCAAGAAAGAAGGGCATGGAGTCATAGTTTATGGCTGGCTGCCCAACTGTGATTGGGGATCAAGCAACCCTAACATATGATACTGACCCTCAATAGAATAAAAGGAAGCTGCTGACCATAGTCTTGTTTTGGTTCCTTTAGGAAAAGGGAGATGAAAGGGTGGAATATCACAATTTTTCTTTGTTCCACCTCCTTCTATTGTATTCACCTCAACCACTCTACCTTCCTTGCTCTTTTTCCAATCTCTTCAGGCCACCCTCTGTTTTTCAGGTTTGCTAATATCATTAGAATTGTTTCTGTGCTACCAAGTGAGAACAAGTAACAAAGGCCTCTCTTGTGACTTGCTTATAATGACACAGGCTTTCATATTTTATCCTGTCAACAGGTATTTTCTGAGAGCCTACTGTGGGCTAGATACTGTTCTAGGGAGACAAAGTTGAGCAAAACAAACGAAGGAATTTATAGTCCTTGGGGTCAGGAAGGTTACCTGACCCAGCATACCAGGTGGTCTGTCAGAGGATTAAACTTAATTAAGCCTAGGGACAAGAGGCTATATATGGAGTCCCAGGAGGAGAGTAGCCAGGAATAGCCAGGAAAACCTCTCTGTAGGGTCAGAAAGGGTAACTGAGGGTAGCAAAAATAAGTTCCCCTAATCAATGAATGGAACATGGATTTATGGGGTCAGGGCTTTTGCTGTGGACCACCTATGAGTGTTATATATCACGAAGCCTGACAACGAGATCTCTAAAAAATATTTTTACATAATTATAATGACTCATATAACCTAATTGTTAGAATGAAAATCCCATAACTCAAGTGGCCACACTGCATCTTTTATCATTAAATTCCTCCTGTATTATATTTCAGTATTAAAATTTTGGTCCTTTTTTTTTTTTTTAATACATAGTTTTTTCTTTCTAATACATAGTTTCCCAAACTCTCCTGATCTTAAGAATCACCTGGGGTGCTCTTGAAAAATATTAATTCCCAGGTCTCTCTTCTGGAGAGTCTGATTGAATAGATTTGGGGTGGGAAGCCATTTTTTTTCACAGGAGTCTCATACATTATTCTTTTGAAAAGGTAAGTTTGAGAAACACTATAATGGATAATATATAAATAAAGTCCCACGTAGCCAGTTATAATTTTTAAAATATTTTTTGAACAGATATTAGAAGAAATCATAAGATTAATCAAATATGAAGGCAACAACTCCTTGTGGAATAAGCACTGGGACTTATCTTGCCTGAAGAGTTTCTAATAAGAGTATGGAGAAAAAAAAGATTGGTATAATGTCCCTTAGCAAGTATTAAGGGAGAGGAAACTGGTAATTATTGGTTATCTAACAGCAAGGCTAGTCATAAAGGCTACAAGTTAATGTTCCAAGCCTACTACACATTTTTAACCCCAGGTGATAAAATTATAGTGTAGGGCACTTTTTTTCACTTCTACACATTTTCTTGAGAGATCTCATTGGTGTTTCACATCAAGCTCTAGCTGAGGCTTGGGTAGCTGTCATTACCCTTGTTTCATAGGAAAACCTCCCAAGGCCACAGAGGTGGATGAAGGATCTTGATCTTTTATTCTTCTAATTCATCAAACTACCAAGCATGTAGAAACTCTTCTTGAAAATAATGCATTTTACTGATAGGCACAAAAGATATGATTATTATTATCTAAGACAGATCAAACTAAATGGTGGAAAATTTAGCTAGATGTTCCTGATTTCTTAAATAGATTGTTCACAGTGCACTTAATGTTACTAATCAAGATGCCATTGTATAATTGTAATTATACATATGAGTTTAAATCAAAAGTCTAGTATTAACTGTACATGTACTGCCAAGATTTAAGAAAATGAAAACAGAGAGTGCACAAGGTGGCTGCTTTTAAATAAATGCCTTGAACTTTATCTACACACATACTGTTTGTTTGATGGTTTACACAAATGGGTATTTCTTCAAGATCACACACAAATAGGACTATTGAAGGACACCAGTGAAATGAAGCTTGTAATTTTTAAGTAGAAACTACTGGCCTAATACATTAGTATTGCCTAAGATTGTCATACTCACCCCCTTGGGATGGATTTAACAATGCCAGCATTGTAATTTTTTTCCAGGTTGGCTCCATATGAAACAGCAGTAGCAATTACTGTCTGAAATAAAACAAAAGAAGAGGTTAAAAAAAAACACAGAGAGAAAAAACAAAAAGCCTCTACTGATTTTAACAATTTCTTTCCTGTCAATTCATTTAATGTTGACTTTTCTGAATTACATATTCTACTTACCACAATAACTTCTATAGGAATAGGGATGGGGATTTTGTGTTTAAATCGATCATTTAATTCCTTAACTACCATACAGATGATAATGGTGAGTAAGCCGGCAACGAAATCAGCAATATTGGTACTACCAACGTTCTGAAAAATCTCAACCAGCGTCTGTTAAAAGAAAATAAATTTATGTATTTCCTGTTGCAAAAAAAAAATTTTTTTTAATTAGTTCTTACGTGAATCTATCTGAAAAATCATGACATCATCATCAAATAGCACTTGAGTTTCATGTAAAATTATAAAAATCTGTTGACTAATACAAAGAACATTAAATGCAACAAGTTTCTCCAAAAATGTATACCAAGTTACTAACGATGGTTAGTTAACTTGGAGTGCTAAAACTATAGGCGATTTCTACTTTCTTATTTTTGCCTGTCTGTATTTTCTATGGGAAGTAGTAGTTAAGCGTTTGGCTGCTAACCAAAAGGCTGGCAGTTCGAATCCACTGGCCGCTCCTTGGAAACCCTGTGGGGGCAGTTCTACTCTGTCCTATAGGGTTGCTATGAGTTGGAACTGACTTAATGGCAATGGGTTTGGTTTTTTTGGTTTGGTACCTTCTACAATAAAGATGAAGAACTTTTTTAAAAAATGTCACTATACATTGTTTTTTGCTTGCAGAAAAGCTCTAAAAGTTTATACTCTAAAGTGGAATTATAGGTTCTATTAAGTGGCCCAATTTTCTCCATGTTGATATGGTATTATTGAGACTAAAGGCTGACACACCAAAAAGTTCCAACCATTTTTTTTTTTTTGGTCACAATTACCCAGTATTTTAGGTAAAGCTCTTCCTTAAACCCAGATGATATAGGTAATAATAAAAATTCCTAAAACACTTCATATGCAGACAGAGGCCTAACTAGGGGGTGGGAGGCAGTTAGGGTGTATGCCCTGGGCACCCGCTTGAGGTGGGAGCCAACAGGCACAGTAGTTAAATCAAAAAACCAAACCTGTTGCTCTCAAGTTGATTCTGACTCATATTAATTTTTTGGAAATTAATTTGGTACTTAGTTAAATCTTGAACCAAGGTAGCTTAAATAAATCTTTCCAAGTGGGCAAACCAGGGCTCCAGGCCCCTGTAGTTCAACCCCCTGCTGAGAATTTTGCATTTCTAACAAGTTCCCAGGAAGTTATATATAAGAATCACCTGAGGATCTTTTTAAAAATGTAGATTCTGATTTCAGTATATCTAGGGTGGAAATAACGGAGTGCTGGTGGCATAATAATTTTTTTTTTTTTTTTTTAACTACTAAACTGCTAACCAAAAGGTCAGCAGTTCAAATCCACCAGCCACTCCTTGGAAACCCAATGGAGCAGTCAGTTCTATTCTGTCCTATATGGTCACTATGAGTCAGCAACAGGTCTTTTTGGTTGAGGGTGGAAATGCAAATTCTCAGCAGGACCAGCTCAAGAAAAACTAGTTTTCTTTTGTAAACAGAAGGTTTCTGGGAATCAAGAGTGTTCTTCAAGGAAATTAACGAGGGAAAATCCCAGGGAAGAACACTAGCATCTTTGTCATATTAATTTTGGTCCCTTAGGAAGCATAACTTAAGATTTTCCTCAGTTATTTGAGACAAGTAATCTCTGAGTCATGATTGCTTCTCTTTGAATGAGTCTCTTCATAGATACACATTTAAATGAGGATAAAGGTAATGGAGCATCTTATAGTTTATAACATATATCTTACTTATTTTTATAGGTATACTTAAAATAATTATCATGGCAATCTGATAACAATTATTATGTATAGTAAACATTAAGTAATCTAGAAGTCATTTTGGCAGCAACCTGAACACATTCAGAGCAAGGGAATGTGAAGGGGTGGGCAGTTATTGTGCAATCATAATACATTCCACGAAGTCCTTTAACTAGAGTCTGCATTTGACTTACAGAGAAAGTATTTTTGCTTTTATTTTAAATCCAATACAACAAGTTCACTTTATCTGCTTTCCAGAACAGTGAACACTGCTAGAGACAGATACACTGACAGCACAAGATGAAAGAGCTGATCAAAAAAAAAAAAAAAAAACATTGCCGTTGAGTGGATTCCGACTCAGAATAAAACTGCCCCACACAGTTTCCAAGGAGCGCCTGGTGGATTCGAACTGCCAACCTCGACCTTTTGGTTAGCAGCGTAGCTCTTAACCACTACGCCACCAGGGTTTCCAAAACAGCTGACAGCACAGTGAAAAAGAGAAAACAGAAACCCACCAGAAGCAGACGCAATAACTCAAGAACTTAGGGCACTGAACACAGGAGCAAACAGTCCCACACACCTCAGTCGTGAAGGTATCATTGCTGTTTGGCCCTCTACGTAATCAATTTTCTGATGATGACCCTCAGTAACTAATGAGCCAGGTATAACATTTTGATTAATTGCTACACAATAAAGGCTTACTTTTCAATCCAAAATGGAAAATTCAAATTTGTAAAAAACTTTTGGAATAATTATATCATTCACAAAAACATTTTTACCTTACAAAAGTGTTCACTACAGGATTCCCATTTACATCTATGAAAGTCACTTAGACCTCTCAATAAAAAGTACCTCTGGCATATTAAAAATGTAATTTGAGGTGAAAAACAAAAAGTTTATATTATACAATTGCATCAAACAAGGCATATAATTATGTTAGTAATTATATATATTGAGCAATCATTCAGGATCTCTTATGCAAGTTTTACAATAGAAAGTATAATCTATGTGGAAATAAACTGACCCATATAAACCGAAATAGATTGAACTCAAAGATACAAACAAGAGATTCTAAGAAAGCACTGAAACATAATTCTAATTTAGTTTACTATTAAAATATTTACTAAAATATGTTCAAAATAATATGGATACACACATGATTCTGTACTTTAGCCTAGTATTCCGAATAGTTCAAACCATGATAATGGGCTTTAAATAACAGATAAATTGTTACTTCATATTCTACCATGTTTGGAGAATTTGAGGACCATTTCATTTAGATAATTTCTTCATTCTTGCCCAGCATTATCTGCGTGCATGGAACCATAATGAAAAAAAAATCCAACATTGTGTATAAGGAATTTATCAGTTAACTTTAGAAAGGTGCGTGTCAGGGCAGTACTCTTTTACCATACCTGTTTAATCTGTATGATGAGCAAATAATCCGAGAAGCTGGACTATATGAAGAAGAACAGGGCATCAGGATTGGAGGAAGACTCATTAACAACCTGCGTTATGCATATGACACAACCTTGCTTGCTGAAAGTGAAGAGGACTTGAAGCACTTACTAATGAAGATCAAAGACCACAGCCTTCAGTATGGATTACACCTCAACATAAAGAAAACAAAAATCCTCACAATTGGACCAATGAGGAACATCATGATAAACGGAGAAAAGATAGAAGTTGTCAAGGATTTCCTTTTACTTGGATCCACAATCAACAGCCATGGAAGGAACAGTCAAGAAATCAAAAGACGCATTGCATTGGGCAAATCTGCTGCAAAGGACCTCTTCAAAGTGTTGAAGAGCAAAGATGTCACCCTGAAGACTAAGGTGCGCCTGACCCAAGCCATGGTATTTTCAATCGCATCATATGCATGTGAAAGCTGGACAATGAATAAGGAAGACCGAAGGAGAGTTGACGCCTTTGAATTGTGGTGTTGGCGAAGAATATTGAATATGCTATGGACTGCCAAAAGCATGAACAAATCTGTCTTGGAAGACGTGCGGCCAGAATGCTCCTTAGAGGCAAGGATGGTGAGACTGAGTCTTACATACTTTGGACATGTTGTCAGGAGGGATCAGTCCCTGGAGAAGGACGTCATGCTTGGCAGAGTACAGGGTCAGTGGAAAAGAGGAAGACCCTCAACGAGCTGGATTGACACAGTGGCTGCAACAATGAGCTCAAGCATAACAACGATTGTAAGGATGGCGCAGAACTGGACAGTGTTTCATTCTGTTGTGCATTTGGTCGCTATGAGTCGGAACCGACAACAACAACAACAAAAACTTTAGAAGCCAAATTACTTCTCTTTCATTTTTTCCTATAAATATACTACACTTTTCATAATAACCTCTTTGCTATTTGGTATTTCTGCTATTGGATCCTGTGTGTATATATAGATCAATTCTTAAAGTTTTTGTTATGGATTGAATTGTGTCCCCTAGAAATGCATGTCCACTTGGCTAGGCCATGATTCCCAGTATTGTGTGATTTTCCACCATTTTGTCACTTGATGTGATTATTCTAGGTGTTATAAATCCTACCTCTATGATGTTAATACGGCAGGATTACAGGCAGTTATGTTAACAAGGCAGGACTCAATCTACAAGATTAGGTTGTATACTAAGTCAATTTCTTTTGACATATAAAAGAGAGAAGGGAACAGAGAGACAGGGGTCCTCCTACCACCAAGAATGAAGAACCAGGAGCAGAGTGTATCCTTTGAACCTGGAGTCCCTGTGCTGGGAAGCTCCTAGACCAGAGAAAGATGGATGATAAAGACCTTCCCCTAGAGCCAACACAGAGAGAACGGCTTCCCCTGGAGCTGGCACCCTAAATTCGGACTTCTAGCCTCCTAGGAATATGAGAGGATAAATTTCCCTTTGTTAAAGCCATTCACTTGTATTTCTGCTATAGCAGCACTAGATAACCAAGACAGTGTTATTCTCTTATTTCAATGGCTTAAATTTTACATATTGAAATTGGTTCAAAATAACAAATCTGATCAAGTTTAATAGTGGCTTTCAAAACTTTCACCATTAGGGTAGAACTTTTTAATACGGTCTTCCTCCTCTTTAGGGGAAGAAATGCAGCAGATAGCATTGATTCAGTAAGCAAGCAGAAAAGCTGTCCTCATCTATGAAGACAAACTATTCCACTCAAAATGAATGGTGGGATACATAATCACTTTTAAACAGACTCTGAGATTTACTTACATATTGAGTAGTTATCTGGTAGCCATCGAAAGTATTACTAATTCTAAATCACTGCCAACATCCTGTCATTGTCCCCTCTGCCAGCTGGTATAGATCCAACATCTCTGGCATCTGTAAATTAAATTTTTATTTTTCTGTCTTTCCTATTATTTCTTCCTTCAATTTTTTGTATTCATTATTTCCAGTTGTCAGTACCCCTTGGGGAAGGAAGGGAACAAACAACTCAAAACACAATCTTAAAACAAAAGGGATATTAAGGTACCTACCTTCCAGGAAAGTATTTTACAATAATCTTACAATCTTCCCTGGAGGAATCCCCCACTACTCTCCATTTGCCGAAGAATTCTCTCATGAATGATTGTACCTTTCGATGGCATAAGGAACATTCTTTAGAGACTAAGTGGCTCATCCAACCCTATATAATCATTTTCGTCATGCAGGGATAACTGAAATGCCTTCATCCTTCATCCAATTCAGCCTGCAAGAAATTTCTTGCAAAATTTTACAACATATTCTAAACTGAAGTTTCAAGAATAATGTTCAAATAAACACTTCACCAAGGATGACGTTCAAGCAGCCAAGAAACACATGAAAAATGGCTCGCAATCATTAGCCACTAGAGAGATACAAATTAGAACTACAATGACATAGCATCTCACCCCTGCTAAAATGGCACTGACAAAAAAAAAAAAAAAACAGATACTGATGAGGATGTGGGAAGATTTGAACACTTATCCACAGCTAGTGAATTGTAAGATGGTACAACCACTACGGAAAACAGTATGGCACTTCCTCAAAATACTAGAAAATAGAAATATCTTATGATCCAACAATCTCACTCCTAGGTATATATCCAAGATATCTAATAAAAGAGACATGAACAGACATACTCACACTTATGTTCATTGCAGCACTATACACAACAGCAAAAAGATGGAAACAACCTAAGTGCCCATCAATGGATGAATGGATAAACAAAATGTAGGACATACATACAATGGAATACTACACAGCCATAAAGAATAACAATGACTTCTTGAAGCATATCATAACGTGAATGAGTCTGGAAGACATTATGCTGAGTGAAATAAGTCAATCGCAAAAGGACAAATATTGTATGATTGTACTTTTATAAGAAGACAAAAATAGGTATATATACAGAGATCAATGTTCATTGTTGATTTCCAGGGATGGGTGGAGGGGGAATCACTGTCTAGACAGTAGACACTTCTCATTTTTGGTGACGGGAAAAGTAGCACCAAATGTGGGTGAAGTGTGCACAGCACGACCAAAGTAAATTATGCCACAAAGAAATATCCAAGAAAAAAAGATATTTTGGGTAAAGGATAAAACATATAATTTTGCAACAAGAACAACAACAAAAAGTGTGTGTGGATACATATATATATGTGTGTGTGTGTGTGTGTGGTATATACATACTCATGCACATACACCAAAACCAAACTCATTGCCATCGAGCTGATTCTGACTCATAGTGACCCTAAAGGACAGAGTAGAACTGCCCCATAGAATTTCTGAGGAGCAGATGATGGATTCAAACTGCCAATCAATTGGTTAGCAGCCATAGATCTTAACCACTGCACCACCCAGGCTCCATATACATATAGATGTAGCTATATGTATTTGTATATATAGGTACGTGTACGAATTCATATACATTCACGTATATAATAAGCCACAAAGGGGGGCAGAGTTACAAATACTTTTTAGATGTAACCAAGCACCTTGCAAGTTTGGTTTTCTGGGTTTAAAAGCTTAGGACCATAGTCTTTTGGGACAACTCAGTCAATTGGCATAATATAGCTCATAAAGTTTATGTTCTACATCCTAGTCTGGTGAGTAATATCTGGGGTCTTAAAAGCTTGTGTGCAGCCATCTAAGATACAACTTTTGGTCTCGACTCGTTCAGAGCAAAAGAGAAAGAAGGAAACCAAAGACTCAGAAGAAACTAGTCTACAGGACTAACGTCGTTGTTAGGTGCCGCCGAGTCACTTCCGACTCATAGCGACCCTATGCACAACAGAACGATACACTGCTCGGTCCTGCGCCATCCTTATATTCGTTGTTATGTTTGAGCTCATTGTTGCAGCCACTGTGTCAATCCACCTCGTTGAGGGTCTTCCTCTTTTCCACTGACCCTGTACTCTGCCAAGCATGATGTCCTTCTCCAGGGACTGATCCCTCCTGACAACATGTCCAAAGCATGTAAGACTCAGTCTCACCATCCTTGCCTCTAAGGAGCATTCTGGTTGTACTTCTTCTAACACAGATTTGTTCGCTCTTTTGGCAATCCATGGTATATTCAATATTCTTCGCCAACACCACAATTCAAAGGCGTCAACTCTCCTTCGGTCTTCCTTATTCATTGTCCAGCTTTCACATGCATATGATGCGATTGAAAATACCATGGCTTGGGTCAGGCGCACCTTAGTCTTCAGGGTGACATCTTTGCTCTTCAACACTTTGAAGAGGTCCTTTGCAGCAGATTTGCCCAATGCAATGCGTCTTTTGATTTCTTGACTGTTCCTTCCATGGCTGTTGATTGTGGATCCAAGTAAAAGGAAATCCTTGACAACTTCTATCTTTTCTCCGTTTATCATGATGTTGCTCATTGGTTCAATTGTGAGGATTTTTGTTTTCTTTATGTTGAGGTGTAATCCATACTGAAGGCTGTGGTCTTTGATCTTCACTAGTAAGTGCTTCAAGTCCTCTTCACTTTCAGCAAGCAAGGTTGTGTCATATGCATAACGCAGGTTGTTAATGAGTCTTCCTCCAATATTGATGCCCCGTTCTTCTACATATAGTCCAGCTTCTCGGATTATTTGCTCATCATACAGATTAAACAGGTATGGTGAAAGAATACAATCCTGACGCACACCTTCCTAACTTTAAACCAATCAGTATCCCCTTGTTCTGTCTGAACAACTGCCTCTTGATCTATGTAAACGTTCCTCATGAGCACAATTAAGTGTTCTGGAATTCCCATTCTTCACAGTGTTATCCGTAGTTTGTTATGATACACATAGTCGAATGCCTTTGCATAATCAATAAAACACAGGTAAACATCCTTCTGGTATTCTCTGCTTTCAGCCAGCATCCATCTGACACAAGCAATGATATCCCTCGTTCCACATCCTCTTCTGAAACCGGCCTGAATTTCTGGCAGTTCCCTGTCGATATACTGCTGCAGCCGTTTTTGAATGACCTTCAGCAAAATTATCCTTGCGTGTGATATTAATGATATTGTTCTATAATTTCCACATTCGGTTGGATCACCTTTCTTGGGAATAGGCATAAATATGGATCTCTTTCAGTCAGTTGGCCAGGAAGCTGTCTTCCATATTTCTTGGCATAGACAGGTGAGCACCTCCAGCGCTGCATCTGTTTGTTGAAACATCTTAATTGGTATTCCATCAATTCCTGGAGCCTTGTTTTTCACCAATGCCTTCAGAGCAGCTTGGACTTCTTCCTTCAGTACCATCGGTTCCTGATCATATGCCACCTCTTGACATGGTTGAATATCCACTAATTCTTTTTGGTATAACGACTCTGTGTATTCCTTCCATCTTCTTTTGATGCTTCCTGCATCATTTAATATTTTCCCCATGGAATCCTTCACTATTGCAACTCGAGGCTTGAATTTTTTCTTCAGTTCTTTCAGCTTGAGGAACGCCGAGCATGCTCTTCCCCTTGGTTTTCCATCTCCAGCTCTTTGCACATGTCATTATAATACTTTACTTTGTCTTCTTGAGAGGCCCTTTGAAATCTTCTGTTCAGTTCTTTTACTTCATCAATTCTTCCTTTTGCTTTAGCTGCTTGACAGTCAAGAGCAAGTTTCAGAGTCTCTTCTGACATCCATTTTGGTCTTTTCTTTCTTTCCTGTCTTTTCAATGACCTCTTGCTTTCTTCATGGATGACGTCCTTGATATCATTCCACAACTTGTCTGGTCTTCGGTCACTAGTATTCAATGCATCAGATCTATTCTTGAGACGGTCTCTAAATTCAGGTGGGATATACTTAAGGTCATATCTTGGCTCTCGTGGTCTTTCTCTGATTTTCTTCAGTTTCAGCTTGAACTTGCATATGAGCAATTGATGGTCTGTTCCACAGTTGGCCCCTGGCCTTGTTCTGACTGGTGATATTGAGCTTTTCCATCATCTCTTTCCACAGATGTAGTCAATTTGATTTCTGTGTGTTCCATCTGGCGAGGTCTATGTGTGTAGTCATCATTTATATTGGTGAAAGAAGGTATTTGCAATGAAGAAGTCATTGGTTTTGCAAAATTCTATCATTCGATCTCCGGCATTGTTTCTGTCACCAAGGCCATATTTTCCAACTACTGATCCTTCTTCTTTGTTTCCAACTTTCGCATATTCCAATCGCCAGTAATTATCAATGCATCTTGATTGCATGTTTGATCAATTTCAGACTGCAGCAGCTGATAAAAATCTTCTATTTCTTCATCTTTGGCCCTGGTGGTTGGTGCGTAAATTTGAATAATAGTCATATTAACTGGTCTTGCTTGTAGGCGTATGGATATTATCCTCTCACTGACAGTGTTGTACTTCAGGATAGATCTTGAAACGTTCTTTTTGACCATGAATGCAACACCATTCCTCTTCGAGTTGTCATTCCCAGCATAGTAGACCATATGATTTTCCGATTCAAAACGGCCAATGCCAGTCCATTTCGGCTCACTAATGCCTAGGATACCGATGTTTATGAGTTGCATTTCATTTTTGACGATTTCCAATTTTCCTAGATTCATACTTCGTACATTCCAGGTTCCGATTATTAATGGATGTTTGCAGCTGTTTCTTTTCATTTTGAGCTGTGCCACATCAGCAAATGAAGGTCCCAAAACCTTGACTCCATCCACGTCATTAAGATCGACTCTACTTTGAGGAGGCAGCTCTTCCCCAGTCATCTTTTGAGTGCCTTCCAACCTGGGGGGCTCATCTTCCAGCACTGTATCAGACAATGTTCCACTGCTATTCATAAGGTTTTCATTGGCTAATGCCTTTCAGAAGTAGACTGCCGGGTACTTCTTCCTGTCTGTCTTAGTCTGGAAGCTCAGCTGAAACCTGTCCTCCGTGGGTGACCCTGTTCGTATCTGAATACCAGTGGCATAGCTTCCAGCATCACAGCAACACACAAGCCCCCATAGTACGACAAACTGACAGACACGTGCGGGCAGGACTAGCAGTCTGCATGAACCACACAACCTCACCTATCCGGAGACCAGAACTAGATGGTGCCCAGCTATCACTACCAACTGTTCTGATCAAGGCCACATTAGGTGGATCCTGATAGAATGGGAGAAAAATGTGGCACAGAACTCAAATTCTTAAAAAGTCCAGAGTTACTGAACCAGTTGTGACTCGAGCACTCCAAGACTATCACCCTGGAAAACCAAAGAATCCAAACCATTGCCCTTGAGTCAATTCCAACTCATAGTGACCCTATAAGACAGAGGGCACTGGGTCTGGGTTTCAAGACAGAGTAGAACTGCCCCCATAGAATTTCCAAGGAGTGCCTGGTGGATTCGAACTGCTGACCTTTTGGTTAGCAGCCGTAGCACTTGACCATTATGCCAGCCCTGAACTGAAACTATCCCCTGAGGTTACATTGTAGTTAAATAACAGAGTGGCTCATAAAATAAAGAATAAAACCCATGAGTATTTCACTTCTTTAAAAAATCAACTGTATGAGACCAAATGGTCAAAAATTGCCCTAAAGCAAAGATGAGAAGGTAAGGATGCAGGAAAACTAGATTATTGGAAATGGAACAACCAGAACAGATTAATGAGAATGTTGATACATTGTGAAAAATGCAACCAATGTCACTGAATAATTCGTGTAAAAATTGTTAAATGAGAACCTAGGCTGCTGTGTAACTCTCACCAAAAACACAATAAAATATTATTAACATATATATATAACTGTACAACACAATGAGTGGACACTAACTATGAACTTTAGTTAATAATAACGCACCAACAGTTTGGTGCCTCAGTTATAACAAATGTACCACACTAATACAAGATAATTATAGGAGAAACTGTATGCAGAGGGTAGGATATATGAGAACTCCAAGCTTCTTTGTGAGCAACTTTTCAGTAAACCTAAAATTACTCTAAAAAAAAGAAAACGTGTGTGTGTATATATATATAAATAAAGAATAATGTTCAACAAGAAAAACCTTTGGTATAGAGACAGTTTTTGACCTTGTTCTAGTGTTTCCTAGTCACTTTTGTCCCTGTTAAAAGAGAGGTCAACTGCAGCAAGCTTCTTCTTAAGCATAGTTATAAGAGAGCAAAAAGACTATTTTAGCCTCCTGTTCTTCAGAGGCCCAGCAACAATCAGGGCCCCAGGTTAGCCATTGGCCAAGGCTTCCTGTGATCTGTGTGGATGCAATGTTCCTACAACGAGTGAGTAAATTCATTAAGGGATGTCTTGGTGTGGTCAGGAGTCAGTGGGTGTTTAGGAAATGAACAGTACCTGGTACATGGTGGGTATTCAACAAGTACTTATTGAACAGGTGTATTAAATGAATGAATGAATAAATGAATGAACGCTTGACAGGAAAGTGTGAAAGCAAGTAAAAGAAAGATGGCTCAGAGACGGTACAAATGAGAGAACCCGTCAGAATAAAACGATCAGGAGGTCTCAAAGAGAACAGAGGACTTGGTAAGGAAAAAAGTTAACAGTGACACAAACAATGGTGAATCAAAAAATAGCCTGTGTTAATATCTTCTAACAGACTGGGTCTTTGGAAATTAACAGTAAGCTCCATGAAATCTACTCATCCATGATAACAACAATAATAAATTGAGTTCTTACTGTGTGCTAGACACTGTGCTAAGTAAGTGCTTTACACAACTCCTCTTAACTCTACAAGGTAGCTACTATTATTATACCCATTTTACAACTTAGGGAAATGGGTATAATAATAGTATAATACTCAAGGTTATACAGACAGTAGGTGGTGGAACCAGGACACCTACTCAAGTCTGTTGAAGTTCAAAATCCATGATCCTAATTTTTTTTAATCAATGTGATATACTGCCCTCCTTGATCTATTTTCACATTTTAGTGCCTGGCCTGTAACAGGCACTTGATAATATTTATTAGATGGATGGAATAATGTGGGATTATGGCATTTTATGAAATTGAACAAATTCCTGACAACTGCACTAGATCTTATATATGTATACATTGTTTCAGAAGCTAATACCTAGATCTTTAAAGGACTCAAACTCCATTCTTAATGTGGACATATTATTTTTGTATAGTTTCATTTTCCCCAAGCTGAGGAATATGTTACTATAATCACCGCTTTTCAAGCATCAGTAACAGGCTTTTTATAGAACGCTTATTTAAATTCAGGAATATTTTCAAATCTAACTAGTAAGATTATTCATCCTTCTTTTGCATGTTGAATCATGTGTGAATCTAATGTTCGTTTTCATCTATAATTGCTGAGACATTTACATTATAAACTTTATAAACTCTCAGAGTTAGAAAGAGCTTTAAAGACACATCTCCAACCATTTTATTTTATAATAAAAAAGAAAACAGATCTTGAGATGTCAATTTCAAAATGACTACTTTGAATACTTGTTACAAGCAAGCCCCTGAGCCAAGTATTTCTTATCCATTATCTTATTTAACAATCCAATGAGGTAGATATTATTGTCGACCCCATTTTACAGAGAGGGAACTGGTTCGTGGCTACTTGCTCACATGGCCAGTAAGTAGAAGTCAGCTTTTGAATCCAGGTCCACCTGGATTCAAACCCGAGCTCTCAGCCACCCTACATGATGTGTCTAAGGTTACTCGGCTTACTGTAGGCAAAGCTTAAGCATAACTCAACTCTGTAGAATCCCAGGCCAGTCTTCACTTCATCATACCACTTTATTTTTATTAAATTTTTAAGTACAGTGACATTTCTGAAGCCATTTTTACCAACTGAGAACAATGATTTACAAAACCTGCCATCTTCAGTGTTACTCCTGAATCTATTGTTTCTTTCAGAGAAGAGCATTGTTTTTGGTTCCCAAAGTATGCATGGAAGAATCCATACTCTCCAGACTCACTTTGAAGAGGGAAAGAACACATTTCTTTTGGGGACGAATAATGACCCACTTCTTTTTTTTTCTGTAGTAAGAGGCAATACTTACATAGATAATGGAGAGAACTCCATTATAGTTTTTGGTTGAAACATTGAGGACAATCTTTAGCTGTGAGACCAGCACTTGGAAAGCTGCAGCGGTTGTGAATCCACCAATCAAAGGATCTGCCAAGTACCTCACTATGAATCCAACCTGCAAACCTCCAAATATCAACTAGGACAAAAAGGAAGGAAAAATGAAATGTTTGCTTGGGAGAAGAATCAACACTCTTGAAATATTAACAAATTAAGCCTAACACCAACTAAAACTCTTGTATCTATAGCATAAAAGTACTTGTAGGAAAGCAAATTTGAATTTAATACCCTATCCCTTCCCACCCTTCTATCACTCTAAAATTTTAAAACCATGTGTAATATCTAGAAGTATTTCTAGATATGTCCTAAGGAAAGCAAAAAATCATATAGTTTCTTTGACTTTCACGTCCCTTGGCTCTGCTCACAAGAACACTTTTTTCTTCTTTACGGGTTCTCGCAGTTTCCTTCCCTTATCTCCATTTCAATCATACATGCTCTTCTGCTGCTTTTGTCTTTTTTTCTATCTCTGACTTTGATAAGTGAGCCTTAAAAATTTGGGGTCCTGTTGACTATTTTAGCATCAGATCTACAACAATGTAACTTAGAAAATAATTTTGGGTTCCATTAGATTGCTTTGTTCTTGCTTTTAGGTGAATCAGTTAGTTATTTCAAATAAAAATCACATCACTCTACATTTTATTTATAAGTTTATTACCTGTATAATCCCAACCAAAAGAGTAAGGGTGCTTGCAATCAATACTCTCTCTTTATCTCTAGCTGCAAAATCTATCACGGTAGCATTTGATGTAGTCTCATTACTGATAAAGTGTTCATCAGGAGCCATGTTCAGAACAACAGATCCCACCATTAAACTGACCACTGGGAAAGGTCCTGGTGAAAAAAAGTATCAATTAATCAAGTATTAATCATAGGTGTTTAACAATTGAGAACAATGATTTACAAAGCCTACCTTCTTCAGTGGAAACCGTGGTGGTGTACTGGTTAAGGGCTATGCCTTCTTCAGTGTTATTCTTGAATCTCTCATGGGATTAAAACAAAAACCCATTGCCCTTGAGTCGATTCCAACTCATAGCAACCCTACTGGGCAGAGTAGAACAGTCCCGTAGGGTTCTAAGAAGCAGCTGGTGGATTTGAATTACCGACTTTTTGGCTTTTTAGCCATAGCTCTTAACCATCCTGGGATTAGGTTAAAAAAGCACACTCTTCCCTGCTAGCAACTTCTCCATTCCCTAGTGATATTTTTATCCATGATAATGATGGTCCCATGGTTAGATAATTACGGAGGGCTTTATGGTTGAGAGGACTTGACACCAAGATCCAGTAACCTGGAGTGTCCGAACATGTAGCAATACCACAGGAAAAAACAGCTTCTGTGTTCCTCACCTAGGTAAGCATTTAATGCTGATTGACTCTCCAATGTGAGGAAATGCTTTCAATCAACAACTTACTGCTGATCTCCTTGTACAGACAAGGTAATATGCTAGATAAGGGGAAAGATAAAACTAAGGACGAGGGTATGGGTTGGGGGAGGAGTGGATGGTTGTATTTTTGTTTCAAGAGGATCATCTAGGTAGGCATATCTAGCCAGCAGATGGATGTAAGAATAAAATTACCTCTTGTATAAATGTCAAAGTTGCAAAATAGCATAAAACATTCATTTACTAGAACAGTCTAACAACATAGAATTAAAATTTTGGGAACAGCCAGACGTAAATCTATTTTGATCCATACAAAGAATGAAAGCCAAGCTTTGCTTCTAAATTGTTTTGGCAAGACTTTGCTGGTCTTCCAATATTAGTGATGTAAAATAAGAACTTTTTTTAAGGAGATCATGAATATACATTTGAAGAACATAATTTAGTGAATGTTAACTTAATCTAGTAAAACAGTAGGTTCAAAGACCTCTTGAAGGCTTTTTCCTCTGTCATTCTGTATTTTGAAAAGGAGCACTTTCTAGAGGTGGAGTGAAATTTTGTTAAGTTTTTCTTCTTAATGAAAA
Source organism: Loxodonta africana (assembly GCF_030014295.1). Lineage (NCBI taxonomy): Eukaryota > Metazoa > Chordata > Mammalia > Proboscidea > Elephantidae > Loxodonta > Loxodonta africana. Next base: position 41,764,614 of record NC_087349.1, read on the forward strand.
CATTGTGAAATTTGAAGGTAGACTATAGTTTTCACATTTTTTAATTAAAAAAAAAATAAAGTATAAAGCTAACCAAAAGCACAGTATTTTGAAAGTTGAGGAGAGCCACTGAATCACTGAATAGGAAAAGCAGGCAAAGCACTGAAGCCCTAATTCCCCGGAAAACATTTAAAAAGCTATGAAAGCGTGATACACATAACATAGCCAAAACACTTTAAGCATAAACAAATGTAATTGTAGTATATGTTTATAATTACCAACTGAGATGTGTCTTGATGTTCCAAAGATAAAATATGTCAAGATAGGAAAAAAAGCGGAGTAGAGGCCATATCCAACAGGAACTGCAGCTAGTAGAGCGTATGCCATGCCTGAAAGTACATTCAAAACTATTAAATTCACAAAAGTGAAGGTATCATTTCTACTACACAAAGAAAGACCTTTTCACTGGTATGTTCTGTTTACAGCTCCAATGCATCAGCCTGCCCTGAGTGGTCTCCTTGTTCTGTGCACAGTCTGTGGCTACGGCAGGATGCAGACCATGACCGCAATCAGGTGGGACACTGATCGCATCCACATGCATCATCTGCTCAAATGAGTTAGCTCAACTGATCGGATCAGTGGGAAAAAAAAAACCAGTCAACTGATGATTAAAAACGTGATCAATTCAGTACAAAGGCTCAAACCAGTTTTTCATGTAGACACAGTATCGTTTGAGGTCAGTGTCTCTGTGTTCTAGGGACACAGTTCTTGTGTACTATCCTTCCTCCCACTTGATAGGGAAGAGAAATTAGATCCAGGCAAAGAAAAAATACAATTTTATATAACACCAGGCAAGGCAACTCTACCCTGGAGAAGGAGACCAGTCCTCCACTAGGGTATCCCAACAGCCTCTGGGTCAATGAATGTCAGGCTTCACAGAGAAATCTCAATATTTTGGTGTACACAGGGTTGCAAGAAGATGGTAACTCATTCTTTTCCTCTTGGCCGAAGGCTTCATAGGTAGGCAGTCATAACTCACTCTGTATCATCTCCCCACATCCCACTCAATCAAGTGAGAGAAAGCCAAGCCTTTTGTCCCTTGAGTCATTAATAAAGGATTAAGTTTATGATAGTTAAAAAAACAAACGAAAAAAAAAAACCAACAACAACCTAACTGTCCTGGCCCACAGACACTCAAAATTTATTTACTGAATGAATGTCCCAAAACAAGGAAGTGATTGAGTAAGTTATGCTTCATACACTGTAATTCTACAAAATGAAAAGGATGTGATATCTACAAGAGTACATTTGCTGACACGGAGAGACGTGAAGTAAAAGGAAAACCGAGAAAAAAAAGATTCCAAAGTGTAATAAGTATGCATTACTTTTGTAAAAGTAAACATGTATATTGTGTATATAAAAAATGTGCAAAGATTTTTAATAAAGATGAATTAATTCAGAAACACAAAAAGACAAAGAATATAATAAACACCATGTATCCACCATCCAGCTTAAGAAATAAATAATTGCCATTACAGTTGCAGCTTTCTTATCATATTTTCTTTCTTCCCTCTACCCTCAGAAGGCAACCACTATCCTGAATTTGGTGCTTATCGTTTCTAGATATGTCTTTATATTTTTTATATAGGTATATAGAAAGACCCTCAAAAAGATGGATTGAGACAGTTGCTGCAACAATGGGCTCAAGTACAGCAACAATTGTGAGGATGGCGCAGGACTGGGCAGTGTTTCGTTCTGTTGTGCACGGGGTCACTATGAGTCGGAACTGACTTGACAGCACCTAATAACAACAACAACGTGTATTTGTGCCTAGCAGGATATTTACCAAAATACTAATGGGCTATCTATGTTATAGGATTTTAGGAGACTTCTAATTTGTGGAGGAGGTACTTTTTCGTGTTCATTACATGTATTTTCTAGTTTTCTACAATAAGTATTTACTCATATTCATTCAACAACTGTTGATTATGCACCTACCATGTGCCAGGCACTGTTCTAGGCTTTGGGGATACAGAAATGAAAAAATAAAGTCATTGCTCTTGTAGAGTTTGCATTCTAGAAACATAGGTATTACTGGTGCAGTTTTTTTTATTGTGGTAAATACATATCTAACAAAACATATGTCATTTCAACATTTTTTTACATCAATTGTTTTAACACAAGCTAAAACAAGGAATTCCAATCATCAGTAGCTTCAAGAACATGGAATAGAAAGGTGATTCCACAAAGAGAAGACAAAAAAAGGAGCAGCAGCAAATGAAAGCACAACCTGTCTGTTCCCTATGGACTTGCTTCGTGTCCTAAATTTCCATTTCCCTAAATTGGGCTCTATAATTCCACATGCCTGAAAAATAAGGACTTTGTCAGTTTTCTTATATAGGGTCCTATTTATGGATAAATGCTGCTCAAATATACTGTCAGCATCTTTATTATAAGAGAACTTGGTAGAACAATTTAGAAATTTACACACTTCGTAAAGAAATCTAAACCATGGATTTAAACCATGGGATCTCTGGGTTGATACACATAATGTAGAGAATTCTGATATATATAGATAAAGCTCATGCTAATAAACATTTGGAAACATTTAGAAAGTAAAAGTAGAAAGTGGAAAGCAGACCATAGCTATAAATAAAAGCTGCAATGAAAGAGCTGCAATGATCTTTTGCTGCCTGATGAGAATTCTTTCAGATAACAAAAGTAAAAAAGATCATTATCCTTAGCAACAACCTAGCTTCTCAGTAACTTGAGCATGTCACCTCTGATGAGTTCTTCCCCTACTCCTCAGCTGCCCAGCACATGGTTGTATCATAGACTTCATCATCATCAGAAAACGGACCCACCCTCTGAAATCTCAATTTTCAGCCTCTCTCTCTCCAGCTACCACCTCCTAGCCTTCCAGCTGGCCTACTCCAGAATCCCTACTGCAACATTCCTTTCTTCTCGTGAGGCTTCTAATCTACTAACTGATCCACTTTGTCACCGTCCTTGGTACCCTTCTGTCTTCATCGCCCTCCCTCCTTGTCCAACTCAGATTCCACAGAATTTTTCAAATACCCTTAACTTCCTTGCTTCTTTGTCTTTCTCCCTTGTCTGGCAAAACCTCAATCTAGCTGACTGCAAACATCCACCTTTTCCATCCATGATAGCCTTTGGACAATTAAATAAATGAAACTGGAGACATCTACATTTTGGCTAAACGGTTTCACTTAGAATTTGTGTTTACAAGGCCCAAATGGGCACTCAGCACTGTCTGACAATCCAATTACATTTCTTCATGAGTGTGCTTTTCATCTCTCTGAGTCCACTTCTCAAACCTCTCCTATCAAAAAACAAACTCATTGCCGTGGAGTTGAATTCTGACTCATAGCGAACCTATAGGACAGAGTAGAACTGACCCCATAGGGTTTTCAAGGCTGTAAATCTTTACAGAAGCAAACTGCTGCACCTTTCTTCTGCAGAGAGGCTGGTGCGTTTGAACTGAAGACATTTTGGTTAGCAGCTGAGCACTTAACCATTCCAAGCTCTTAACCATTGTACCACCAGGGCTCCTCCCCTACTCTCCTCAAACTGCCCATCCCTTCTCCACACAGACTCTCATTTAACAGACTCATATCATTAAAAACATAGTCTCCATTAGATACAACACCAAATGCACAGCAACAAAAGACAAAATTGGTAAACTTAACTTCATCAAAATTAAAAACTTCTGTTCAACAAAGAACTTAAACAAAGTGAAGAGACAACCTACAGACTGGGAGGCTTTTTGAGGGAGCCATATATCAGATAAGGGCTTAGTATTCAGAAAATATAAAGAACTTTTACAACTTAACAAAAAGACAAACAACCCAATCAAAAGATGGGCAAAGGATCTGAACAGACATTTCACCAAAATAGATACACAATTGGCCAACAACAAGTCCATGAAAAGATACCCAATATCATTAGCCATTATGGAGATGCAAATCAAAACTACAATGAGATACCACTTCACTCCCACCAGGGTGGCTAAGATTAAAAAACAAACAAACAAAAAAGGAAAACAACAAATGTTTGCAAGGATGTAGTGAAATCAGAACCCTCCTCCATTGCTGGTGAAATGCAAAATGGTACAGCTGCTGTGGGAAGCATTTTGACAATTCCTCCAAAAGTTGCACATATAACATTAAAAAGAAAAAAAAAAGTTGCCTTTGAGTCAATTCCAACTCATGGTGACTCCACATGTTTCAGAGTAGTACTGCCCTCCGTAGGATTTTCAAGGCTACGATCTTTCAGAAGCAGACCGCCAGGCCTTTCTTACAAGGCGCCTCTGAGTGGGTTTGAATCACCAGACTTTCTGTTAGTACCCCACCTAATGACTCCAGAACTGCCATTTGACCCAGCAATTCTACTTCTAGGTATATACCCAAGACACTTGAAAGCAGAGATCCATACAAATACATACACACTAAAGTTCATTACAGCACTATTCACAACAGCCAAAAGGTGCAAACAATCTGAATGTCCATAAACAGATGAATGGAAAAACAAAACATGGTACATACATACAATGGAATATTACTCAGTCATAAAGAAAAACAAAGTCCTGATACATCCTACAACATGGATGAACCTTGAAAACATCATGCTGAGTAAAGTAAGTTAATCAAAAGAAGACAAATTTTGTATGACCACACTTAAATGAAATATCTAGAATAGGTAAATGTATAGATACCAAAGTTTACTAGTGGTTACCAGGTAGGAGGAAGAGGGGAAGGGGAGTCATTGTCTAGAAACCATAGAGTACCTGTTTTGGTAATAGAAAACTTGGCAATAGACGCTGGTGATGGTTAAATAACATGCTTAATATATCGGTCACACTGAATTGTACACGTAAAAAATGTTGAATTGGCAAATGTTGTGTTATATGTTTTTTACAATGATAAAAAAAAAAAATCTATAAAAGATACCTCCAATTTGCTTTTCACCAAATTGTCAAACCTACCTGCACCTGCACCATTTTGTCCATCTTTCTTCCTTTTAAAATACAGGAAATGTCCTTCCAGTCATGAAGAAGCAATCTTTCCACTTTTGTCTTAGAATTCATCCACACTTGCCCCATCTCACGACTTTACTCTTTCCATGTTTTTCCTCTATCTCTTGGACCACAGATCTCTTTCTTTCTCTAGGTCATTCCCATTAGTTCACAAATATGTGCTAGTATTTCCCATGTTAAAAGAAAAATAAATCCCCTCTTCACCTTCATGTCTTTATCTCCCTCCAATTATATTTCTCTGCTCCTCGAAACTTTTGGAAAATGTTGTATGGATTCATTCATTGTATTCTACCCCTCAATAATGTTCAACATTATCAACCCTTCTATCCTTTTTTTTAAAAAACGAAAACAAACAAAAAAGCTCTCTTGACTTCTGACCCCACATTCCTCTGATTGTCCTTTTTCTCTAATGTCCCAGGTCCAACTTTCTCAGGTTCTTAGTTGCTCCCTCCTCACTGTCCTACCTCGAAGTATTCCTACCCTCCATTCTTCCTCATCTTTCCCTCTCCATAGGTAATCTCAGGGATTCCCATTCTATGTATCACCTTTAAGCTGAGGCTCCCCGATTTTTATTTCTAGCCCAGACCTCTCCTCTGACCTTCACATTTGTAGTAGCTCCAAGTCTCTATTTGGCATCTCCACTTAGATGTCATACACACATCTCAAACTTGACATCGAGACAAGAAACTTGATTTTCCATCCCAAACCTGCTCCTCGCCCAGTCTTTGACATTTAATAAATGACATAACTACCTACCAACCACCTTGCTCAAGCCAACCACCTTGGAGTCATGTGCAATTGCCATTCATACTCCTGATCCAACAGTAAATATCAGCAATTACCGCGCCAAAATATATTTCAGATCCATGCAGTTCTCTCCATTTCCTGCTTGATCGGCTTCAAGCTGACACAACTATTCTCAGGGATGAGACTAGGGTAAGGCAAGTAAGATGCCTGAGGTGCAATATTTAAGGGAGCACCTTAAGAGTGAGTGCTTCACTCGCCTCACCCTAGTGGCCAGCCTTCCCTAAAGTTATCTCATTCTGTTCACCCACCCTTTCCACCCAAGCTAGAATTCTCTTCATTCTTCCCTTGAAAATACTAAATTCCTTTTTGCTTCAGAGCCTTTGCCCCTTGTGCTTATCTTATGGCTGTGTCTTACTTCTTACCCTAGTCTCTGATTAAATTTCACCTCCTCAGAAAGGCCTTCCTTGACCATTCAATCAAAAACAGACTCCCTCCTCAAGTTAATCCCTATGACAGCAACACATTCATTCCACCATATTGGATATCATATCTATTTACCTGTCATTTAATTCCTGTCTCTACCATTAAAAACAAGCTCCATCGGGTCAGCAACTCTGTCAATTAACCACTGAATTCCCATGGCTAAACACCTTACATACAGAATAAGTACAAATATTTATTAAATGAATGAAGCAAGCAGGTTAACCTCCTGGAAATTCACCTCAAAAAAAAAAATTTATAGAGATGATGTTTCTGGAAAATTTATTATCCACAGAGGAAGGAAATACATAGTTCATTAGTTAAGATAATTGTAGACTCTGGGTTCAAGTCCCAGCCCTACCACTTACCAACTTGTAACTCTGGGCAAGATTTTATAAATCTCTCATGTACTGAAAAGGAGATAATAATAGTACTTACTTTGCAAGGTTGTTGTGAGGATTGAATGAGATAACTGGTCAAAGCCCTTAGCACAGTGTCTGATACTTAATAAGCAAAACTAATTATTATAAGATACTTTATGAAAACTTGGTAGACATGAGGCTTGAAACACCATCTTTCATATACAAAGATGATTCATTATCAGGAATGCAATCTAATCCTTTTCACTGAATATTTATGGCATTATCTATTAAGTGCCAGTCTCTGTACTAGGCACTGACTAAACATGAATTAGGCACGGTTTCTGTCTCTCAGAAGCCACAGGGTGGTACCTCGTTATGGCTGTTAGAGTCTGCTATGCTCACCGGCACTTGGCATTGTTTAGTCTATGAACCTCACAGCTCCATCCTTCTCTATCTGCCATCTGCCTTTGAGACTGCAAACATCGATGATCAGGGCGAGGCTCTACTCTGAGGCCGTGGAACAGCTTCCTTCTCTGTGGGACTCTACCTGGCCTGCTCTGAGTAATCGTTTGAGAGTTCTGCAGTCAAATTTTGGCTCACAACATTGCTCAATCTTCTGAACTAGTCAGCCTTCTACACACATCCCGCCCCCACCTAACTTCCCATCGGTTGGCAAATTCAAATTTATCCTTCAGGGAAATTCATTTTTGACAACTCAACCTTCAGGAAGCCATTCCCAGTCCCCCAAGGCTGGGTTAAGTATACTCATTTGCCATCCCTTAGCAGGCTGAATTGTAATTATATATGTCCTTATTGGACTGTGAGCTCCTTGAAAGCAGGTAGTGCATCTAACTCATACCAGCATTTCTAGTGCCTGGTCCCTACTAGGTGCTCCATAAATTTTTTGTAAGTAAATGAGATTTCTGCTTTCATTGTCCCGAGGCTTTAGCAAGTGGGAAGTAGGGAGCAAAAACAAGATGACGGGGATGGGGAAAGGAGGAGAATGCCATATTGCTATGCACCAACTCTGTAAGAGATTCCCAAGATTCTTATGGAAATATTATGGTATAAAGCTATTATCAAAGATAATTACTCTTGCCAGAGGCTAAGGAAAGGGGGAAAAGGAGTTACAGCTGAAGGGATACTGAGTTTCTGTTTGAGCTAATAAAAACTTTTAGAAGTGGATAGTGATGATAGTAGCACAATAGTGTGAATGTATAATGTTATTCAATTGTACACTTCAAACGGTTAAAATGGCAAACATTTTGTTATATATATTTCACCACAATAAAAAAAAAAAAAACCTTATGTATATATGATCCCAATCTTTACACACAGGAACAAATAGGAAAAAGACCAAAGATATTAATACACCTTATGTCTACATTACATGATGGATAATTTGCATTTTACTGTATGTTTTCGTCTATATTTTCTACAGTTAACATTTCCATTCAGAAAAAAAAAATGTTATCAAAACCAAAATGAAATAAATTGTGGTGCGCTAGCAAAAACAAATAGATAAATAATAACTACCCGTGCAGGAACATTTTTCTAGATATTTTTAAAAAGGGAAGAGATTAAAAAGAAAAAAAAAGGAGGGGGCAGAAAAGACACTCATGTGTGGTCCAGGCCAAGATTTTCCTTCACTTTTCTTTAATCCACTTTCAAGCTGTAGGTTGAAACCCATGTGTAAGATATGAAATGATTTAAAGGGCTGTAATCATCATAAAAAAAAATAAACAGAATAGAAAAGCTCAGAGTGCATCACTTGTAGTGAGGGTATTATTTCACAAAACTTTAGATATGAGTGTGCAGGTCATGATGTAACATAAATATTTCTCAGGGTGGGTTGTGGTCAAAGAAAGTTGGGAAGCTACTGCTTAGGTGATATGCCTGCTGTTGGAACCATGCAGCGAGAGGAGCAACAGGGTTTCCCAGGAAGGGAATTCTACAGAAGAAAAGAAGTGAATCTCTCTACTAAGGGCCTCTAGAGGAAAAATGAAGGCCTTGAAGGATGAGCAAGCATTTGGCACAGATCTCCATGGTAACCAGGGGAAGTCATGAACTGCTGCTGGCGACTGACTCTCAGCCACTTGGGAGCCGGCTCATCAGCATCTTACCTTGTAATGTAGCCACTAGTCCAGTACTAATTCCTGAAATGATGTCACTAAGCAGCCATTCCTTGACTCGGTATTTGGGGAGCCACTCCAAAATGGGCAGAAGAGTCTTCAGTACATGAAGGGCTCTCTTTCTTGAACAACTGTTAAAAAGCAAGCAGATGGGGTTTCCAGTCCAATCTTGGTCACCACCAATTGCAAATCAAAAAGTTATGAACTGAACTCTACATTTATAACTATTTAGAAAAAGAATAAGAATTACATGGAAAATACTAACACTGAAGTGCTTACCATGATGCCAAGAACTGTATCTATCCTTTTAAATGCACTGTACTAGAAAACACAGGATTAAGTGTCCCCTCCCCACTTCCACCTTTTTTAATCCTCTGAGAAAATATCCCTACACAAGAACCCATTTAATGGTGCAGCCACGGGGTCTCTAAATGGAGATTAATTTTCAGACTTCTAACCCAGGCACCTTCTTCTTACTTTTCTTTCTTTCTTTTTTTTTTTTTTTTAAGAAAAATAAACACAGTGTATATTTTGGCATCATGAGTTTAGAGCCGGTTTTTACAGAAATCTTAGTGTGATGAATGGATACTTTGTTGTTCCTTGCTGCTTAGTATTGTTTAAATTTGGCAGCCTATATATGAAAGAGATTTAAAATACATCATCAACAGCAGGTGAACCTTACTCGGCTCCTGATTCAAATAAATTTTTTTTAATTATGGCATTTATGAGACAATTGGAAATTTGAACAATGACTAAATATTTGCTGATGTTAAATATATATTTTTTTTTAGGCGTGATTGCAGAATTGTGGCTATATTAGAAGTTAGTCTTTGGCGATACATACTGAAATACATGCAGAAAAAAACATAATTATGGGATTTGCTTCAAAATAATACAGGAGGGGGCGACCAAGTCAGTGGGGACAGATGAAACAAGATTAACTTTGAGTTTGATCACTGGTGAAGCTGGATGGGGGGTTAAAAACTTAGAGGGGAGGTTCTTTTTTTTTTTAATTAATTTTTATTAAGCTTCAAGTGAACATTTACCATTCCAATCAGTCTGTCACATGTAGGTTTACATACATCTTACTCCCTTCTCCCACTTGCTCTCCCCCTATTGAGTCAGCCCTTTCAGTCTCTCCTTTCGTGCCAATTTTGCCATCTTCCCTCTCTCTCTATCTTCCCATCCCCCCTCCAGTCAAGAGTTGCCAACACACTCTCCAGTGTCCACCTGATTTAATTAGCTCACTCTTCATCAGCATCTCTCTCCTCCCCACTGACCAGTCCTTTTCATGCCTGATGATTTGTCTTCGGGGAAGAGGGGAGGTTCTTTATACTACTGTGTCTATCTTTGAAATGTTCCATAAAAAAAGGGTTAAAGAAAGAAAATCTGGTAGTAGTTGACTATTCTCTAAATTATGTTTGCGGTAACTAATTACAGGTGGCGCATTTGGGTTTAGGCACGGATGATGGTTCCCTTCAGGGTCCTACTGCCTCACAGTTAATAATTTAGAGCACGGGGCGCTCTCCCGTATTCTAGCTTTCATTCCGTGTCTCTGAATGATATCCTGCCCAGGGACTAATTACCAGACAAGCAAGGCACGCACGGGCTTACTTGTTCTTACTAATCTGTAGTGCACAGTTTCACCTGTTTTTCACCATATTAGCGATGTGGTGAAACCCATGTGAAACTGTGCACTACAGATTAGTAAGTAAACCCTTGCGTACCTTGTTTTCTGGTTAATCTGCCCCTGAATTCCTGCCTAGATTAGTTTGGGAGTTTCAAGACCTCCCGGTCAGGTGATGGGCTTACCCATCATCTCTTTTTAAATGATTCCCTTTCCTCCCTTGCTCTCCTCAGCCTGAACTTCACCAAGAAGACATTGGGGATCGCTGTATCTCCAGGCACACTCTGGGTTTCCTCACCAGCGGAAAGAGAGAGACGAGGCTCCCAGAACACAATCTCCCCAAAGACAAGTTTCCGAGAGTCCATTTCGGGGCCAAGAATGATGGAGCCACCCTCTGCCCAGGAAAGACCGCGTCGGGAAGGGAAACAGCCCTGGAATCCCCAGAGTCCAAGCCGCGGAGGAGCTGCGCGCCCCGCAGCCGGGGCCGCCTACGCTTTCGGCGCTGCCGCGAGGCGCCGCTACCTGCAGCCCTTGGCCAGGCGCTCCCGCAGTGTCCTGCGCTCCTGCAGGCGCCGCTCGTGCTGCTCCTCCCAGGCCAGCTCGCTGTAGACCGGCCGCGACACCACGTAGCTGCCGCTGTACTCTGGGAGTTGTGGCCGCTCGGACCTGCTACCAGGCGCAGCCATGACCTACGAGGCGGAGTGCGACGAGGATGAGGGTGGAGATGGAGTCGGGAGGAACATCGGAGGTGAAGAGAAAGGGGCAGGAAGAGACGACCCCTTTCAGCAGCCCGGCCTGTTGAAGCCGATCGGGGAGAGCCTGAGCCGCACCCTGCCGCCCTGGGCGCTCGCGGCCAGCATGCAGGGGTATCTGTGGGTCCCTTGACCTGCACCTGAGGGAGTGAGTCCCACTTTGGGGGCTTCCCTAGCGCCACCCAGGCCCTGCCGGTGGACAGCTGGGGCGCTGTCCGCGTCCTGAAATTTCCCTAAACCAGGGGGCGCGTGCGAGGTGGGAAGGGGGTCCTGAGCCTCACTCCCACCCAGCTCCGCTCTGGACCCTCTGCACAGTCCCCGGCCAGCACTGGGACCCTCAGGGCTCACCCCAGGTCCCGAGGCGACGTGCGCTCCGGGCAAATTCCTACAGCCGGGCGCAGCTCTCCAGGGCGCAGCTCTCCAGGGCGCAGAACTTTGAGAAGTGGAGCAGGTCACCTCCCCGGGCCTGTTTTCCTACCCTCCTTCTCCCTCTCTGCTTCTAAGAAAGGAGGCTGTTCTGGCCCCTGCCTGCCCGCTCCGTGCCCCTTCACTAGCCACAGCCCCAACCATCGTGGCCTCCCCGGGAATTAAGTCAGGGCCGGGTGGGAGGGTATGGGAACCGCATCATCACGCAGCGAGCTCACCTGATTAGGCTCGCGCCGGGCCCGGAATGCCTCCAGGACAGCTGTTCGGCTGCCTTTATATCCTTTGCCGAGGGCAGTGGGACGTTTATTTATGGAGCAACAGAGACACCCTGGTTGAAAAGGAAAGACACAGGTAGAAGCAGTCCTTTCCCTATTCTACCCGGAAAGAAATCCTACCCCTCCCTCATTCTTTCCCCTTCCCGAACCAGGAAGGCTGAGGCTTCTTAACTGTCACGCAGGGGCCACCCGGATCCTCACTCACTCCTCAATTACTAACCCAGGCTGCAGGATCAGGGCCAGGCTAGGTCCTGGGACACTTGTTACCGGAGGTCTGATCCGGCCTTGGGGAAGGGTCAGATTTGCTGGAGTGTTCACCTTGACTCCTAAGTCGTGTAGGATCAAAAGAAAAAAAAGGATCAGGGTGCCCCATATTCTGGCACGCCTGCTCATGCCAGGTGGGGAGGAAAGGGGGATCAGAGCAGTGACCAGTTTGGCTTTGGATTTCTAGAAAGTCTTTAAGAGTACCCAGAGAGTGGTGGTTATAGAGGGGTTCACTTTGTATTAGTCATAAATTTTAGATACATATTCTATGCATTTTTTGTGTATATGTGTGTCGTATATTTATCAAAATAAAGTGTTCATGTTGCCCCTTTCTTACCTGTCTCTCTCCTTCCTCTTCATTCTCATTTATCTGGAAAATTAGAGAGGCAATAAACTGGACTAGACCAGAATCAGATCTAAAAAGGGAGAGGGGGAGTTGGATCGGTGTTACTCCATCTGTGTTTTGTCTTTTTCTGGGATGAATCTTACTAAAACGAACTGAAGTAGGGTTTAGGTGAAGAAGAAAGGGGAAATTCTCACCAGGTTATTAGTGTTCTGAGCATGAAGCCCTGGTGGTGCAATGGTTAAGCGCTCAGCTGTTAACTGAATGATTGGTGGTTAGAACTCACCAGCTGCTCCATGGAAGAATGTTGCGGCAGTCTGCTTCTGTAAAATATTACAGCCTTGGAAACTCTATGGGGCAGTTCTACTCTGTCCTGTAGGTTTGCTATGAGTCAGAATCAACTCAACAGCAACAGGTTTCTTTTTCTTAAATTCAGAAAAGGCTGCAAAATATGGACCTTCTAGATACCAGCCTTCTGTTATCTGCAGGATTATGTAGACCATGACAATTCTACGAGCTCCAGGAAACAGAACTCTCAGGAGAACCCTAATGTAAATCCCCTGAAATTGTATTCATCATGGAGTGAGCATGTGTGTTTTCCTGAGGAATGAATGAGTCAACAGCTTTCAACAGATCTTCGAAGGCTTATTTGACCCAAATGAGGTTAAGAGCCACTGAAGAAGGAACCTGGAAAGAAAATCCAGGGAAGGTAATCCCAGTATGGGTGAAGTCAGCACAACTTGACTAATGTAAATGAAGACATAAGATAAAAGGACAATTTCAGTAAATGCTATAACATAAAAAAAAAAAAATTTATTTTTTTATTTTTTTATAACATACACAATTTTGCAGCAGCAGTAAAAACAATGTGTGGTTATGTAGGTAGATATGGACACATGTGTGTGTATATGAAGGCGTATGTAAGTAAATGCACATGCATGTATAAGTGTATCTGTAAGCATGTGTATACACACGTTTGTGTGTGCTGCATATATATTCACATACAGAACAATCCACTTGGGGGCACAGTTACAGAAGCTTCCTAGACATATCCAAACAACTTAGGGGATTGGCTTACTGGGTCAAAAGACTCAGGACCATAGTCTTGGAGGACAACTTAGTCAATTGGCATAACACAGTTCACAAAGATAATGTTCTGCATCCTAGTTTGGTGAGCAGAGTCTGGGGTCTTAAAAACTTGTGAGTGACCACCTAAGATACAGCTATTGGTCTCTGCCAATGTGGAACAAAAGAGAATGAAGGAAATCAGAGGCTCAAAGAGGAAACTAGTCCACAGGACTAATAGCCCACATGAACCACAACCTCTTCTAACCTGAGACCAGAAGAACTAGATTGTGTGTGGCTACCACCACTGTCTGTTCTGACCAGGGACACAATACAAGGTCCTGGATAAAATGGGAGAAAAATGTAGAAGAAAACTCAAATTCCTAAAAAAGGCTAGACCTACAGGACCAATAGAGACTAGAGGAACTTCTGAGACTATTGCCCTAAGATACCCTTTAAACTTGGAATTGAAGCTATTTCTACAGGTCACCTTTCAACCTAATAATATACTGGCTTGTAAAATATAGGCGATCCCTGGGTTATGAAGATTTGTTACTAAGTCTGTCTTTAAGACAAATTTGTAGGTAAATCAGAACAGGTACATTTGGTTCTTATGTAGCTTCAGGTAGTTAAATGTTTGTCTTAGTATATAATATATATTTTACCTTTCTATGCATATAAAATGCTTAAACAGTTCCAAACAGCGCAATCTTTTCATGAGCATCACAAAGTAGTTCATGCATTTGTTATTACAAACCATTATATGTATTTAACTCAAACTTTTAACTTAATAGTCTTTATAGCAGTCTATCATTAAGTACAAGTTGCCCGTAAGTTGAACGTTCGGAACAGGGGCGCTGCCTGTAAATAATATCACCTGTGAGTAATGTGCTCCCTTAAACAACTACTTATATGAGACCAAACAGTAAACAGTTACCCAAAAGCAAAGACAAGAAGGCAAGGAGGGGAAGGGAAGCTAGATCAATCCAAACAGAACAAATACAATGGAAATAATGAGAATGCTGACACATGGTAAAAATTGTAATCAATGGCATGGAACAATTTGAATAAAAATTGTTAAAGGGGAACCTAATTTGCTGTGTAAACTTTCACCTAATAAAATATTATTTAAAAAAAAAAAAGGAAAGTGAGATAATCCAGGCCATGAACTCTGGAATTCTTACCACCTGCCAAGGAGAGGAAAAAAGTCCATGGTATATGTTTTGTTCGCATATATCAGTGATCTTTATTTATCTGGGGGCTATTCTATGCCCCAGAGAATATTTAGCAATGTCAGGAGACATTTATGCTTGCCACATCTGGGAGGATACTACTGGGATCCAATGGGTACAGGCCAGGGACACTACTATACACCCTATAACATCCCGTTAAGGCTATGTATGTGATTTTTAAATTTTATTTAATTATTAATTGTTACATGTACCAAGCATATGCATCTCTCTCTCTCTTTGTGTGTATATATACCTTTAAAGGGAATCTGCCAGGCGCTCCTTGGAAACTCAATGGGGCAGTTCTACTCTGTCCTAATTGACTCGACGGCAGTGGTTTAGTGGGTATACCTTTAAATGGCATATGATTGCTGAATATGCAGCTCAACTACACTGAAATATAGATGTTTAAGCACTGGGTTAATAATTGAAAGGTTGGCGGTTCAAACCGTCCCAGAGATGCTTTGGAAGAAAGACATGGATATCTGCTTCTGAAAAGTCACAGCCTTCAAAACTCTGTGGAGCAGAGCTCTGCTCTGAAACACACGGGGCCATGAGCTGGAATCAACTCCATGGCAACTGGTTTGGTTTTTTTGGTTTCATTTGTTATAGATTCTGGCTGTACCCACTCCATATACCCTCATGCATACTTTAGATTGTTAGATGGAGTTGGTTCCGTTAAGGTCCAGTTAAAACATTATTTCCCCCATGAACATTCCTGATCCTCTCAGTATCTTATCTCATCCTCTGTTAAAACATATCTCACTATCTACCTCAGTCAGCATCATCATTTTCCATACAGACAAGTCTTATCTCTCACACTATACTAAAAACCTCTTGAAGACAAGCACTGTGCCTCCCCCAATGATAGTTACATTTTAGAATGTTTTCTAAGCAGACATATCTAAAGCCCCCATAATTAATCACATATCAGTCTTCAACTTTTTTTTCTTATTCTTCAATTAAGACCATATCACAGATATCTTTCCAGGTCAGTACATATGGATTTTTCTTAACCTTGTCTATGGCTTCCCAGGATTCCAGAATATTGATTCATCTTTATAACATCTTCATAATTCCATAGTAACTCACCTAGATGACTCACTACTCTTTATTGAATGGATGTAGAGGCATTTTTATATAACTCATCCCACTGGTAGGGCTTTCTGCTCCCTGTTTCTTGCTATTTTGAACACTTTTAGTTGGGTTCAGTCAGCCCTGTGGATCACTTTGCATCTGAACTTGGTGATGGTGTGGTGATGGTGATTCAAAGCAAGAAGGAGTGGGGTAAAAAACAAAACCGAACCAAACCCGCTTGCCCTCGAGTGGATTTCCATTCATGACAACCCCATGTGTTTCAGAGTAGAACAGTCCTCCATGGGGTTTTCAATGGTTGTCATCTTTGGGAGTAGATCAACCAAGCCTTTCTTCTGAGGTACCTCGGGGTGGGTTCGAACCACCAAACTTTCAGTTAGCAGCCAAGCGATTAACCATTTGTGCCACCCAGGGACTCACAGGGTGGAGCAGAAGAGGAAAAAGGGCAGAGAAGAAAACAGGCTACTGAGTAGCACTAGGAGTCAAAGATGTAACTTCCTTTGGAGCATAGACAGAATCCTTCTCTAGGTGCTTTGGACTGTACCTGTCTATATAAGAATTCAAGGAGCCCTGGTGGTACAATGATCAGACACTCGGCTGCTAACTGAAACGTCAAGGTTCGAACCCACCAGCTGCTTGCTGTGCAGGAGAAAGAGTTGACAATTTGCCTTTGTAAAGGTTACTATTCTACTCTGTCCTATAGGGTTGCTATGAGTGGGAATCTACTTGACGGCAGTGGGTCGTATAAGAATTCAGGTGCAGTAATCACATTGTAGTAAGCCCTTCCTGTATCTGGGGGAGCAGATTGTTTTTTTACCTGTTAAATGTCTTTTCTAAGCCAACGTAAGTGGTACATGGACAAAATGGCATCTCCCCCACAGGTTTTTATAGAAGCATAGAGCTGCTTTCGTATAGGTAAAACACAGTGTCTGAATGTGCCTGCCTTTTAAAAACAGAGAGGAGTAGGGGTGATAGCAGCCTGCTCTCCCCACCCAGTTAATTTGTCATATTAAACACTGCAGATTACTCATTTTTGTTTTACAAATCAAGCTTCACCTGTTTCACGTAGAGGTAGATGGTTCTTATTTATCAGAATTTAATCATTTCCAGAGCATTTTTCTAAAAATGATAGATGTATCTCTTTAAAAGAGTGTCAGACAATATTACTGTTACTTTTCTGTACTTCTTTAGCAGCTAAAGTTGATTTAAAATGTTTTTGTTATTTATCATTTAGGCATTTGGAGTGTAAGACGAAATCTACTGTTAGATCTACTCATTCATTCACTCACTCTCCTATTCATTAAAAAGATTTATTAGAATTTATTTGGGCTTGCTATCCATACAGTGATGAACAAAAGAAGCACAGACCCTGGTCTCACGTGTGGTCCCAAAAATATATAGACTATTTCACTGATTCTAAAATGCACATTTATTCACATTTTATTAGGATCCATCTAACAATTGATGGTACACTGTAGTTCATTAGCAGAACTTTTTTCTGTCTTGGTAATTCATAAAATAGTTGTGAATTTTATAATTAACAGCACCCTAGATTTGATGAAATATGGGTCTTTTTAAGTTAATGAGTATACCTATGCTTTTGAGTGACTATGTGTGTTACAATAATTATTTGAGGTTGGTGTTAATTTGAGGGCAGTCAGTCTTGCTACTTTCTTCTGGCCTAAAGGACAAATATTGTGGTGTGAATTTCTTTATATATAAATAGAAAATTTCAAAAGTCCTCTGATCAGAAGAACTGTAAAAGAAAGGGAATATGCAAATAATGCCAAAATAATTCTGTTTTCAAAAGCAATCTAGATTCGGATTCTTCTCCCTCTGTATCTTTGAATTATAACATTTGTAGCTTATTTATTATTTTTTTATGTAGAATTGAATTGAATCGCTTCTGTTTGGAGGCAGCTTTTGGAGGCCACTGTTATCCACATTTAAAAGAGAAATGCTTCATATTCTAGCGTGGCATTACTGATCAATTAAAGTCCTAAAAAAAAAATGGCCTGGGAAATTGGCCTTTTCTCTGGCAAAATTAAGCCTTAATGCTGAACTTTTAATTATATTATTAATTTTCTCAGGACAATGGATGCTAAATTTCTGCTCAAAAAAAGAACTTACATTTTCTCTCAACTCTTCTGATCTCACCTTCTCTGAACAATTTGTCGGGCTTATTTTCAGTAACCAAGTAGTTTTGAATTCAATTGTTCTCTATTTGTTTCCTGTATGTTACTTTTTCCCCTTTCCAGTTATAAGATATACTCCCTAAGGATAGCAATTAAATCTTATATGTCTTTTATTATATTAAAAAGTAAAAAAGGACTATAGTGGACAATTTGAAAAAATATGTTGTTCTTAGTTGCCATGGAGTCAGCTTCAACTCAGGAAGACCTTATATATAACAGAAAGAAATTTTGCCCTGTCTCGTGCCATCTTCATGATCTTTGAGGTTTTTGAGCCCATTGTTGAGGCTATTATGTCAACCCATCTGAGGATTTTCATAGTTTTTGCTGACCCTCTACTTTACCAAACATGATGCTTTTTTCTAGCAATTGGTCTTTCCTGATGATGTGTCCAAAGTAAACAAGACAAAGTCTCGCCGTCCTTGCTTCTTAGGAGCATTCTGGTTATATTTCTTCTACGACTGATTTGTTTGTCCTTCTGGCAAACCAAAAAAAACCAAACCCAGTGTCGTCGAATCGATTCTGACTCATAGCAACCCTATAGGACAGAGTAGAACTGCCCCCATAGAGTTCCCAAGGAGCGCCTGGCGGATTTAAACTGCCGACCCTTTTGTTAGCAGCCATAGCATTTAACCACTAAACCCAACCAGTGCTACGCATGATATATTCAACATTCTTCACAACACAATTCAAATGCATCATTGTCCAGCTTTCACAGGCATATAAGGTGCACCTGTGTACCTTAGTCATCAAAGTGGCATCTTTGCTTTTTAGATCTTTAAAAAATTCTTTTGCAGCATATTTTCCCAATGCAACACATCATTTGATTTCTTGACTGCTGCTTCCATGGGCATTGATTATTGATCCAAGTGGAATAAAATTCTTGACAACTTCAATGTTTTCTCCGTTTATCATGATGTTGCTTATTGGTCCAGTTATAAGGATTTTTGTTTTCTTTACCTTCAGGCATTGTAATCCATGCTGCAATCTTTTACCTTCATCAGTAAGTGCTTTAGGTCATCTTTATTTTCAGCAAGCAAGGTTGTGTCATTTAGATATTGCAAGTTGTTAATGAGTATTTCTCCAGTCTTAATGCCATGTTTTTCTTCAGATAGCCCAGCTTCTTGGATTATTTGTTCAGCATACAGATAGAATAAGTAAGTAAAGTGATACAGCCTTTCCGAACACCTTTTCCAATTTTAAACCACACAGTATATCCCCTTGCTCTGTTTAAACACCTGCTTCTTGATCCATGTACAGATTCCACATGAGCACAATTAAGTATTATGGAATTCTGAAAAATATATTATTAAAGTATAAAACAGAAAATACAATCACTTCTTATCCCATTTGCTTATTTCCTTCTGATCTTTTTTTTTCTTTCTATGCAGCCATGTATATACATTTTAAGTAAAATTATGATGCCACTCTTCTTTTGTATCCCTACACAGTACCTTGGCAAATTATGACAATATAATAGGTATTAGATAAATACTTGTTAAATTATTGATTGATTGTTGAATGATGGGATCTTGAGAAATGGTTGGATAAGAATGAAACTAATTTAGAAAGATAAGAATCCATCTTTTAAAAAAAAAGATAAATTCTTTCTAAACCTTGTGTAGCAGTTCATTGCAATTTAAAACAATTTTCAGCATAAATAAAACTTAATTTTTATGTAATACAATAAATGTCTCAGCCAGTAGGTGATGGTTTGATAATAGAGTGAGAAAAAGGAAATTTGAGGGCTAGTTCAGGTAAACAGTGACGTGCTGTGTGATCAGACATGGGATGTTTAAGTATTCCACTCATTCATTCTTCATTTATTTATTCATTCATTCAGTGAGGGTTTATTGAGCCCTCTATTTGTGTTAGATCTACCGTAAGTGCAAGGGATACTGTAGTTAACAAGTTTGACCAAGTTCCTGTACTCAAAGGACTTATAGACCAGTGGAAGACAATGGTGATGAGCAAATAAATAAATGATAATACTCAATTATAATAAAAGCTATAGGAGAAACAAACAGGAGGTTGTCTTGCTGAATAACTAATGGCGGGCAGTATACAGTGCTAGGAGAAGGAAGACCGCTATAGATGGGGTGGTCAGGAAAGGCTTTTTTCTTTCTGAGGAATAACATTTGACCAGAAACCTGAAGGATGAAGAGATGGCCTTCTTGGAAAAGGGAAAAAGTGCAAACAACCAGAGTCAAGAAAGAGCTTGATATGTTTAAGAAACAAAAAAGGCCAGTGCAAGGTGTTTTGGCCTTTGGTTCTGCTTCCTGAGAGCTGTACCGCACCTGAGGTCAATGAATGCTGACGAGACCAGGAGGGACCAATGGAGGCCAGTGCAGACTAAACCTCAGAAGCCATGATGTAATCTATCATGGCCACATGGTGAGACCAATAAAGGCCTTGGAAAAAGGAGGCTCAGTGGGGCTTCCTGGGTCTTGGGAGGATAAGTGAATCTCATGGGGACATAAAAACTTTGTGCCAAGAGCCCTCCTAGACCTTGCCCTATGTATCTGTATCCTTTTTTTCTGCTAAATTAAGGATAGCCATTTCCTTGGAGTTTGTAAGTCCTTACAGGAGACTGTCTTCAAAAACAGAATGGGCTGGTACCCGCTGGCCTAGCCCCAGGTGCATGGGGATGAGAAAGAGAGAAGAGGCTGACCGCTGATGAGACAGAGAAGGCTGAATGGAGCTAGTGTGGCTGATATTCAGATACTTCAGATCCGGAGATAGCAAACCCGGAGTCTTTGGTATGTATGTGGCAATTAAAACTAGGCATTTAAGGAGAGGGAGTAGACAGATAAAAGGACAACACACAGCCCTTGGGCAGTCCAACATTTAGAGGTCACATAGAGGAGGAAGAGAGGCTTTTTTTCTTCTGTGAAATGCAGATAATCTTTGAACTCAGATGGTGAGAAAAAAAAAAGCTCTAAAAAAGGTTGGAACTCCTTGGAGAACTATTCTCTAAATAAAACTATTTTGGCAGCTTTTTTTTTTTTTTTTTAATGACACATTTAAAGGAAAAAAATCTTAATATTTAAAATTTATTCAATTGTTTCTGATTATTACATGTGTGATCAATAACTTGACTTTTTCAGTAATGGTGGTACCTTACACTAAGTTCTCCTTAGTAGTCAAGGTAACTCATGTAGATCTGAGAAGAAATTGATTCAAGCTGTCACACTAACTACTTTATATAGAAAACAGCAGAGCATACCATCTGAGGCAGTTTATCTTTTTTGGCTGGCTAGCAGTTACTTCGCTTTATGAAGAATGCTTTATAAATTTATCCATATTTCCTTTATTGAACTATAAACTGGTAACAACACAATCCTAAAATCTACTATCAAATTCTTCATTTAAAATGAATCTTAAATAATAACAGAGAGAAAGCCTATCACTCATAAAGAGACAGGCTGGTCAGGTGGGCGGTGAAGAATGAGGGAAGGAAGAAGCTGAGGGAGGTAGAAGAGAAAGAACCATAGACCAAGACAGGGGAGAGAGACCAGGATGGAGGCTTGTGGCATTATTTGTACTGGATGTGCCACATTGCCCAGTGTAGTCTGACTTGAACCTTAATTTGAAAACTAAACAGCTTTTGAGCATAAGCATTATGTTGAGGTAGGTATTATACTCCCATTTTACATATGAGGAGATACATGCAGAAAGGCCAGGTAATTTTCTCAAGATTGCACAGCTTCACCAAGCTGAAACATGAACCCAAGCAATTTGACTCCAAAGCTCACATTCTTAAATACTATGAAAGTATACAGGTGTTTAGCAACATCATCTTTCCTCAACAATATTATCATAGGATTTCCAGCCCTATTCTATTACCCAATCCAGGCTTCATGGGCCCTTCTCTAAGTCTCAGCTTTTAAGTTCCCTCTTTTGATATAATATTTTAAAGTACAGTCCAAAAAAAAAAAAAAAAAAAAACCCGTTGCCATCAAGTCAATTCTGACTCATAGAGACCCTATAGGACAGAGTAAAACTGCCCCCCCCCATAGAGTTTCCAAGGAGTGGCTGCTGGTAGATTTGAACTGCCAGTCTTTTGGTTAGCAGCAGTAGGTCTTAACCACCATGCCACCATACAGACAATGGGATACTAGGGAATACTAACAAGGTACCTCAATATATACAGACTTGGAAAGAAATCCAAGGTGTATTGTAGATGAAAAACAAAAAGCAAGGTACAAAAAGTGGGTAATGATATGCTCATATTTATATGTCGTTGTTGTTAGGTGCCATCAAGTTGGTTCTGACTCATAGTGACCCTATGTACAAATGAAGGGAATATAAAATTGTATATTATATCTATCAGGATCCTAGCAAGAAACAGATGGCACACTTAAGTGGAGATGATGAAGGAATTGTTTATAACAGTGTAACAGGGTCAAGGAAAACCAACAAGGTATGAAAAAACACCAGGATTAGCTGAAAGGTGCTGTCAG
The DNA here is from genome assembly GCF_030014295.1 of Loxodonta africana. Classification (NCBI taxonomy): domain Eukaryota; kingdom Metazoa; phylum Chordata; class Mammalia; order Proboscidea; family Elephantidae; genus Loxodonta; species Loxodonta africana. The sequence goes on from NC_087349.1 coordinate 41,787,101, forward strand.
AGGTCACAGAAGGGAATTGTCAACAATCCTAGCCTCCTCTTTTAAGGAGTTGTTATCAGAGTCCAAGGTGCTATTGGAGAGGGCTGCCCAACAAGAACTGTGACTTTCAGCAGAGGAATGGAGTCACTGCTAATTCCAGGCCCAACAAGGAGGGAACTGGGGGAATAAATATTCCTACTTCTCGCCTTCCTTCCTCTGATCACAAAAGAGAAGAATGGAGAGAGTATGTTGTTGTTTGATGCCTTCAAGTCAGTTCTGACTCATAGCGATGCTGTGTACAATACAATGAAACACTGCCCTGTCCTGCACCATCCTCTAAGTAGTTGCTATGCTTGAGCCATTGTTTCATCCACCGTGTCAGTCCATCTCATTGAGGGTCTTTCTGTCTTTTGCTGATCTCTACTTCACCAACCATGATGTCGTTCTCCAGGGACTGGTCCCTCATGATAACATGTCCAAAGTATGTGAAACAAAGACTCACGATTCTTGATTTTAAGGAGCAATCTGGCTGTACTTCTTCCAAGATAGATTTGTTCATTCTTCTGGCAGTCCACTGTATATTTAATATACTTCATCAACACCACATTTCAAAGGTATCAATTCATCTTCAGTCTCTCTTATTCATTGTCCAGCTTTTAAATGCATATGAGGAGATTGATAATACCATGGTGTGATGGTTAAGATTGTGTGTCAATTTGGCTAAGCCATGATTCTCTGTTTTGGCAGTTGTATAATGTTGTGATCACCTCCCTGTTGAAATTTGATAAGCAATCACCTCCATGATGGAATATGCTGAGTGGTACCTGCGAGGGTGACCTGTGGAGGCTCACTCCCCCCTCAGTCTTCATCTCTCTGCCCTCTGCCACCTACTTCCTTCCTGCTTACCTTGCCAAGGATTTTGACTTGTTCTGGATCCTGCAGCTAGCTCTTGTTTGTCTGACCTCCAGCTCTTGGGACTTCAGCTAGCAGCTTACCTGCCAATCTTGGGTTCACCAGTCCCTGTAGCTACATGAATCAGGAGAAGTCTTATCCTAATCCACGGACTTGGGATGTTCCAGCCTCTACAATCACATGAGCTGTTTCTTTGATATAAATCTGTCTCTATATACATATATTTACACACTATACTGGTTTTGCTTCTCTAGAGAGCCCAGCCTAAGACATTTGGTACTGAGAGTGGTTCTAGAGAAACAAAATTGTAAGGATGAGTTTTCTAAATTGGTTCTCAAGTCTGGTTAGTCTTAAAGATGTTGATGATTCTGCTTCCAGTAGTAAAGAGGGCACTGCTAATCCACAGCGTTGAGGCGATAATTCAAATATGCAAAATATCACTACCAATAGATCAGGTAGTGGTGAAAGGTGAAGCTCTGGGTGATTGCATATCTGATACCTTCCTATAATTTGTCATAATGAGAAGTATAAGGAAGCTGGTTGTTTGGTCCTACTTTCAGTAGACAAAGTGGTGAAAGAAAGAGATGAGCTCAGGGCTTCAGAGCCAAAGCTGAAGTGCCACATAAACAACCTCAAAGTTTCCACTTGTGTTTGAGAGAAAGACTTATTTCTTGTAGTAACAGAGCTGACATTGCTGAAAACCAAACCCAGAGTCTTATTGTAAGAGTGGCTGAGTTACAATGCCAGCTCAACTGCCAACCTCAAGAGATGTCTGAAGTTAAAGTGAGGGCATTGATTGGGAAGAAATGGAATCCTCAAATCTGGGATGGGGACATATGGGCAGATAATCAGGAAGCTGGAGATAAAAAAAAAAAAAAAAAAAAAAAAAAATGAGCCCTAAATTCTATTGAATCACTCTTGCCAATGGAACCACTCCCATCTGAAGAGATTGCTTCATGTTTGTCTGCTACACCACCCTGCCCAGAAAAACCATTAGCCCCTCCACTCCCATCTAATTAGATTAGTCCTAGCCCAGATGCCTCTAAAGAGCCCTTGCCTGAGTCATTGCCTGAAGTATTGCCAGAGGCAGATGCTTTAAAAGACAATGTTGAATGTTCTCAAAACAATTCCACACTACCTATTCTGGCTTCTAGACCTATAACTAGACTTAAGTCTCAGTGAGCCCCAAAAGGCGAAGTACAAAGTGTGACCTAGGAGGAGGTATGCTACACTCCAAAAGAACTGCTTGGCTTTTCTAATATGTACAAACAAACTTGGGGAATATGTGTGGAAATGGCTATTAAGGGTGTGGGATAAAGGTGCAAGGAACAGGAAGATATACTGGTCTGTGTTTATCGATATAGGTTCACTAAGCACAGATTCTTCCTTCAATGTTTTAGCTCAAGAAATTAGCAAAGGATCTAATAGTTTATTTGATTGGGTTGCTGAAGCATGGATTACAAAGTGGCCTATGCTAAATCAAGTTGAAATACCAGATCTGGCTTGGTATACTGTAGAAGAAGGTATCCAAAGGCTTAGGGAAATTGGCATGCTAGAGTGGGTTTATCAGGTTAGATCTACAGGTCCACACATGGAATGCCCACAGGACACACTTTTTACCACAACTGTGAGGAACAAATTTGTGAAGGGAGCTCTGGCACCCTTAAAGACTGCTGTGATTGTTATTTTATGTAAATCAGATTTGACAGTGGGAACTGCCCTAACTGAATTAAGACACCTAACTACAACGGGGCTGATTGGGCCCCATGGTAGTAGGGACTAAGTGCTGCACTTAATCAACAAACACATGGTGGGCATGTTTATAATAATAGACAGTGGAGTCAAAGCAGTAATCAGAATAGTCTGAGTTGTACGGACTTATGGCATTGGCTACTTAGTCGTGATGTCCCTAGGAGTGAAATAGATAGGAAATCTACTAAATATTTACTTGATCTGTACAAGCGGATGAATTCTAGGTCAGGTGAACAGTAGTCTAACTCAAATCGCCAGAATAGAGAGAAACGATCCCCCAATCAATTCTCAGAATTGAGCAAGTTTAAAGACCCACAACCCCTTGAATGAAAGGGAGGCCAGGTACCCTTGAGGAAGGACTTCAATACACTGCCAAAATTTTATACTGTTAATCTCTCTCCCAGCCTTCCCCAAAGGGATCTATGGCCTTTTACGAGAGTAACTGTTTGTGGGTGGAAATGAAATAATCATATTTTTCAGGGGTTACTGGATACTGGCTCTGAACTGACACTAATTCTAGGAGACCCAAAATGTCACTGTGGCCCACCAGTCAGAGTGGGGGCATATGGAAGTCAGGCTATTAATGAAATTTTAGCCAATGTCCATCTCGCAGTAGGTCCAGTGGGTCCTCAAACCCATCCTGTGATTTCCCCAGTTGCAGAAATCATAATTGGAATAGATATACCTAGCAACTGGCAGAACCCCCACATTGGATCCTTGACAAATGAAGTAAGGGTTATTACGGTAGGAAAAACCACTAGAACTGCCCCTACCTAGGAAAACAGTAAACCAAAAGCAACACTGCATTCCTGGAGGAATTTCAGAAATTACTGCCAACATCAAGGACTTGAAGGATGTAGGGGTGATGATTCCCACCACACCCCATTCAACTTGCCTATTGGGCCTGTGCAAAAAACAGATGGATCTTGGAAAATGACAGTAGGTTATCAAAAACTTAACCAGGTGGTGACTCCAATTGCAGCTGCTATTCCAGATGTAGTTTCATTGTTTGAGCAAATTAATACTTCTGGTACCTGGTGTACAGTTATTGATCTGGCTAATGCCTTTTTCTCCATACCTGTTTTGAAGGATCACCAGAAGCAGTTTGCCTTCAGCTGGCAAGGTCAGCAATAAGTCTTCTCTTGCCTACCTCAGAGCTACATCAACTCTCCAGCCCTATGTCATAATTAAGTCCAAAGGGACCTTGATCGCCTTTCACTTCCACAAGACATCAGTCACACTGGTCCATTACATTGATGACATTACGCTGATTGGACCTAGTAAGGAAGAAGTGTCAATGGCTCTGGACTTACTGGTAAAACATTTGTGTGCTAGGGGTTGGGAAATTAATCCCACAAAATTTCAGGCACGTTCCATCTCAGTGAAATTTCTAGGGGTCCAGTGGTGTGGGGTATGTTGAGATATTCCTTCTAAAGTGAAGGAAAAGTTATTGCATCTGGCTCTTCCCACAACTAAAAAGGAGACACAATGCCTAGTGGGACTATTTGGATTCTGGAGGCAACATATTCCTCATCTGGGTGTGCTACTCCAGGCTACTTGTCAAGTAACTTGAAAAGCTGCTAGTTTTGAGTGGGGCCCAGAACAAGAGAAGGCTCTGCAACAGGTTCAGGCTGCCATGCAAGCCACTCTACCACTTGGGCCATATGATCCTGGTGATCCAATGGTGCTTGAAGTGTCAGTGGCAGATAGAGATCCTGTTTGGAGTCTTTGGCAGGCCCATATTGGTGAATCCCAGTGCAGGCCCTTAGGATTTTGGAGCAAAGCCCTGCCATCCTCTGCAGATGACCACTTTTGAGAAACAGCTTTTGGCTTGTTACTGGGCCTTAGTTGAAACTGAACGCTTAACCATGGGACACTAAGACAGCCTGAGCTGTCCATCATGAACGTAGTGTTGTCGACCCACATAGTCATAAAGTCAGATATGCACAGCAGCACTCTGTCATTAAATGGAAGTGGTATATACCAGATGGGGCCCAAGCAGGACCTGAAAGCACAAGTAAGTTGCATGAGGAAGTGGCCCAAATGCCCATGTTCTCCACTCCTGTCGCATTATCTTCCATCTTCCAGTCTGCACCTATGGCTTCATAGGGAGTTCCTTATGATCAGTTGACTGAAGAAGAGAAAACTCGTTCCTGGTTTACAGATGGTTCTGTGCAATATGCAGGCACCACTCAAAAGTGGGCAGTGGTAGCACTACACCCCCTTTCTGGGAACTTCCTGAAGGATAGTAATGAAGTGAAATTCTCCCAATGGGTAGAACTTCGAGCAGTGCTCCTGGTTGTTCACTTTGCTTGGAGGGAGAAATGGCCAGATGTGCGATTGTATACTGATTCATGGGCTGTGGCCAATGGTTTGGCTAGACAGACAGTCAGGGACTTGGAAGAAATATGATTGGAAAATTGGAGACAAGAATTTATGTGGAAGAGATACATGGATAAACCTCTCTGAATGGGCCAAAGAAGTGAAGATATTTGTGTCTCATGTGAACGCTCACCAAAGGGTGACCTCGGCAGAAGATGATTTTAATAATCAAGTGGATAGGATGATGCATTCTGTGAAAACCATCAATGGGCCCATGAACAAAGTGGTCATGGTGGCAAGGATGGAGATTATGCATGGGCCCAGCAACATGAACTGCAAATCACCAAGGCCAACTTGGCTATAGCCACTGCTGAGGGCCCAATCTGCCAGCCGCAGAGACCAACACTGAGTCCCCAATAAGGCACTATCCCTTGAGGTGATCAGCCAGCAACCTACTGGCAAGTTGATTATATTGGACCACTTCCATCATGGAAAGGGCAGCATTTTATCTTTACTGGAATAGACACTTACTCTGGATATGGATTTGCCTTCCCTACATGTAACGCTTCTGCCCAAACTACCATACATGGACTTACAGAATGTCTTATCCACCATCACAGTACCCCACACAGCATTGCTTCTGATCAAGGGACTCACTTCACAGCAAATGAAATGCAACAGTGGACCTATCCTCATGGAATTCACTGGTCTTACTGTGTTTCCCATCATCCTGAAGCAGTTGGCTTGACAGAACAATGGAACGCCCTCCTAAACACACAATTATGCCACCACCTAGGTGGCAACATCTTGCAGGGTTGGGGCAATGTTCTCCGGGAGGCTGTATATGCTGTAAACCAGCATCCAGTATATGGTGCTGTTTCTCCCATAGCCAGGATTCATGGGTCCAGGAATCAAGGAGTGGAAATGGGAATAGCTCCACTCACCACTACATCTAGTGTCCCACTCACAAGATTTTTGCTTCCTGTCCCCACGACCTTATGCTCTTCAGGTGTAGAGGTCTTAGTTCCAAAGGGGGGAATGCTCCCATCTGGAGACACATCACTGATTCCATTGAACTGGAAGCTAAGAATGCCACCCGGCCACTTTGGGCTCCTTGTGCCTCTGGATCAACAGGCAAAGAAGGGAGTTACCATACTGGCTGGTGTGATGGATCCAGATTACCAAGAAGAAATCGGATTGATATTGTATAATGGAGGTAAAGAAGAGTATGTCTTGGATGGAGGAGATCCCTTACGGTGCCTCTTAGTACTACCATACCCTGTGATTAAAGTCATTGGAAAAGTATAGCAAGCCAATTCTGACATGACTACTAATGGCCTGGACCCTTATAGGAATGAAGTTTTGGGTCACTCCACCAGGCAAAGAACCAGGACCAGCTGACGTACTTGGTGAGGGCAAAAACAATGCGGAATGGGTGGTGGAAGAAGGTAGTTCTAAATACCAGTTATGGCCACATGACCAGTTGCAGAAACCAGGACTGTAATTGTTATGAGTATTTCTGCTTTGTATGTGTGCTTCAAATATTTCTGTTTTCTTCACTTATAAGATGTAAACAGGGCTAGTGAATTTTCAGTGTTACTTGTGTTAGTTGTATCATGTTAGACACAAGTATGACTTTGTACTTGTCTTTATTCAGAGATTATGTATGTATGGTTTAGGGAGATGTGACAAAGGATTCGCTGTGATGGTTAAGATTGTGTGTCAACTTGACTGGGACATGATTCTCAGCTGTGATTACTTCCCTGTTGAAATTTGATATGTGATCACCCCATGATGGAATCTGCTGAGTGGTACCGGCAGGAGCAGAGCTATGGTGGCTCATTGACCCCTCAGCCTTCATCTCTCTGCCCTCTGCCACCTGCTCATCTTGCCAAGGCTTTTGGACTTTCTGGATCCTGCATCTAGCTCTTATTTGTCTAACCTCCAGTTCTTAGGACTTGAGCTAACAGCTTACCTGCTGATCTTGGGTTCCCCAGCTCCTGCAGCTACGTGAATCAGGAGAAGGCTTGTGGTCTTGCCTGGTGATCTTGGGGTTTGTCAATCTTCACAGCTTTTGAGCAAGAGCCCTGCTTTCTGGTCTATTGATCTTGGGTTTGCCAGGCCCTGCAGCTACGAGAATCAGGAGAAGCCCTATCCTGATCCACCGACTTGGGATGTTTCCAGTCTCTATAATAGTGTGAGCTGTTTCCTTGATAGAAATCTCTCTCTATATATATACGTGTATTTACACGCTTTACTGGTTTTGCTTCTCTAGAGAACTCAGGCTAAGATACATGGCTTGTGTCAGGTGCACCTTAGTCCTCAGAGTGACATCTTCGTTTTTCAACACTTTAAAGGGGTCTTTTGTACCAGATTTGCCCAATACGTCATTTGATTTTTTGACTGCTGCTTTCATGGGTGTTGATTGTGGATCCAAGTAAAATGAAATCCTTGACAACTTCAATATTTTCTCCATTTATCATGATGTTGTTTATTGGTCCAGTTGTGAGGATTTTTGTTTTCTTTATGTTGGGGAGTAATCCATACCTAAGGCTATAGTCTTTGATCTTCGTCAGTAAGCGCTTCAAGTCTTCCTCGCTTTCAGCAAGCAAGGTTGCGTCATCTGCATATCGCAGGTTGTTAATGAGTCTTTCTCCATTCCTGACACCTCGTTCTTCTTCACATGGTCCACCTTCTTGGATTATCTGCTCACCATACAGTTTGAATAAGTATGGTGAAAGAATACAACCCTGACACACACATTTCCTAACTTTAAACCATGGAGCATCCCCTTGTTCTGTCCCAACAACTGCCTCCTGGTCTTCGTACAGGTTCCTCATGAGCACAATTAAGTGTTCTGGAATTCCCATTCTTCGCAATGTTATCCATAATTTGTTATGATCCACACATTTGAACGCCTTTGCATAGTCAATAAAACACAGGTAAACATCTTTCTGATATTCTCTGCTTTCAGCCAAGATCCATCTGACATCAGCAATGATATCCCTCATTCCATGTTCTCTTCTGAATCCAGCTTGAATTTCTGGCAGTCTCTGTTGATGCAACCACTTTTGGATGATCGTCAGCAAAATTTTACCTGCTTGTGATATTAATGATATTGTTCGATAATTTTCTTTCTCTGTTGGATCATCTTTCTTTGGAATAGGCACAAATATGGATCTTTTCTCCTTGGTTGGCCAGGTAGCTACCTTCCAAATTTCTTGTAATAGACAAGTGAGCACTACTAATGCTGCATTCGTTTATTGAAACATCTCAGTTGGTATCCTGTGGATTCCTGGAGGCTTGTTTTTCATCAATGCCTGCAGTGCAGCCTGTACCTCTTCCTTCAGTACCATTGGTTCTTGATCGTATGCTACCTCCTAAAATGGTTGAACATTGACCAATTCTTTTTGGTACAGTGCCTCTGTGTATTCCTTCCACCTTCTTTTGATTCTTCCTGGATTGTTCTATATTTTGCCCATAGAATCCTCAATGCTGCAATTCAAGGCTTGAAATTTTTTTTAATTTTATTGCATTTTAGGTGAAAGTTTACAGCGCAAATTAGTTTTTCATTCAAAAATTTTATATACAAATTGTTTTGTAACATTAATTGCAATCCCCACAGTGGGTCAGCACTCTCCCCCTTTCCCTTTCCACCTTGGGTCCTCTGCGTCCAGTTTTCCTGTCCCTTCCTACATTCCCGTCTTTACTTTGGGTAGGTGTTGTCCATTTGGTCTCGTGTACTTCATTGAACTAAAAAGCATATTTCTCATGTGTGTTATTTTTTGTTGTATAGGCCTGTTAATCTTTGGCTGAAACGTGGACTTGGGGAGTAGCTTCAGTTCTGAGTTAGCAGGGTGTCCGGGTGCCATAGTCTCGAAAGTTCCTCCAGTCACTGTCAGACCAGTAAGTCTGGTCTTTTGTTGTGTGAATTTACTAGGCTTGAATTTTTTCTTCAGTTCTTTCAACTTCAGAAATGCCACGCGTGTTCTTTCCTATTGGTTTTCTAACTCCGGGTCTTTTTTGCACATGTCCTTACGATGCTTTACTTTGTCTTCTCAAGCCGCCCTTTGAAATCTTCTGTTCAGCTCTTTTACTTCGTCATTTCTTCCATTCGCTTTAATTGCTCTACATTCAAGAGCAAGTTTCAGAGTGCCTTTTGACATCCATTTTGGTCTTTTTTTTTTCTTTTTGATTGCACTTTAGATGAAGGTTTACAGAGCAAACTAGCTTCTCATTAAACAATACACGTACTGTTTTGTGACATTGGTTGCCAACCCCACGACATGTCAATGCTCTCCACTTCTCGACCTTAGGTTCCCCAGTACCAGCTTTCCTGCCGCCCCTTGCTTCTCGTCCTTGCCCCTCAGCTGGTGTGCCCATTTAGTCTTGTCATGTTTTATGGGCCTGTCTAATCTTTGACTGAGGGCGAACCTCAGGAGTGCCTTCATTACTGAACTAAAAGGGTGTTGGGGGACCATATTCTTGAGGTTTCTCCAGTCTCTGTCAGACCAGTAAGTCTGGTCTTTTTTTTTTTTGAGCTAGAATTTTGTTCTGCATTTTTCTCCAGCTCTGTCTGGGACCCTCTATTGTGCTGCCTGTCAGAGCAGTCAGTGGTAGTAGCCAGGCACCATCTAGTTGTGCCGGACTCAGTCTGGTGGAGGCTGTGGTAGTTGTGGTCCATTAGTCCTTTGGACTAATCTTTTCCTGTGTTTCTGGTTTTCTTCATTCTCCCTTGCTCCATATGGGTTGAAACCAATGGACTATCTTAGATGACCCTTTCTTGTCTTTTTAATAAACTTTTGTTTTCTTCATGTATGACATCCTCCCACAACTGGTCTGGTGTTCGGTTGTTAATGTTCAATGCGTCAAATCTATCCTTGAGATAGTCTCTAAATTCAGGTGGGATATACTCAGGGTTGTATTTTGGGCTTCGTGGACAGGTTTTGTCTTCAGCTTTGACTTGATCTTGCATGTGAACAATTGATGGTCTGTTCCACAGACAGCCCCTGGCCTTGTTCTGACTAATGATATTGAGCTTCTCCTTCGTCTTTCACAGGCGTAGTCAATTTGATTCCCGTGTATTCCATCCGGTGAGGTTCATATGTATAATCACCGTTCATGTTGTTGAAAAAAGGTATTAGCAATGAAGAAGTTGTTGGTCTTGCAAACTTCTATCCTGTAATCTCTAGCATTGTTTCTATCACCAAGGCCATATTTTTAAACTACCAATTCTTCTTTGTTTCTAGCTTTCACATTCCAATAACCAGTAATTATCAAGGTACTTTGATTGCATGTTTGATCAATTTCAGACTGCAGAAGTTGGTAAAAATCTTAAATTTCTTCGTCTTTAGTGGTTGGTGTGCAAATTCTAATAATAGTTGTATTAACTGGTCTTCCTTGTAGGTGTATGGATATTATCCTATCACTGACAGTATTGTACTTCAGGATAGATCTTGAAATGTTCTTTTTGACGATGAATACAACATCCTTCCTCTTCAACTGGTCATTCCCACCATGGTAGGCTATATGATTGTCCAATTCAAAATGGCCAATACCAGTCCATTTCAGCTCACTAATGCCTAGGATATTGATCTTTATGCATTCCATTTCATTTTTGACAACTTCCAATTTTCCTGGATTCATACTTTGTGCATTCCATGTTCTGATTATTAATGGATTTTTGCAGCTGTTTCTTCTCATTTTGAGTCATGCCACATCAGCAAATGAAGGTCCCTAAAGCTCTACTCCACCCATGTCATTAAGGTCGACTCTACATTGAGGAAGCAGCTCTTCCCCAATCGTATTTTGAGTGCCTTCCAATTTGAGGGGCTCATCTTCCAGTATTGTATCAGACAATGTTCTGCTGCTATCCATAAGGTTTTTACTGGACAGTTTTTCAGAAGTAGACTACCAGGTCCTTCTTCCTAGTCTGCCTTATTCTGGAAGCTCTGCTGAAACCTGTCCACCATAGGTGACCATGCTGGTATTTGAATACCAGCAGCATAGCTTCCAGCATCACAGCAGCACAAAAGCCCTCACAATATGACAAAATTACAGACGAGTGGTGGGAATTGAGTATAAAACAAACAAACAAAAAAAACAAACCCCTTTGTCATCTAGTCAAATCCAACTCATAGCAACCCTATAGGACAAAGTAGACCTGCCCCATAGGGTTCACGAGGCACAGTTGTTGAATTCAAACTGCTGACCTTTGGTTAGCAGCCTAACACCTAACCACAGTACCACCAGAGCTCCAGGAAAGAGTATAGGGAGAGGCAAATGGAGAATACCCCTACATATAAGCACAGAGTATTTCTGGAAGTACGTACAAGAAACTAGATTCTGATAGAATAAGAGACTTTTTGTGACTTTATTTTTTAGGACAATTTCAGATTTACAGAAAAAGAGAATTTAGTAGAGTTCCCATATACCCTACGCCCAGTTTCTCCTAATGTTGACATCTTACATTATGAACATCTTACGTGGTACATTTGCCACAATTAAAGAACCAGTATTGATGTGCTGGAGTCCTGGTGGTACAGTGGTTAAGAGCTTGGCTGCTAACGAAAAGGTCGGGAGTTCAAATCCACCAGTCACTCATTGGAATCCCTATGAGGCAGTTCTACTCTGTCCTATAGGGTTACCATGAGTCACAATTGACTTGATGGCAACAAATTTTCGGTTAATCGATGCATTATTATTCATTAAAATCCATAGTTTATTCAGATTTCCTTAGTTTTTACCTAATATTCTTTTTCTGTTCCACAATCTCATTCACCATACCACATTACATTTAGTCATCATGTCTCCTTAGGCTCCTCTTGGCAGTGACAGTTTCTCAGATTTCCCTTGTTTTTGATGACTTTGATAGTTTTCAAAAGTAATGGTTAAGTATTTTGTAGAATGCCCCCCTATTGGAATCTGTCTGATGTTTTTCTCATGACTAGGCTGATGTTATGATTTTTTGGAGGAAAATCATTTTTTAAAAAGTGCCATTTTTATTGTATCATATCAAGGGTACACACTATCAACATGACTTGCAGGTGTTGATGTTGACCATAATTGTCTGGCTGAAGTAGTGTTTGTCAGGTTTCCCTACTATGATGTTACTCTTTTCTTCTCCTCTTTTCCATACTGTGCTCTTTGGAAGGAAATCACTATTTGCAGCCCACGCTTAAGGTGTGAGGAGCTAAGCTCTGCCTCTTTGAGGGTGGAATGTCTACATAAATTATTTGGGATTCTTCTGTAACAGATTTGTCTTGTCTCCCTTATTTATTAACTTATTTAGATCGGTATGGAATCCTGAGTGTTATTTATACTCTGGGTTATAATCCAGCACTACTTTATTTCTTTTGTTGATCAGATTGTTGCAGGTAGTGTCTATGCCTCTTTAAAACCCCATTAATGTAGTTTTTTTTTTTTTTTTTAATTGGGGAAGCACTTTTTTACTTTCTAGCACTATAAGATCTCCATGCTCATTTTGTGTATTTCCTGCCCACTCCTAAAATCAGCCATTTCTCCAAGGAATTTTGGCTCCTTTCGTTGGAGAATGGTATTAGACACCAAGATCTGGATACTAGGTGTGCTCATTGCTACTGGGAGATTGTTGCTTCTAGGCACTTTCAGCTGACAAAGCAAAGATATACATGTGTGTATGTGTAATAACTCATGTATATACACATATCTATACTATTTTTATATGTAACCATCTGTATCTATATTAAACTAAACATGAGTTCAAACTGACCAAGAGTCTTATTTTTATCATATAACATCATGTAATTTTTTTTTTTTAAGTAGGCCCATGTGTTAGTTTGCCAATAATTAAAACAAAATAATGTTTGAAATGCCTAGTGATAACATAAATTATGTGTAGGTCTTAGTAGTTGTAGATCACTAGATGTCTCCATTTCCTAGTGCTGTTATAACAGGAATACCACAAGTGAGTAGTTTTAAAGACCAGAAATTAATTTTCTCACTGTTTAGGAAGCTAAAAGTCCAAATTCTGCATGTGATTATAGGGGGAGGTCCTTTCTAGTCTGTTTCAGCCTCTAGTAGATCCTTGGAGACCCTGGGTTTATAGATTCATCTGCCTCTGTAATCTTCAGATACAGTCTGTCTTCTCTCCCTGTGTCTGCTTGCTTCTGTGTCTAATCTGCTCTTTTTATAACTCAAGTGATTAGGTTTTGGACACTCCCTACACTGACATGGCCTCATTAACATAACAAAGAAAACCCTGTTCCCAAACAGGATTACATCCACAGGTATAAGGTTTAGGATTCCTACACATATTTTGTTGTTGTTATTTGCTGTGGAGTCGATTCTGACTTATGGTGACCCCATGTGTGCAGAGTAGATCTGCTCCATAGAATTTTCAAGGCTGTGACCTTTTGGAAGCAGATTGCCATAACTATCTTCCAAGGAAACTCTGGGTGGGTTTGAATCACCAGCTTTAGGCTAGTAGTCAAGCCATCAACTTTTTGCACCACCCAGGGATCCAATACATATTTTGGGGAGACACAATTCAATCCATAACATTCCACCCTTTGCTTTCCCTCTTCCAAATTCATATCCTTCCCACGTGCAAAACGTATTCACCCTATCACATCATCTCAAAATTCTTATCTAATTCCAGCATCAATCTAAGTCCGAAATCTCATCTTTTGAATTATCTAAGTAGGACTCTGGGTGTGTTCCACCCTGGGGTAAAATTCCTTTCTATCAGCTGACTTCTGAAACCTAGAATACAAGCTATTTGCTTCCAAAGTACAATGTTGGCATAAACACAAGGTAGACACTTCCATTCCAAACGGGAGGAATTGAAGAAAAAGAAGAGGTCACGGGACCAAGCCAAGTCCAAAACCTAACAAAACAAATTTTATTAGCTCTCAAGACTTGAAAATAATCCTCTGTTTTCTAGGACCATTTAGGCAATGATCCCACTGTCCTGGCTGTGGGCATTAGTCATGCTTTCTGAATTCTGGGTGAAAGTCCCTTGGACCTGGACATCAGCCCTACCTTCCAGGCTCCAGGAAACAACAACCTTGCTCCTCTGGCTTTGGGTGGCCTCATCTCCAGGTCCCCTGGAGTGGTGAACCCACCCCCTTGGCTCTGGGCAGTTCTAGTCTCCGGGCCAACTGACATGGCACTCTTGCCCCCTCATCTTCATTCTCTTGGCCCACCTGAAGAGCAACCCTACCCTCTGGGACCAAGATGGTAGCCATGGCTTCACCCTTTGAAACTGAGGCAGCCCTACATATGTCCTTAAAACCAAACAAGAAAACCTGTTGCCATGGAGTTGATTCCAAATCAGAACAACCCTATAGGACATAGTAGAACTGCCCCATAGGATTTCCAAAGAGCAGCTGGTGAATTTGAACTGTTGATCTTATGGTTAGCAGCTGAGCTCTTTAACCACTACACCACCAGGGCTCCACATATGTCCTTAGCACTCTAGATATATATACACTCATAAACACCTTGAGCAATACATGGGTGGTGCAAACAGTTAAGTACTTGACTACTAACTGAAAGGTTGGCAGTTCAAATCTACCCAGAGGTGCCTTAGAAGACAGGCCTGGTGATCAGTTTCTAAAGGTCACAGCCTGAAAACCCTATGGAGCAGTTCTACTCTGCATACTTGAGTCACCACGAGTTGGAATCAATTTAATGGCAACTAACAACAGCAACATTAGCACCTTGAGAGAAAGGACTTTATTAAGAGTATAGTGGAGTCATACTGTCTCAGTTTCAGTCCTAGTTCTGTTATTTTCTACCTGTGTGACCTTGGGCAAGTTATTTAGCTTCTCTTTGATTTAATTTCCTCATTTTAAAATAAGATTACATGAGAATAGTACCTATTTCATAATGTTGGTGTGAGAGTTAAATGCCATGCCTGGCATATAGTAAGCACTTGATAAACCTTAGCTATTCTAATTGAGTTTTATAGCCATGGGGAGTGGTTTAAGATAGGTTTTGCTATATTTTGAGGATCATTTTTTTAAAAAGGCACATGAGTTTAAGTATATATGCTATTTGACATTGCCAGGAATAGTTAATTTTATCTGTCAAAAATTTCTTCTTAGCACACTCTTTTGAGTCATGGATTTTGGCTTTTAAGTAAGTTAAAGGTTGTTAATTGGGAGGACAGCCAGGAAAACTTATCCACGCCTTTTGAATCACATGTCGAACAAATTTGGCATCACAAGTGTCAAGCTGCCTTCTGTTTCTAATCGTTTTTCTTTCTAATTTAGTTTCTCCCACCCAAAGAGATTATAACTGATTTTCATTGCAGAGTCCAGTGAAGATGTCACAAGATATAATGACAATAATTTTCAACTAGACAGAACCCATATTTGCTGAATGTCAATGTTGGCTTCATTCTAAGTGGTAAGCATTAACAATACTTCCCTGGAATGAAGCGATGTACCACTGTCCTAAAGGGGCTAGAGAAAGTTTTGGCTGAGACAAACCTTTCTTCTAATTCACACCTCTGAAACTTTGGAAAAAAAAAAAAAGACAAGTGGCAGCATCTTATTTATGAAAACCTCTCTAAGAGCATACTGGTCAGTGGTCTTTGACCCCAAGTCCCATCTCAAAATCTATTTCCCTCAGGGAATTCCACTTTTTCCCCCAAGCTCTCAGTTTTCTTTCATGTCGTCATTTCCCAGTATCTACCTCCTCATACCCTTTACTCTAACCTTAAGAGAAGAAACCCCCTCCTCTTTAGTTCACATATTCTGCTTTTTCACCCCCACTTATCGTTTTCTAAGTTTAGGCATTTTGAAAATTCTATTAAAAAAGGCAAACCTGAAAATGACTTTTTGTTAACAGTACAACCAATATCTTGTAAAATAATGAAACATTTAAAAAAAGAGGAAAATTGCAAGTATAGAAAAGAACAACAATTAGGAACAATGCTGTTCACCCTTCCTTTCTGTCTATCCAAATCCTATGCATCAAGTCTTAGCTCACACAAATTCATTTTCTTCCGGCAGGTCTCACCAACGTCTCTCTCAGACTGAATACTCTTTCACTTGAGATCTTATTATACTTTTGTAATACCACAGATTTGGCATCATTTTGTAGTTTTGCTAGTTCCTTTTGTGTTTGTGTTATCGCCCAGAAGAATTTAAGATTATTGAGGGCAGAAGTTTATGTCTATGACCTTCAGTAAATTCCTTAACCTCTCTTCAAGCGTAATGAAGTAATAGTCATTCATTAAATTGTGCGATAATCAAATAAAATGATGTAACTTTCTGGGCCATAGTAAATGCTCAGTAAAGCTAATCCCTTCTTTTTCTCCTGTACTTTTGTGGTATCCTCCATAGTGCCCATTGCGCTCCTGTGGGAGGCAATAAAAAGCACCAATTTAAAGCGCGAGTTCTATGTTTGATTCTCTGCACAGCCAATCTCAAAAGAATTCAGAAACTGGATTTAATCCCTATGGGGCAGCTCTACTCTGTCTATGTAGCGTCGCTACAAGTCAGAATCAACTTGATGGCAATGACTTCCTGCCTTATTTTCCTTGTCTACAAATTGGGGATAATAATAGTATCTTCTTCATAAGGTTGCTATGATAATTAAATGATACGGAGTAGGTAAAGCAATTCGAATTAGCATATGGCAAGTACTAAACATACGTTAGTTATTGTCATAATGCCCAGTGTATAAAACAAAAAATTAACCCATTGCCATAGAGTTGAGCTCAGTGTATATGCTAAGTGCCTAAAAAGTACTTAAATGAATTGGAAAAAAATTCATAGCACGATCCTTTTAATAAAAATATCAGCCAAGATAATGTTGGTCTCTGTTTTCTATCCAATGGTTGTCTTCTTTTCTATTTAGTTTTGCCAATTTATCTTCCACCTGGACCTTGTAAAACATTTGCTGAACAAGTTCAAACTATATTCAAGTCATAAAAATAAAAAAATTGTTTGAAAGACAAAAGCCAGAAGAAATTCATAAGTGGAGTTATAATCAAATAGGGAAGGTGTTTAAGAAGAGTGAATAAGAAGTTCTTACCAGTACACATCTTATTAAAAATCTTAATTAGAATTATGGAAAAGGAAAAGTTATATGTTAATGTAATATTAATATAATTATATTAGGAACGAATGGAAATACTAGTATGGGCTGAAGACCAATATATTATTGCCATCGAGTCTATTCCTTCTCATAGTGACCCTTTAGGACAGGGTAGAAACCACTACATAGGATTTACAAGGCTATAATCTTTATAGAAGCAGACTGCCACATCTTCCTCCCACAGAGCAGCTGGTAAGTTCAAACCATTGACCTTTCAGTTAGCAGCTGAGCACTTTAATCACTGTGCCACCAGGGCTCCTGAAGACCAACATGTGGTGGTTGTTGTTAAGTGCCATTAAAGTGACTCATAGCAACCCTATGTACAACAGAATGAAACACTGCGTAGTCCTGAGCCACCCTCACAATCTTTGTTATGTTTGAGCCCATTGTTGCAGCCACTGTGTGACTGCATCTCATTGAGGGTCTTCTTCTTTTTCGCTGACCCTCTACTTTACCAAGCTTGCTGACTTTCTCCAGGGACTGATCCCTCCTGTTAACATGTCCAAAGTATGTGGGACCTAGTCTTGCCATCCCTGCTCCTAAGGAGCACTATGGTTGTACTTTTTCCTAGACAGATTTGTTCATTCTTTTGAAAGCTCATAGTATATTCAATATTCTTCACCAACATTACCTTTCAAAGGCATCAATTCTGGTTCAGTCTTTCTTATTCATCATACAGGTTTCGCATGCGTATGAGGCAATTGAAAACACCATGGCTTGGTTCAGGTACACTTTAGTTCTCAAAGTGACGTCTTTGCTTTTCAACAATTTAAAGAGGTCTTTTGCAGCAGATTTGCCCAGTGCAATGTAGTTTGATTTCTTGACTGCTGCTTCCATGAGAGTTGATTGTGGATCCAAGTAAATGAAATCCGTAAGAACTTCAATCCTTTCTCCATTTGTCATGATGTCGCTTATTGATCCAGTTGTGAGGATTTTTGTTTTCTTTAGTTGAGGCATAATCCTTACTGAAGGCTGTGGTCTTTGATCTTCATACAATAAGTACTTCAAGTCCTCTTCACTTTCAGCAAGCAAGATTGTATCATCTGCATATCGCAGGTTATTAATGAGTCTTCCTCCAATCCTGATGACACATTCTTCTTCATATAGTCCAGGTTCTCTGATTATTTGCTCAGCATACAAATTGAATAGGTATGGTGAAAGGATACAACCCTGACACACATCTTTCTTAACTTTAAACCACGCAATGTCTTGCTCTATTCGAACAACTGCCTCTTGATCCGTGTAGGGGTTCCTCATGAGCACAATTAAGTGTTCTGGAGTTATTATTCTTAGCAATGTTATTCACAATTTGTTATGATTCACATGGTCGAATGCCTTTGCATAGTCAATAGAATACAGGTAAACATTTTTCTGGTATTCTCGGCTTTCAGCCAGGATCCATCTGATATCAGCAATGATATCCCTGGTTCCACGTCCTCTTCTGAATCCAGCTTGAATTTCTGGCAGTTTCCTGTCGATATACTATTGCAACCGCTTTTGAATGATCTTCTGCAAAATTTTACTTGTGTATGATAATAATGATAAAAAAAAACTATTGTTTGATAATTTCCACAAATTTGCAGATCACTTTTCTTCGGAATAGGCATAAATGTGGATCTCTTCCAGCTGGTTGGCCAGGTAGCTGTCTTCCATATTTCTTGATATAGACAAGTGAGCACCTCCAGTGCTGCATTCATTTGTTGAAATATCTCAATTGATACTCGCTCAACTCCTGGAGCCCTGTTTTTTGCCAATGCCTTCAGTGCAGCTTGGATTTTTTCCTTCAGTATCATTGGTTCCTGCTCATATGGTACCTCCTGAAATGGTCAGGGACTCTCTGTTCTGTTCCTTGTGAGGGCGGTCATTGGTGGTAGCCAGGCACCATCTAGTTCTTCTAGTCTCAGGCTGATGGAGTCTCTGGTTGATGTGGCCCTTTCTGTCTCTTGGGCTAATATTTTCCTCGTGTCTTTGGTGTTCTTCATTCTTCTTTGCTCCAGGTGGGTTGGGACCAACTGATGCATCTTGGATGGCCATTCACAAGCTTTTAAGACCCCAGACGCCACTCACAAAAGTGGAATGCAGAACATTTTCTTAATAAACTTTGTCATGCCAATTGACCTAAATGTCCCCTGAAACCAGGGTCCCCAGACCACCACTCCTGCTACTTTGTCCCTTCACCTAAGATAATTCTTATCTACTATCTAGTTAGTGAATACCCACCTTTCTTGCTCCCCACCCTTGTAACCATCAAAGAATGTTTTCTTCTGTGTTTAAACCTTTTTTTGAGTTCTTATAAATGTGGTTTCATGTAACATTTGTCTTTTTGCAACTAGTATCAATTTTTTTAATATCACTCAGCATAATACCTTCCAGATTCATCCATGTTATGAGATGTTTAGAGGATTCATCAATGTTCTTTAATGTTGCGTAGCATTCCATTGTGTGATTATACCATAATTTGTTTATCCATTCATCTGTTGATGAGTAGCTAGGTTGTTTCCATCTTTTTGCTATTCTGAACAGTGCTGCAGTGAACATGCATATATCTATTTGTGCGATGGCTCTTATTTCTCTAGGATATATTCCAAGAAGAGGGATTGCCGGATTGTATGGTACTTCTATTTCTAGCTTTTTAAGGAAGCACCAAATCGATTTGAAAGTGGTTGTACCACCCAGCTACAACCGATGACTGCCCTGACAGGGAACACAACAGAGAATCCCTGATGGAGCAGGTGACCAGTGGGATGCAGACCTCAAATTCTCATAAAAAGACCAGACTTAATGGTCTGACTGAGACTAGAAGGACCCCGGAGGTCATGGTCCCCAGACCTTCCGTTAGCCCAAGACTGAGCCATTCCCAAAGCCAACTCTTCAGACAGGGATTGGACTGGACTATAAGGTAGAAAATGATACTGGTGAGGAGTGAGCTTCTTGGCTTAAGTAGACAGATGACACTATGCGGGCAGCTCCTGTCTGGAAGGGAGATGAGAAGGCAGATGGGGACAAAAGCTGGCTGAATGAACACAGGTAATACAGTGTGGAGAGAAGGAATGTGCTGTCTCATTAGGGGGGAGAGCAACTAGGAGTACATAGCAAGGTGTATATAAATTTTTGTATGAAAGACTGGCTTGATTGTAAACTTTCACTTAAAGCACACACACACAAAAGTGATTGTACCGTTTTACATTCCCACCAGCAGTATGTAAGTGTTCCAGTCTCTCCACAGCCTTTTCAACATTTATTATTTTGTGCTTTTTGTATTAATGCCATCCTTGTTGGGGTGAGATGGTATCTCACAGTAGTTTTGATTTACATTTCTCTAATTTTTTTTTTTTTTAAATGGCTAATGATCATGAGCATTTCCTCATGTATCTGTTAGCTGCCTGAATGTCTTCTTTGGTGAAGTGTCTGTTCATTTCCTTTGCTGGTTTTTTAACTGGGTTATTTGTCTTTTCATTGTTGAGGTTTTGCAGTATCTTGTAGATTTTAGAGATTAGACACTGATCAGATATGACATAGCCAAAATTTTTTTCCCAGTCTGTAGGTTGTCTTTTTACTCTTTTGGCGAAGTCCTTTGATGAGCATGTTTAATTTTTAGGAGCTCCCAGTTATCTAGTTTCTCTTCTGGTGTTTGTACATTGTTAACAATGTTTCCTATTATGTGTATGCCACCCATTAGGGGTCCTAGTGTTGTCCCTATTTTTTCTTCCATGATCTTTATCATTTTAGATTTTATATTTAGGTCTTTGATCCATTTTGAGTTAGTTTTTGTGTGTGGTGTGAAGTATGGGTCTTGTTTCATTTCTTTAAGGATGGATATCCAGTTATGCCAGCACCATTTGTTAAAGAGACTGTTTTTCCCCCTTTAATGGACTTCAGGCCTTTGTCAAATATCAGCTGCTCACAGGTGGATAAATTTACGTCTGGATTCTCAGTTCTGTTCCATTGGTCTATGTATGTGTTGTTGTACCAGTACCAGGCTGTTTTGACTACTGTGGCAGTATAATAGCTTAAAAAAAATCAGGTAGTGTAAGGCCTCCCACTTTGTTGTTCTTCTTCAGTAATGTTTACTTATCCAGGGCCTCTTCCCTTTCCATATGAAGTTGGTGGTTTGTTTCTCCCTCTTACTAAAAAGTGCTGTTGGAATTTGAATCGGGATTGCACTGTATCTGCAGATTGCTTTGGGCAGAATTGACATTTTCACAATGTTGAGTCTTCCTATCCATGAGCAAGATATGTTTTTCCACTTATGTAAGTTTCTTTTGCTTTCCTGCAGTAGTGCCTTGTAGTTTTCTTTGTATAGGTCTTTTACATCTCTGGTTAAATTTATTCCTAAGTATTTTATCTTCTTGGGGGCTATGGTAAATGGTATTGATTTGGTGATTTCCTCTTTGAAGTTCTCTTTGTTGCTGTAGAGGAATCCAACTGATTTTTGTATGTTTTTCTTGTATCCGATACTTTGCTGAAATCTTCTATTAGTTCCAGTAGTTTTCCTGTGGATTCTTTGGGGTTTTCTGTGTATAAGATCATATCATCTGCAAATACAAATGCTTTTACTTCTTCCTGACCAATTTGGGTGCCCTTTATTTCTTTTTCTAGTCTAATTGCTCCGGCTAGGGTCTCGAGCACAATACTGAGTAAGAGTAGTGATAAAGGGCATCCTTGTCTGGATCCCATTCTCCAGGCGAATGCTTTCAGACTCTCCATTTAGGATGATGTTGGCTGTTGGCCCTTATTATGTCGAGGAATTTCCCTTCTACTCCTATTTTGCTGAGTGTTTTTATTATGAGTGGGTGTTGGACATTGTCAAATGCCTTTTCTGCATCAATTGATAAGATCATGTAGTTCTTGTCCTTTGTTTATGTGATGGATTACATTGATAGTTTTTCTAATTGAACCATCCCTGCATACCTGGTATGAATCCCACTTTGTCATGGTGAATTAATTTTTTGATATGATGTTGAATTCTATTGGCTAGAATTTTGTTTAGGATTTTTGCATCTATGTTCATGAGGGTTACTGGTCTGTAATTTTTTTTTTTCATGGCGTCCTTACCTGGTTTTTGTATGGTGGTCTCATAGAATGAGTTTGGGAGTATTCCATCAATTTCTATGTTCTGAAATACCTTTAGGAGTAGTGGTGGTAACTCTTCTCTGAAAGTTTGGTAGAATTCTCCAGTGAAGCCATCAGGGCCAGGGCTTTTTTTTGTTGTTGTTGGGAATTTTTTAATTGCCTTTTCAATCCCTTCAGCTGTTATAGGTTTATTTAGTTGTTCTACTTCTGTTTGTGTTAGTTTAGGTAGGTAGTGTGTTTCTAGAAATTTATCCATTTCCTCTAGGTTTTCAAATTTGTTACAGTACAATTTTTCATACTATTCTGTTATGATTCTTTTAATTTCATTTGGGTCTGTTGCGATATTGCCCATCTCACTTCTTATTCAAGTTATTTGCTTCCTCTCCTGTTTTTCTTCTGTCAGCTTGGCCAATGGTTTACGAATTTTGTTGATCTTTTCAAAGAACCAGCTTTTGGTCTTGTTAACTTTTTAAATTGTTTTCCTATTTCATTTAATTCTGCTCTAATTTTTATTATTTTCTTTCTTCCGGTAACTGAGGATTTCTTTTGTGACTCTTTTTCAATTTGTTTGAGTTGTAGGATTAATGTTTTGATTTTGGCCTCTTCTTCTTTTTGGATGTGTGCATTTATTATTATAAACTGACCTCTGAGCGCTTCTTTTGCTGTGTCCCAAAGGTTCTGGTAGGATGTGTTTTCATTCTGATTCGATTCTGTGAATTTCTTTACTCCACCTTTAATTTCTTCTATAACCCAGTAGTTTTTGAGCAAGGTGTTGTTCAGTTACCATGTATTTGATTTTTTTTTTTCCCCTTGCTTTTTCTGTTATTGATTTCTACTTTTATGACTATGGTCAGAAAAGATGCTTTGTAATATTTTAATGCTTTGGATTTTGTTAAGGCTTGCTCTGTGGTCTAATATGTGGTCTATTCTGGAAAATGTTCCCTGTATGCTTGGCTGCTGTTGGATGGAGTGTTCTGTATATGTCTATGAGAACAAGTTGGTTGATCGTGGTATTTAGATCTTCTGTGACTTTACTGAGCTTCTTTCTGAATGTCCTCTGTTTCACTGAAAGTGGTGTGTTGAAGCCTCCTACTATTATTGTGGTGCTGTCTATTTCTCTTTTCAATGCTGTTAGAGTTTGTTTTATGTATTTTGGAGCCCTGTTGTTGGGTGCATAAATATTTATTATGGCTATGTCCTTTTGCTATATTGACCACTTAATCATTATACGGTGTCCTTCCGTATCCTTTGTGGTGGATTTTACTTTAAAATCTATCTTGTCAGAGATTAATATTGCCACTCCTGCTCTTTTTTTTAATTGTTTTTTGCTCAATATATTTTTTTTCCATCCTTTGAGTTTTAGTTTGTTTGTGTCTTTAAGTCTAAGGTGAGTCTCCTACAGGCAGCATATACACAGATTGTGTTTTTTATCCATTCTGCCACTTCCTATTTATTGGTGCATGTAGTCCACTTACATTCAGTGTAATTACTGATAGGTATGAGTTTAGTGCTGTCGTTTTGAAGTATTTGTGTGTGAGTGTGTGTTGTTGACAGTTTCTTTGTTCCACTTAATATTCTGTGCTGAGTTGTTTCTCTTTACATATTTTAGTTTTTTTCATTGTTGTTGATTTTGTATTTGCTGAGTCTTTATGTTTTTCTTGTTTTTTGTTTCAATGTGTAGGATTGTTAGTTTCCTTCATGATTACCTTAATATTTACCTCTATTTTTCTAAGCTTAAACCAATCTTTTATTTCTTTATGTTGCCTTGACTTCCTCTCCATATGGAAGATTTATGCCTGCATTATTTTTTTGTTTTAATGTTGTCATGTTTTACATATTGACATCTCTGTTTCCCTATTTTCAGTGTTTTAGCTTTGATTTATTTATGACTTTCCTATCTGGGTTCATATCTGGTTGCTCTGTCCTGTGTTCTTATCTTGAGTTATTAGCTGATGTTATTGAGTTTCTAGTTGGAAGACTTCATTTAGTATTTCTTGTAATTTTGATTTGGTTTTTACAAATTCTCCAAACTTCTGTTTATCTGGAAATGTCCTGATTTGGCCATCATATTTGAGAGACGGTTTTGCTGGATATATAATTCTTGGCTGGCAGTTTTTTTCCTTCAAGGCTTTATATATGTCATCCCATGCCTTCTTGCCTGCATAGTTTCTGCTGAGTAGTCGAGCTTAGTCTGATTGACTCTCCTTTGTACATGACTTTTCATTTATGCCTACTCACTCTTAAAATTCTCTCTTTATCTTTGGTTTTGGCAAGTTTGATTATAATATATCTTGGTGACTTTCTTTTGGGATCTACCTCATGTGGGGTTTGATGAGCTTCTTGGATAGATATCTTCTCATCTTTCACAATATCAGGGAAGTTTTCTGGCAACAAATTTTCTACAATTCTCTCTGTATTTTCTGTTATCTCCCCCACTCCCCATTCTGGTACTTCAATCACTCATAGCTTATTCCTCTTGATAGCGTCCCACATAATTCTTACAGGTTTCTTCATTTTAAAAAATTTTTTATCTTATTTTTTCTCAAATAAGTTGGTGGCAAGTGCTTTACCTTCAGTGTCACTAATTCTGACTTCCATTGCCTCAATTTTTCTCCTATGGCTTTCTATTGAGTTGTCTAATTCTGAAATTTTATTGTTGATCTTTTAGATTTCTGTTTGCTGTCTCTCTATGGATTCTTGCAGCCTGTTAAATTTTTCATTAGGCTGTTGTATAACCTTCTTAAGTTTCTCTATTGCTTTGTCTGTGTCTTCCTTGGCTTGTTCTGTGTTTTGCCTCATCTCCTTCTTTATCTCTTGAAGAGCTCTGTATATTAATTATTTGAATTCTACCTCCAGTAATTCCAAGAAATTCTCTTCCTCTGGAAGTTTTCTTTATTCTTTGTTTTGGTCTGCCTCTTTATGTGATTAGATATTGACTGTTGTCTCCAAGCAGTCAATAAGTTATTACATTTATTTTGTTTGCTTACTGTGTCCTA
The DNA here is from genome assembly GCF_030014295.1 of Loxodonta africana. Lineage (NCBI taxonomy): Eukaryota > Metazoa > Chordata > Mammalia > Proboscidea > Elephantidae > Loxodonta > Loxodonta africana. The sequence continues at coordinate 41,812,225 of NC_087349.1, forward strand.
GCTTCTTCTTTTGCTTTGTTTTGTATGCCCAAATAGGATGGTCGTGTGAGCTAGTTTGATTATTGGTGTCTTTGAAGCTCTCAAGTCCTGTCACCAGGTGGTTAGAGCTGTTACTAGGTATGTGAGTCAAGGAGCCCATTTACTTTTCTTGTATGGATTCAGCTCATGTGTCCAGGTTGTCAGTCACCAAGTGTGTGGTGCAGGATCTCACCTACAGTCCTAGATGGGCAGGGGTGATTGGAATAGGCACAGGTATCTGGCTGCAGTAGGGGGTCATGCACTAAGCATGGTAAGGGGGTAGTGGCTGCCCCTGAGTGTTTGGGAGGAAAGTGTTTCCCTGTTCTCTAGAGTGCATAGGCGGTTGGGTTTTGTAGCTGGACTGTGGGCACCCAGTGCTGTTGGCTGTAAGGACTAGGAGGCACTATTTATTCTTAGACCCCTGTCGTGGGTGGCTAGGTGGAGTGGGTGGAGCCACCAGTCCTCAGGCCCCTGGTGCAGGTAAGTAAGGACTCTACTTAATAGGCAGAGTGGTGTTAAATATCATGAACCTGCCACTCCACCCTATAGCTGATACAGTTGAAATTAGGCTTCAGGTATATGCCCTGTTGTACTGTGCTAATGAGGGCCTATGCTGTTGAAATGGGCCCACCCCTATGCTGGGGTAAAAGGCATTCAAAGTCCACGGACCTCTCATGCATGTGCCTAGGCAAAGGAGCTCTGCCTGCCCTGAGTTCTCGGCTTAAGGGAGGTGGCAGGTTTTTTTTTTCCTGTTTGTTAATTTGTTCCCTCTCCAAAGCTGGGAGAATGGCCCAGGACACATGATAGGTCCTACTTCTGGCCCAGGGGACGCGACAAACACTGAAGCTGGCCCAGACCCGGTGCAGAGTGGGGAGAGGGCAGGTAAATGGGAGAGAGGTGCTTCCCAAAGGGGGTGTTTTTTGATCAATGTGGTAGGTTAGACTCATGTACTTATCTTTTGCTGATTGAACTGCCGCTCCTCACTGTTCCTGGAGGGTTGAGCAGACTCTCTGCCGCTCAGTCTCTCCCAATGTGGAAAACGCATCCCGAGCACCTTTGCTTGCCTCACTGTGCACGCCATCCAATCCAGCCTGCAGGGTGCCGGTTCCCCCCAGGTCAGGTCTGGCAGCTCCTCACTGCTTCTGAACCATCTCTCCTCCCTGCTGCTCAGTCCAATTTCTCATCTTTGCCTTTGATGTTCAGAGCTCCTAGATTATCATATACAATGGATACACTAGTTTTTCCAGGTCTTTGGTGTAAGAGGGACCACAGGAAGCATCTGACTACTCCACCATCTTGGCCCCACCTCTACTATTTGTTTTAAAAGCCTATCTAACCTTTGGCTGAACGTTTAACTTCAAGAGTGGCTTCTACTGTTTTTTATTTGTTTTCTTCTTCACCTTGTATTATCGCTTAGTTTTGTATGATCGACAATACTTACCATTTTTAACTCCAAACTCTCCTCCAGCTTATGCCTAAGTTTGCATTCAATATGTTCATTCATATCAGGTATTTGGTCAATTTCATTTTCTTGAAGAAGCCTCTCACAAAGTCATTCCAATAGCTTTGATCTAGACCAGTTGCTTTCTGCTTGGTATGACGCAACTAAAAATCTTGTCATCATCCTCTGGATTCTCTTTGCCTCCCTGTGGGGATCTCCTTTTCCTGGTGCTGCCTTCATCTTTCTTGGTTTACACACTCCTTTAGGTGGAGCACATCCTCTATCCACTAACTTCCTCAGGAAGAGTGTATGAGAGGTAAAGTTTTGGAGAACTTGCAAGCCAGAAAATGTCTTTATTCTTCCCTCACATTTGGTTTGGTCTAGAATTCTAGATAGGACATACTTTTTCCTCAGAATTTTGAAAACATTGCTCCATTTGTCTTGTTTTCCAGAGTTCCTGTTGAGAAATCTGAACCCATTTGGGTTCCTTAACCTTTGTGCAAGAGCTGTGTTTTCTTGCCAGAAATGATAAAGTCTTCTCTTTGAACAAGTTCCTTGATGTGGATCTATTTTTAGCCGTTGTGCTGGGTATCCAGTGGGCCCTCCTTCTATTTCTTTCCTAAGGACTCTTTTTTATTCTTTGGAAAAAAAAATGCTATAGCTTTTAGTTCTTTTTCCATGAGTGCAATGAAATTAGAATTCATTATCTCTCTGAAAACATTGAAAGATTTCTTTTTTTTAATCTACTTTTTCTTCTTCCTGCATAGTTTCTGTTTTCACATTTCTTCTCTGTTTGTTTTGGTCTCTATTTTTCCTGTTAGAGCTTTTCTTAGGTCTCAGGTTTGATTGTCTGCTCATATTTAAATGTGGGGACCGCAAGACCTATCGGAAGCTCTTAGTGGGTGAGGCTTATTCATGGTAAGATTTCCTGTAGGTGAACTGGCAGCATTGTTTGTTTGGGAGCCCCTGATGTCAACATTCATGTCAGTATCATTAGTCTTTCCTCTTTGATCTGATAGAAAAGACTCATTTGTTCTTCACCTGGAAGTAAAGGACTGGCTGGTAGCCTTTCGTATTGAGGAATAAGCTCTGGAATCATTTTGCTTTTATCATACACTTGGTTGTTGTTGTGTGCTGTGGAGTCGATTCCAACTCACAGAGATTCTATAGGACAGAGTAGAACTGCCCATGGGGTTTCTAAGGGTGTAAATCTTTACTGTAGCAGATTGCTACATCCTTCGCCCTTGGAGCGAATGGTGGGTTTGAACCCTGACCTTTCGGTTAGCAGCCAGGTGTTTAACCACTGTCTCCAGAGCTCTGTCTATCATTTACTTAAATCACTTTTTTTTATTAAAGCAGACCCTCTGCTTTACCCTCTTCAAAGAGTAAACCTTCTTCTTCTGGGGTGAGGAAGGGTATTCCCCTAGCAATCTTATGGGGATCTAGGATTCTAATTGCTTCTCAAACAGCTTTCAACCCTCTCTGTATTTTAGCATATCTCCTCCCCCTGAGTCTTGCTTTATTCTGTGGTTTACATTGACTTGATTCTGGGCTTGCCCCACTGAGGAATTAGAATTCAATTTTCGTCAGTTTTACTAAGCCATGCCACTTGTTTGTCTGTTTTCCAGGCTCTAAAAAGTTGGTGTTGTTTCCTGTAATGTTCACTTTAACACTGTAAGTTAGAAACTTAAAAAAAAAAAAATCCTAGGCTCTAGTTTGAGTGCAGTTTAGGAAGGAGTAAAAGTGTGTGTTTAATCAGTGATCTTTTCACCATTCTGCTTTCTTTAAGTGAAAATTCTACATCTGGTATTTTCTAATGTTTGGAGGATTTTGCAGCTACCTTCATTTGGAAAATCCAAAGGCAGGAGACTCTGGGCATGCTGAGTTTGGAGTACCCGCTCCCTTTCAATACTGAAATGTAAGATTGTGCTTTTGCTTCTCTCACAGTCTAATGAAAAATAATTTTTTCCAAATTGAGAGCAAAGAAAAAGTTATGGGATCCTGATTTCAGAAAACATTTTCAAAAGTACTTGGCATTCAAATAACTTGCCTACAATAGTAGCCAGATTAATGTCCTCCCAAAGATGTCTGCATCATAATTCTTGAACCCTGACAGCATATTTTGTTACTTAGCAAAAGGGAGTTAAAGTAGCAGATGGAATTAACGTTGTTAATCAACTGACTTTAAAATACAGATTGTCTGGCTGGATCCAATGTAATCTCAAGAGTCTCTAAATGTGTGGGGGGCAGGGAGGCAGAAAAGCCAGTGTCAGAGTGATCTAAGAAAGATTAGACCGGCCACTCCTCACTTTGAGGATAGAAAGGGACCATGAGTAAAGGAATGTGGGCAGACTCTAGAAGATGGAAAAGACAACAAAACATTCCTCCCTGAAGCTTCCAGGAGGAAGCAGCCCTGCTAACACTTTGGCTTAAATCCATGGGACTGATTTTGGACTTACGACCTCAGGAACTGTTAAGGTAATAAACTTGCAGGGTTTTTTGTTTGTTAGTTGCCATTAAGTTGATTCTGACTCATGGCGAGCCCTTGTGTGCAAAGAAATGCTTCACAGGATTTTCAAGACTGTGACCTTTTAGAAGGAGATCTCCAGGCTTGCCTTCCAAGGTTCTGGGTAGGTTTTGGCAGGTAGTGGATTGATTAACTGTTTGCATCACCCAGGGACTCCTTTGTAACTTTTTAAGCTGCTAAATTTGTGGTAATTTGTTACAGCAGCAGTAGGAAACAAATACACTTACTATAAATAAAATAGTAACTGTGATTGTGATTCAAATTAATTTAAATTTCAAGGTTTTCAGCAAGTTGCTTATGTTAACTGCCCTTTCTTTCCTTACCTAGAAGATTTATTTCAGGCCCCTAGAGAACACAAGCCCCTTTGAATACGGGAATTGCATAGTGTTGTAGGTAGAAAAGAGAAGCCAAGTTGCAATTATGAAGCATTCCTGATAAATTGCTCAAAGAGATCTTAGAAGAAAGAGATCTGAATCATCAAGGTTCCAGTAATTTTTTTTGAATTCTGTTCTTAGTTTGAATAAATTTTCATGCTCATGCCTTTTTTTTTTTTTTGTAATTCTTTGGGAAAGGGGGGAAAAAAAGAATTGCAGTGAAGTTTCAAGCAGGTCATGAAACACCCCAGTCCAGACTCTTTTGCAACATCAATGGGATTTCAAAGGATATAGTGTCCAGGAATAGGGACTTAAACTAACATTTTTAGGAGGCTGGCCAAAACTGTAGCTGATTATGTCATAATGGTAAGACATTAAAGTCTATGAAAGTGAAGCCATTTGAAAAGAATCTGACACAATAGAACTGAACTGATTTCAATCCCAATAAGCAAACATTGTTGCATACCTAAGCAAATAGGGCACTGTGCTTTGATTGGGGTTGGAGGAGGAGGGGTGGCAGGGGAATGGCTGCCAACAGCTAGGAAAAGTCATCCTAAACTGCCTAATAGTCCCACCACAGATATTATAGACTGTTTTTTAGAGCAATTTTTGGTTTACAGAAAAATTGTACAGAAAGTACAGGGAGTTCCCATTTGCCCCTTACCCCTGCACATTGTTTCTCCTATAATATCTAGTAAATTTTCATTACTTAGAATTGGGAGTAATTCTAATTAAAGACTTATGACTTATAAATTCTTATGGCTTATTTATAAATTGAAGACTTTTGACTTATTTTTAAATTATGGGGCAATTTATCATTGGGAACCTTTAAACTTTTTTATTGTGATAAAATACATATAACATAAAATGTCATTTAATCCATTTTTACTTGCACATTTCAGTGGTATTAATTACATTCACAATGTTGTGCAACCATTAGCTACTGCCAAAAAATTCCCATCACCCTAAACAGAAACTCTGTACCCATTAAGCAATTATTTCTCATTCCTGTCTCCCCCAGCCTGATAACCTCTAATTACTTTCTGTATCTATGAATTTGTCTCTTCTAAATAATTCATATAAGTAGGATCATATATTTGTCTTTATGTCTCTGGCTTATTTCACTTAGCATAATATTTTCAAAGTTTATCCATGTTGTAGCATGTATGAGAACTCCATTCCTTTTTATGGCTGAATAATATTTCATTGTATGGCTATCCCACATTTTATTTATCTACTCATCTGTTGATGGACATTTTTTCCATCTTTTTGCTATTGTAAATAATGTTGCTATAAACACTGGTGTACAAACATCTGAGCTTCTGTTTTCAGTTCTTTTGGGTATATGCATAGCAGTGGAATTGCTGGGTCATATGGAAATTGTATGTTTAAATTTTTGAGGAACTGCCAAACTGTTTTCTACAGTGGCTACACAATTTTACCTCACTACCAGCAAAGGAAAAGGGTTCCAATTTCTTCACATTCCTGCCAACACTTGTTATTTTCTTCTTCTTCTTCTTCTTTTTTTTTTTTTTATAATAGCCTTCCCAGTGTGCATGAAGTAGTATTTCAATTGTGGTTTTCATTTGCATTTTCCTAAGGACTAATAATGTTGCTGGAAACCCTGGTAGCGTAGTGGTTAAGAGCTACGACTGCTAACCAAAAGGTTGGCAGTTCGAATCCACCAGGCGCTCCTTGGAAACCGTATGGGGGGAGTTCTACTCTGTCCTATAGGGTCATTGAGTCTGAATCGACTTGATGGCAACAGTTTTTTTTTAAAATGATGTTGCTCATTTTTTTCATGTGCTTGTTGGTAATTTGTGTGTATATTTTTGGAGAAATGTCTGTTCAATGCATCATAGCAATATGCAAGCCTCCACTGATGGATGGTTGGTGTTGCACATGAGGTGCACTGGCTAGGAATGGAACCCAGATCTCCAGCATGGAAGGCAAGAATTCTATCACTGAACCACCAATGCTCCCATTTGTCGTATCAAAGTATCCATTGCCAAATCCAAGGTCATGAAGGTTTACCCCTGTTTTTTTCCTAATAGTTTTATGATTTTAACTCTTATATTTAGGTATTGATGTGTTTGAGTTAGTTTTTGTATATGGTGTGAGGTAGAGGTCCAACTTCACTCTTTCTGCAAGTGGAAATCCAGTAGTCCCAGTCTCATTTGTTGAAGAAATGGGTGCCAGTTTTTCTATAAAGTTCAGAATAGCTTACCACCAGAAACTGTTAAAAGTTCTTTATGTGTATTAACTCATTTAATCCTTTCAACAAGTCTATGAGGTGAAATCCTATTATCATTTTATAGATAAAAACTTAAAGACTAGAGTTGTTAAGTAACTTGCTCTAAGTTGTACAGGAGAGGAGATTTGAACTCAGTCTATGTATGCAACCACTGTTCTCTACTGCATCCACAGCATTTTCTGCCAATAGAGTCTCATGAAATGTGCAACAACAGGGAATAAGTTAATTCTGCTATGTCACAGGACAGTGGGTCTCATCTCCTATTTTTGCCCTCATATACCTGATGGTTATGACGTGATTTCATCACTAACAATGGCTGCCTGAGTCAGTAATTCTCAATGGTGCAGTGGTGGATGGGCATACGTGTATAGTTTGAAAAAATCTTGACCCCTTAGGTGATAATTTAGATGCTCTACGAAAGGCAGTTCTCTCCTATGAAGAATCCTGTTGTAGAAGAATATTTATTGATGCAAGGGACAGAAAGGTAGCTATAATTTTTTTCTCTGTGATTTCTATGCTTTCTTCATTTACCATGTGTCAATTTTGTTTTAAGAATAATCAACAAAATGTCTCGAGAAGTAAAGCCCCTGTAGGATTATTCCAGGAAGCCCTGGGTTGAGAAACGGCTGCTCTAGAACTGGTTTGTGCTCCAGGACGTTGGCAGCCCTTGAAATGGTGAGACACAAATCCTTTACCATGGGGTAGGGCTTTAGGGAGAACAGATTTCTGAAGGAGCAACAGACTCTCTGGAGAAGCCTTTCTGTCAGGAAGGCACCTGTTTTAGGGGACAAAGTCAAAACTTCAAAGTTAGGAAAAGGCTGATCAAGGACAAAACCTTGCAGGAAATTTAAGTTTTTCCTAGTTTTGTCACAATTACACATCAAAATCTTGTGCTATGAGTGTATATATAATGTCATCAAATGCTTTTGTGCTGGTGGTTGCTCTCCTTCTGGTTTAAGTTACACACTAAAGGCAAGGAAGAGACTATTTCTCTTGTAAACCCTTATGGTGTGAATTGCTTAGATACTTGGGGGCATATGGCATGTTGCTGGTGGACTAATAATGGTAAAGTTAAATATAAAAAGTTGAACATGTAGAGAAAGTGGAGGATGAAATTTTAAATCAAGATCCCAACTTAAAAGACAAGGAAGGTGAGACTCGACGAGTAGGGAAGATAAATAAAAAAGGCTGATGGTTTTAGGCTATATAGGAAAAACCATAGTTATGGCTTTTCTTTTTACTCAGATCTAGACATGAAGACAGAAGATACATTAAAAATACCTGATACCATTCATTTATACAACAATTTATTGAGCAACAATTCAGGACAGGTGTGGTACTTGTGGTATCAGGGACACAGCTTCTCATTTCTTCACTTTGCATGGTCTCAATCTCATGATTGAAGATGGACTTCAGACAAAAATTTCAGAGATATTAACGGAAAGGTCAATGCTTAAAAAGACATTTACACATTGTATATAGCAGGCACCCAAATGCATGGGGTATCATGTCAGTAGAGCTGGGCATAAGCCACTCGGTTGTGGTGCTACATAAGATGGCGGAGACAATGAAAAGGCAGTGGAAACTGAAATGGGAATGCAGAACTAGAGCAACCCATACAGGTAGATCAAGAGGCGCAGGTGCATCCAAGCAGCTGTGGATGGGAGGTCCAACGAAAAAGCAGGAGTGTTTCTGCTGGCATGCAGAGAAAAGCAGCCAAGAACTCTAAGAGCAGGTGTTATCTGGAGATTCAGGTAGGCTGGTAACATCTGGACAATATTCTAGAAGGTAGCTGAACTCCAGGCTCTAGATTGGAGTTCAGGGGCAGGACTCCTTCACTGAAAGAGGATCCAAGTTCCCAAAGTGCTGCTATAAATAGCCGAGAGGAACTCATGCCCCAAGAACCAAAACAAAAACACAGTTCCCAGTACTGGGGCCCAAGACAGAAATTGCTGGACAGCAACAAGGATGGCTCGTGCCAAATTCTAGAGAGTGTAGCTAGAACTTCTTAAGTAGCTAGAACTTCTTAAGTGCCACTTTCTAGGATCAGGAACCTCAAAGGCAGATTTGCAATGAAGTAGAGAGTCTGAAAAAACTCTACATAACTCTGTTGGGAAAGGACAAGAATAACACTCCCACGACACCATTCATCACTGGCAAGGAGAGTATTAGGAAGAACAGCCTGAGATACTGGTATGGTGGTAAAGTGCACAGACTCTGGATCCAAACTCCCTAGTTTAAACTCTGGCAAAGACATGGTGATATCTCCTCCTTAACAATATTGTACCTTGGGAAAATGCCTTAAATGTTTGAGGCCTCAGGTTACAGATTGTCACGGATTGAATTACGTCCCCCCAAAAATGTGTGTATCAAGTTGGTTAGGCCATGATTCCCAGTATTGTGTGGTTGTCCTCCATTTTGTGATTGTAATTTTATGTTGAGAGGCTTAGGGTGGGATTGCAACACCACCCTTACTCAGGTCACTTCCCTGATCCAGTGTAAAGGGTGTCTCCCTGGGGTGTGGCCTGCACCACCTTTTATATCTTGAGATAAAAGGAAAGGGAAACAAGCACAGAGTTGGAGACCTCATGCCACCAAGAAAGAAGCACCAGGAGCAGAGTACGTCCTTTAGACCTGGGGTTCCTGTGCAGAGAAGCTCCTAGTCCAGGGGAAGACTGATGAGAAAGACCTTCCTCCAAAGCTGATAGAGAAAGCCTTCCCCTGGAGCTGACTCCCTGAGTTTGGACTTCTAGCCTACCAGACTGTGAGGAAATAAATTTTTCTTTGTTAAAGCCATCTACTGGTGGTACTTCTGTTATAGCGGCACTGGATAACTAAGACGCAGATCTATAAAATTGAGAGGGTTGTGGCCTAAGGTCTCTTAAATGTAAATTTTAAAGTCCTTTTTGGGAATCTTTCAAATCCTCATGTTCCAGGGCCTTCTTCCCCTTGCTGTATAGTCTGAACAATTTTGAGAATCAGCGTGTTATTTAGTTCATATGATCTTGACCTAAGTTTTATTATTCCCATTTTGGAGACAAGGAAATGGAGGCCCACCAAGTCTGAATTACTTCTTCTGTATCATATGGCTAAACAGGTGGTGAAGCCACGATTAGATTTTAGTTTTGCCAATTCTAAAGCTGTGTATTTTTTACTTTTCTCTATGTTCCTCTGTCATCAGACCTGATTTCCATACAACGGGCCAGGATCCCAACTCTCGATAGCTGTATATTTACCCATGTAGCTCTCATTTCAGTATTTCTAAGTCTATACTCTGAGCTGTCATTTGTTCAGTTCGCTCTTCTTTCGGCACTCCCTTCTCTTGTTATTTATGGTGCTGTCGGCCCATATGGTCTAACTCCCATTTCTTACTCCTGTTAAATGTCTCCTACATCTCTGTTTTCTAGCAGTCACTCCTGACTTTTTCTAAAGTAAATTTCATATGTGCTTGCTCATTTCATCTACTTTACAATGAAAAAAATTAGATACGTGTGAAGTTAGTGCTAAAATTATAATAAAAGAGGGTGAAACAAACACCAGAAAAGTAATAACTCTAGTAGTTATCTTCCATTTTCTTTCATATTTAGATTTTTATAAGACAGGACGGCGGTTTTCATGTCTAAACCTTGGAACAACCTAAGTTATATTAATATTACAATCATTATCATCTTCTAAACGAGATGCTAAATGAATATTGAATGGAAAAATAGCATTTAATATTTAGCTTGCAGAATACATAAACATCTCAGAGAAACTGTGTGACCCCAGTATATGTATATTTGAGGTAATATCTATACAATTAATAATTATCACAGCCATGGGAATCACTGCTCTTTGGCTATGATATATATTAACTTTTAAAGTCAAGATTCCACTCTGTTGTAAAAGTAAGTTCAGTTCAGTACTATGGCAGTTATGCAAATAGACATAAACCGTACTATTAAACCTGAGAAGTTAGAATGCTTACCCAATTATGTGTTAACACAAATGTCAACAAAACACAAACAAGTGCAGAAGCACAGTAACAAAAATATACTTATCAATATAGCTGTCTGGTAAGAGTAAACCACAGTATCATCAGAATGAGAAAAAAAAACCCAACTAAGGTCAAAGGTCATTATTTTCACTGTTTGCTCTTTTGGACTCTTCCTTATAAATACAGTGGCTAATTCTAATAATTTATCCTTATTTAATCTCTGAACAAACTTGGTGACACTGACTTCTACTGTTAAACATCATCATCTGACTAACTAGATTACTATTATTATTGAAAACTCATGAAAGTTTTCAAGCCTATTAATGGTTTCATGCAACTTAAAAATCTAATTTTGGAAATAACTGGCTAATGAATTTTTCCTTTTATTTGGTAAACGGCCACTATATACCAGTGTTGCTATCAGTATGTAAATACGGTATTTAACATGCTTATATTTTTCTTAAGAGCTGGAATACAGACTTTACAATATATCTGAAACATCATCAAATACTGTGACAATGCCATTACCATACAGCCTATGTGTGGTGTTAAAAGAATTATTGGCTGGTCATATACAGTGCATTTTTCTGAACTGAACTGTAAATTTCTTAGAGGCTAACATGACAACCAATGAATCATCTTGACACAGTATATCACAATCTTCTTTCACAAAGTTCACAGGTCTTTCTTGCCTTTTTCTACACGATCCTGCAAGAAAAAAAAAATGGCTTAGGTAGTTATATCAAAGAGTGAGAAACATGCATAAATACAAGGATTTTTCTTTTTGTAAAAATGGTGTGGCGGTGTCATACCTTTAACTTCACAAGAGGGGTGGAGAATCATGATTAACACAGTCCAAAGCTGATGATTCCTATGGGGTGGAGGTCAGACATACCTCCACCCTCCAATCTTTACCAATTCTGACACCAGCCATCCCTCCCACAGCACTCTCTACTTCTCTGCTGGGTTCGATAATTTGTTGCAATGGCCACACAGAACTCATAGGCCATCCATACTCACAGTTATGGGGTTTATTAGGGAAGTTAACAGGTTACAATTCAGGATCAGGAACGACTCAAAATACAGTTCTTCGATCAGGACTGTTTCTTCTCAGCCATACATACCTGCAGGCAGGCCTCTCTCTTCTGGCCCTCAGCCCTGGCCTCTGCCCTGCTCCGGCAAGTGTTACAAAGCTCTTTACTGTGCCATTTATGGTCTTGTGATTCCCACAAAATGACTGGGTAGAACTATGCAAATAAGGTACCTGTGGCCCACCAAGGGTATTGGACACCCTGCTAGTAATGCAAATAAGGTACATGGGTGGGAACAAGCAAATAAGGTGTGTGGAACCCTAATGAGGGGATTGGTCAGTTTTGTCATCCCACTAGGCATAAAATGAGCTAATTCCAGAAGCGGACAGAAGGGACCTCACTACCACGAAGAAGAAAAGTCCCTGCACTGAGAATCTCCTGGACCCAAAGTGAAAATATGGATTGAGAAAGTCTCAAATCAAACAAACTACAAGATTTGTAGGTTTTGCTTGACAAAAATGCCTAGAAGGGAAAATAATAACACTCTTGAAAAGTTCACTTATTTCTCTGCCTTAACATAACTTTCACAGGTTACACCAGGAAAATAAAATTTCTAAAATTCCCCTATTGCAAACCTAATTAGAATTTTTGGCAAGGGAAGAATGAATGGAAGTAAAACCAAAACCAAATAAATCCAATGTCTTTTTTTTTTGTCCTTCAGATAGTTGCCAGTAGAACTGGCTTCTCAAACTCTTTGCTGACAACATTATAAAGATGGCTATTATACACTATCTAAACCTGGAGGAAGATGGAAAAGAAAGTTAACCTTAAGAAATCATTTAGCCACACTGAGATACGACTTCACACCTGCTAGGATGGAGTATATATTAAAAAGGAAAATAACAAGTGTTGGTGAGGATGTGAAGAAATCAGAACCTTTGTCCACTGCTGGTGGGAATGTAAAATTGTGCAGCCACTATGGAAAATAGTTGGTGGTTCTTCAAAAACTTAAATATAGAATTACTATATGGCTCAGCAGTCATATACCCAAAAGAAATGAAAACAGGGACTCAAACAGATATTTGGTTCACTGAAATGCTATTCACAATAGCCAACAGCAGAAACAACTCAAGTGTCCATCAACAGAGAATGGATAAACAAAACAATATATACATACAATTCGGCCATTAAAAAAATGAAGTTCTAATATACGCTACAATATGGATGAACCCTCAAAACATTATGCTAAATGAAATATGTCAGACACAAAAGGACAAATATTGTACGATCCCATTTATAAGATACCTAGAATAGACAAGTGCGGAGAGACAAAAAGCAGATTAGTAGTCACCATGGGCAGCGGAAGGGGACTTTGACTGTTTAACGGGTGCAGAGTTTCTGTTTGGGGTGATGAAAATGTTTTGCAAACAAATGGTGATGATTGCACAACACTGTGAGAGTGATTAATGCCACTGGATTGTATACTTCAAAATGGTTAAAACAGTGAATTTCATTTTGTGCATGCTTTTCCACAATTAAAAAAAAAAAGATTGTTTGGACTAAGAAAATAAATGTCTTTATCCAGGAAAAAAAAAAAAAAACCTCCTAAAATAAAGTTGTACAGGGTTATTGCTTACATACAGGAAGTTCATCTAGCTCTCATTCAGGCTGAACATTAATGCTTTCAGAGCAACGTGAATAACATTAATTTTAAGAATCAATTAGGAAGACCTGAGTGATAAGGTACCATTTTCACATGTCATACACATGTATCTTACCATGTTAGATAAAAACCAAAGCTTTAATGGAGCTGTTATTACGGGCAAGTCCTTTACGTGGAGAGTGACTTTCCAAAATGAAATTTAAAAATTGGCAGATGATGATGGGTTTGTGCTGCCAATGACCTCTAGTCAGTTCTGCTCTTTCTTTCCCAGAAGAGAGCCAGGGCAAATAAGGAAAGGCAAAGACTATATATTTTGAAGTGACTGTTTTCTAATATTTATTTAGTGCCTACAATAGAAAGAGGGGCCAGATGGGGAAATCCAAAAGGTTTTAAAAATGCAAAGTGAGATTTGTTTACGGTAAAGAAATCTCTTTCTCCTCTTCTGCCTTTGTTTCCTTAATATTTTAATAATAGTTTATGATTATTTCATTTAAAGTACATCAAGTGTGGAAAATTGAGAAAGCTAACAAGTTTTCCAAACAACCTTAAGATATAATTTAATGACTATGATAGGTGTGACAATAGAAGTTAAATTCATAAAGGAAAATTGGACACAGCTTTTTACCACAGATGGTCTACAGCTATGTTTCGCTTAAGTAAGGTTCAGAAGGTGAACATCAAAATGTAAGAGTCACATCTAAGAAAATAGTTCTCATTTAATGACACCAAAATGTCAGAATCTTATATAGGTTCTCATACTGGACAAGGGAAGGGGGTAGGTAAGTGGATGCAAAAAAAAAAAAAAAAAAAAAAAAATGTGACCAAACAAGACGTAATTAATAACACCTTATGGCTGTATAAAGCCTTTCTTAAGTACCTTCTCCCATAGAATCCTGTTCAATGTTCACAGGAGGCCCCCTGAGGAAGGTATTCAAATACTCAGTTGAGTAATGAAGAAGCCAAGGTGCACAAATGTCAAATGATTCACCCAAGGGTTACAGAACTCGTAAACTATGAAGCTGAGGTATTTTTCCCCCTTCAAATAGGAAATTGGTTTTATAGGTGACGAGAGAGTAGACACACCAAACACAGTAGTGAGGTACCTCAGGTATTGGCAACAACAGAAAGCCACCACCATTCCTTGGTGAAAGCTGGAACTTTGGTGGTTCTGCCCAGTGGGAACTGGGACCATGGAGGGAAGGAGCTAGAGTCATGAAGGACATGCAGCTGCTGCTGAAGTACCACCCAAAGCAGAGAGAGAAATCCCCTGGCTTTCTCCCTCCACTTGTCATTCAGTGTTTTACTAGTGCCTCCCCAACAGCTGAACCTGTCAAGAAGTCAGAGAACAAGGGAGCCTGGGAAATATAGCTTCCTGAGGCACAAAGTAGAACAGAGGTGGGAGGAGAATGAATTCAACCGCACATAGTCCAATAACCAGCGTAAGCCAAAGAACACAGTGGTTAGTGATGGAGATTCTAGAGAAAGATTTCCTGACTTTAAATCCCAGTTGCAATCCTATCACTTTCTAGCTCAGTGACTTTGGGTAAATTATATAACATCTCTGGGCCCTAGTTTCCTCGTTCACAAAATAGGGATATTAAAATATTTTAACTTACTGAGTTGTTATGGAGAGTAAACACAACAACACATATGAAACCAAGAGTTTGTTCCAGAACACACACGCAATAAATGTCACCATTAAATTATTTCAATAGCCTGGGTATAAGCAGAAATTAGATCAAGACCTAAATGTGCTAGTGAGCAAGGCTCAACTCTCAGTGTAGCATCTGGCATATTACTCCTAAAGGCTTTCTACATCCTTTGCCAAGAATGCATAAGCTGTACGTTGAGGGTGGCTTTTCTAGGGGAAGGAAATGGGTTGAGGGAATCTCATGGTTACATACATCCTTTAGGGATCAGGAAAAACATTAGCTGTTTCCACAAGCTGCTAACCAAAGGGTTGGCAGTTCGAATCCGCCAGGCGCTCCTTGGAAGCTCTATGGGGCAGTTCTACTCTGTCCTGTAGGGTCGCTATGAGTCAGAATAGACTCGACGGCACTGGGTTTTTTTTGGGTTACCACAATGGAGATATTCAGCAATGGCTACTTGTCACCGGAAATTGAAGGGATATTCCTACTTCTCCTTTCCCCAATTCAGGGAACTAAACATTTCTGGCACCCTGGCAAAGTTCACTGGCATGGATATTCATCTTGCTTGAGACAAATAGGAGAAAAAAATTGTTTTATTTCTAGGTGAGAGGACTCTGAAGTGACTCCTTCACTTCTGTGGTGGATCTTGAAGGATTCCGCGAAGTCACTAATTCTCATCATGTACTGGTGAGCCTGTCAGTTTTAGGATCTCTATTTTAGATAGCGATGGGGAGAGGGCAGTCTTGCTGAAGATCTCAGACCACATGACTGAGCCCTCAGTGCCCTGGGACTAGAACACACAGGGTATCCACCTTTCTCTGAGTTGCCCTGTCTTTTTCTTGCTATTTTTACAGTTGGTTAAATTAACATGCAAGCAACAGGGAATGTCAAATGTGCTTTATATTGCTTCTTGACTGGTTCTAAATAAAGGATTAAGTGACCAGAATGGGAATAGGTCATTCTTACAGCAAAAACTTCTACAGAGGAAGTAACACTGAAGATGATGATAATGAGAACAATAGCTACCATTTCATTAGAGTTTACTATCTTCCAGGCACTGTGCTGAACAACCTATATATTTTATTTAATTCTTCCAACAAGTCAGGGAGCTAGGCATTGTTATTCTTCTCATTTTACAGATGATGAAAATGAGGCCCAGAGGGGTGATGTAACCTGCGTGGGATCAAAAAGTTTGTATGAGGCCAGGTATAGTTATTTCAGGTCTGTCTGACTCCAAAGGCTATGCATATAGTGCCCACTTGTCTCACGTCAGGCACAGTGCTAGATCCTGGAGATACAATGACCATTAAGACATAGGGAAATAAAGTCCTGGGACTAGGGCCCCTAATACAGTGAAATAACTGTAGAACTGTAATTGCTAAAAAAAAAAAAAAAAAACACCCCTGATTGAAAGTTATGGGGGCTACCAAATTCTGAGGATCAGCCTAACCCAACAGCAGAAGAGCAGAGGTCTCGGCCTTGGGAGGAGCTGGGAAGGAAGGTCAAGGCTGCCTTTGGAATGGTCTTCTCCCTCCATCCACCAGGAAAGTGGGACCCCCTGCTCCTTCCCACTTCTCCCTATGTATGGTCAAAGTGTGGCTGGGAAATCAATTCAAGTGAGGGGCTGACAGGTAAAGAGCAGAGGGGAGCCAAAGAGCCCAACGTGGATGAAGGTGACTCTTGCTGGACTGGAGGGGAAGAGGCTTGACTCTGTGGCCAATGGAGCTGAGATTTTAAATACTGGCTTTAACAACAAACATTTCTTTCTCATTTCTATCCTTCAAACTACCTTTAAAGGTAAACCATATATCTGAATGCCATACCTTTTGTTCAAGATGACTAAAACACTAGGACAAGAGTAGTGTGGTGTCAGATTTCCATTTTTAGCTCATTTCAGCATGAATATGGTACACATTCCAAGCAATTTTTTTTTTTTTTTTCAGAACCAGTCCCTTTTTCAATATTGCCATTTTGTGGCTCAATTCTTTTGCTTAAAACTTCACTAAAACTGGAATGCTCTAAGTTAGCATATCAACAATTTTTTTTTAATTTTTATTGTACTTTAAGTAAAAGTTTATGAATCAAGTCAGTCTCTCATACAAAAATTTATATACACCATGCTATATACTCCTAATTGCTCTCCCCCGAAAGAGAAAGCATGCTCCTTCCTGCCGTTCTCTTCTCGTGTCCACTAGGCCAGCTTCTGACCCCCTCTGCCCTCTCATCTCCCCTCCAGACAGGAGATGCCAACACAGTCTCATGTGTCTACTGATCCAAGAAGCTCATTCTCCACCAGTATCATTTTCTATCCCATTGTCCAGTCTAATCCCTGTCTGGAGAGTTGGCTTTGGGAATGGTTCTTGTCTTGGGCTAACAGAAGGTCTGGGGACCGTGAACCCTGGAGTCCTTCTAGTCTCAGTCAGACCATTAAGTCTGGTCTTTTTATGAGAATTTGGGGTCTGCATCCCACCACTCTCCTGCTCCCTCAGGGGTTCTCAGTTGTGTTCCCTGTCAGGGCAGTCATCGGTTGTAGCCAGGTACCATCTAGCTCTTCTTGTCTCTGGCTGATGTAGTCTCTGGTTTATGTGGCCCTTTCTGTCTCTTGGGCTCATAATTACCTTGTGTCTTTGGTGTTCTTCCTTCTCCTTCGTTCCGGGTGGGTTGAGACCAACAGATACATCTTAGATGGTTGCTTGCTAGCATTTAAGACCCTAGAAGCCTCTCTCCAAAGTGGGATGCAGAATGATTTCTTAAGAGATTTTATTATGCCGATTGACTTAGAGTCCCCTGAAACCATGGTTCTCAAACCCCCACCCCTGCTACGCTAGCCTTCAAAGAGTTCAGTTTATTCAGGAAACTTTTTTGCTTTTGGTTTAGTACAGTTGTGCTGACCTGTCCTGTATTGTGTGTTGTCTTTCCGTTCACCTAAAATAGTTCTTATCTACTACCTGATTAGTGAAAACCTCTCTCCCTACTTCTCTCCCTCCCCGCTCTTGTAACCATCAAAGAATATTTTCTTCTCTGTTTAAATTATTTCTCAAATTCTTTTAATAGTGGTCTTATACATTATTTGTCCTTTTGCAACTGACTAATTTCACTCAGCATAATGCCTTCCAGATTCCTCCATGTTATGAAATGATTCATGGTTTCATCATTGCTCTTTATCGATGCACAGTATTCCATTGTGTGAATATACCATAATTTATCCATTCATCCATCGATGGGAACCGTGGTTGCTTCCATCATTTTGCTATTTTAAACAGTGTTGGAATGAACATGGGTGTGCATGTATCTGTTCGTGTAAAGGTTCTTACTGCTCTAGGATATATTCCAAGGAGTGGGATTGCAAGGACTGTATGGTAGTTCTATTTCTAGCTTTTTAAGTAAGCGCCAAATTGATTTCCAAAGTGGTTGTACCATTTTACATTCCCACCAGTGGCATGTGAGTGTTCCAGACCCTCCACATCCTCTCCAACATTTATTATTTTGTGTTTTTTGGATTAATGCTAGCCTTGTTGGAGTGAGATGGAATCTCATTGTAGTTTTGATTTGCATTTCTCTAATGGCTAATGATCGTGAGCATTTCCTCATGTATCTGTTAGCTACCTGAATGTCTTCTTTGGTGAAGTGCCTGTTCATATCTTTTGCCCATTTTTTAATTGGGTTGTTTACCTTTTTGTAGTTGAGTTTTTGTAGTATCATGTAGATTTTAGAGCTCAGGTGCTGATCGGAAATGTCATAGCTAAAAACTTTTTCCCAGTCTGTAGGAAATATTTTTACTTTTTTGGTGAATTCTTTGGATGAGCATAGGTGTTTGATTTTTAGGAGTTCCCAGTTATCTAGTTTCTCTTCTGCAACTGTTGGTAATGTTTTGTATCGTGTTTATACCATGTATTAAGGCTCCTAACGTTGTCCCTATATTTTCTTCCATGATATTTATCATTTTAGATTTTATATTTAGGTCTTTGATCCATTTTGAGCTCATTTTTGTGCATGGTATGAGGTATGGGTCTTGTTTCATTTTTTGCAGATGGATATCCAGTTATGCCAGCACCTTTTGTTAAAAAGACTGTCTTTTCCCCATTTAATTGACTTTGGGGCTTTGTCAAATATCAGCTGCTCATATGTGGATGGATTTACGTCTGGATTCGCAATTCTGTTTCATTGGTCTATGTATCTGCTTTTGTACCAGTACGAGGCTGCTTTGACTACTTTGGTGGTATAATAGGTTCTAAAATCAGGTAGAGTGAGGCCTCCCACTTTGTTCTTCTTTTTCCAGTAATGCTTTACTTATCCTGGGCCTCTTTCCCTTCCATGTGATTTGTTTCTCCATCTCATTAAAAAATGCTGGTGGAATCTGGATTGGAATTGCATTGTATCTACAGATCGCTTTTGGTAGAATAGACATTTTTACAATGTTAAGTCTTCCTATCCATGAGCAAAGTATGTTTTTCCACTTATTTAGGTCTCTTTCCGTTTCTTGCAGTAGTGTCTTGTAGTTTTCTTTATATAGGTCTTTTACATCGCTGGTAAGATTTTTCCTAAGTATTTTATCTTCTTGGGGGCTACTGTAAGTGGTATTGATTTGGTGATTTCCTCTTCAATGTTTTTTTGTTGGTGTAGAGGAATCCAACTGATTTTTGTATGTTTATCTTGTATCCTGATACTCTGCTGAACTCTTCTATTAGTTTCAGTAGTTTTCTTGAGGATTCTTTAGGGTTTTCTGTGTATAAGATCATGTCATCTTCAAACAGAGATACTTCTACTTCTTCCTTGCCAATATGGATGCCCTTTATTTCTTTATCTAGCCTAACTGCCCTGGCTAGGACCTCCAGTACAATGTTGAATATGAGTGGTGATAAAGGGCATCCTTATCTGGTTCTCAATCTCAAGCAGAATGCTTTCAGATTCTCTCCATTTAGGATGATGTTGGCTGTTGGCTTTGTATAAATGCCCTTTATTATGTTGAGGAATTTTCCTTCTATTCCTATTTTGCTCAGAGTTTTTATCATGAATGGGTGCTGAACTTTGTCAGATGTCTTTTCTGCATCAATTGATAAAATCATGTGATTCTTGTCTTTTGCTTTATTTATATGATGGATTACATTAATTGTTTTTCTAATGTTGAACCATCCCTGCATACCTGGCATGAATCCCACTTGGTCACGGTGAATTATTTTTTTGATATGTTGTTGAATTTTGTTGAGGGTTTTTGCATCTACATTCATAAGGGATATAGGTCTGTAATTTTTTTTTGTGGTGTCTATACCTGGTTTTGGTATCAGGGATATAGTGGCTTCATAGAATGAGTTTGGGAGTATTCCATCCTTCTCTATGCTCTGAAATACCTTTAGGAGTAGTGGTGTTAAGTCTTCTCTGAAAGCTTGGTAGAACTCTGCAGTGAAGCTGTCTGAACCAGGGCTTTTTTTTCTTGGGAGTTTTTTGATTACCTTTTCAATCTCTTCTTTTGTTATGGGTCTGTTTAGTTGTTCCACCTCTGTTTATGTTACTTTAGGTAGACAGTGTGTTTCTAGAAATTCATCCATTTCTTCTAGGTTTTCAAATTTGTTAGAATACAGTTTTTCAAAGTAATCTGATTCTTTTAATTTCAGTTGGGTCTGTTGTAATATCACCCATCTCGTTTCTTATTCGGGGTATTTGCTTCCTCTCCTATTTTTCTTTTGTCCGTTTGGCCAATGGTTTATCAATTCTGTTAATTTTTTCAAAGAACCAGCTTTTGGTCTTGTTAATTCTTTCAACTGTTTTTCTGTTTTCTATTTCATTTAATTCCGCTCTAATTTTTATTATTTGCTTTCTTCTGGTGCCTGAGGGTTTCTTTTGTTGCTCTCTTTCTATTTATTCAAGTTGCAGGGATAAATCTTGATTTTGGCCCTTTCTTCTTTCTGGATATGTGCATTTACTGATATAAACTGACCTCTGAGCACTGCTTTTGCTGTGTCCCAAAAGCTCTGATAAGAAGTGTTTTCATTCTCATTGGATTCAATGAATTTCTTTATTCCATCCTTAATGTCTTCTACAACCCAGTCTTTTTTGAGCTGGGTATGTTCGGTTTCCAAGTGTCTGATTTCTTTTCCCTGCTTTTTCTGTTATTCATTTCTACTTTTACGGCCTTATATGGTCAGAGAAGATGCTTTGTAATATTTCAATGTTCTTGATTCTGCTAAGGCTTGCTTTATGACCTAATATGTGGTCTATTCTGGAGAATGTTCCATGTGCACTAGAAAAGAAAGTATACTTGGTTGCTGTTGGGTGGAGTGTTCTGTTTATGTCTATAAGGTCAAGTTGGTTGATTGTGGCATTTAGATCTTCCGTGTCTTTAATGAGTTTCTTTCTAGATGTCCTGTCCTTCACCGAAAGTGGTGTGTTGAAATCTCCTACTATTATTGTGGGGCTGTCTATGTCACTTTTCAATGCTGTTAGAGTTTGTCTTATGTATCTTGCAGCCCTGTTACTGGGCACATAAATATTTAGTATGGTTATACCCTGCTGGTATATTGTCCCTTTAATCATTATATAGTGTCCTTCCTTATCCTTTGTTGTGGATTTAACTTTAGAGTCTATTTTGTCAGAAATTGATATTGCCACTCCTGCTCTTTGTTGTTTGCTTGATATATTTTTTTTCATCCTTTGAGTTTTAGTTAGTTTGTTTCTCTAAGTCTAAGGTGTGTCTCTTGTAGGCAACATAGAGAGGAATTGTGTTTTTTAATCCATTCTGCCACTCGCTGTCTCTTTATTGGTGCATTTAGCCCATTTACATTCAGGGTAATTATGGACAGATATGAATTTAGTGCTGTCATCTTGATATTTTTTTTGTGTGTTTTTTTAAAAATAATTTTTATTGAGCTTTAAGTGAACGTTTACAAATCAAGTCAGTCTGTCACACATAAGCTTATATACACCTTACTCCATACTCCCACTTACTCTCCCCCTAATGAGTCCGCCCTTCCAGTCTATCCTTTCATGACAATTTTGCCAGTTTCTAACCCTCTCTACCCTCCTATCTCCCCTCCAGACAGGAGATGCCAACACAGTCTCAAGTGTCCACCTGATACAAGTAGCTCACTCTTCATCAGCATCTCTCTCCAACCCATTGTCCAGTCCCTTCCATGTCTGATGAGTTATCTTCGGGAATGGTTCCTGTCCTGGGCCAACAGAAGGTTTGGGGACCATGACCGCTGGGATTCTTCTAGTCTCAGTCAGACCATTAAGTCTGGTCTTTTTATGAGAATCTGGGGTCTGCATCCCACTGATCTCCTGCTCCCTCAGGGGTTCTCTGTTTTGCTCCCTGTCAGGGCAGTCATCGGTTGTGGCCGGGCACCATCTAGTTCTTCTGGTCTCAGGATGATGTGAGACTCTGGTTCATGTGGCCCTTTCTGTCTCTTGGGCTCATAGTTGTCGTGTGACCTTGGTGTCTTTGTTCTTCATTCTCCTTTGATCCAGGTGGGTTGAGACCCATTGATGCATCTAGATGGCTGCTTGTTAGCATTTAAGACCCCAGACGCCACATTTCAAAGTGGGATGCAGAATGTTTTCATAATAGTATTATTTTGCGAATTGACTTAGAAGTTGCCTTAAGCCATGGTCCCCAAACCCCTGCCCTTGCTCTGCTGACCTTTGAAGCATTCAGTTTATCCAGGAAACTTCTTTGCTTTTGGTCCAGTCCAGTTGAGCTGACCTTCCGTGTATTGAGTATTGTCCTTCCCTTCACCTAAAATAGTTCTTATCTACTAACTAATCAGTAAATAACCCTCTCCCACCCTCCCCCGCTCATAACCACAAAAGTATGTGTTCTTCTCAGTTTATACTATTTCTCAAGATCTTATAATAGTGGTCTTATACAATATTTGTCCTTTTGCCTCTGACTAATTTCACTCAGCATAATGCCTTCCAGGTTCCTCCATGTTATGAAATGTTTCACAGATTTGTCACTGTTCTTTATCGATGAGTAGTATTTTTTGTGTTTTTGACAGTTTCTTTTTCCCGTTTAATTTTTTGTGCTGAGTAGTTCATATATTGCCTTTTCCTTTTATTTGTTGTTGTTGATTTTGTTTCTGCTGAGTCTCTATTTTTTTTTCTTGTATTTTATTTTGATGTGTAGGATAGTTAAGTCTGCTTTGTGGTTAACTTAATATTTATTCTTATTTTTCTAAGTTTAAACCTAACTTTTATTTCTTCATATCACTTTGTCTTCCTCTCCATATGAAAGATCTATGACTACATTTCTTAGTTCCTCTTTATTGTTTTAATGTTGTCTTCTTTTATATAACAACATCGCTGTTTCCTTGTTTTGAGCGTTTTTATCTTGATTTATTTTTGTGATTTCCCTGTCTGGGTTGACATCTGATTGCTCTGTCTAGTGTTCTAGTCTTAGGTTGATACCTGATATTATTGATCTTTTAACCATAGAACTCCTTTTGGTATTTCTTGTAGTTTTGGTTTGGTTTTTACGAATTCCCTAAACTTCTGTTTATCTGCAAATGTCCTAATTTCACCTTCATATTTGAGAGATGGTTTTGCTGGATATATGATTCTTGGCTGGCAATTTTCTTCCTTCCATGCCTTATATAAGTCATCCCATTGCCTTCTTGCCTGCATGGTTTCTACTGAGTAGTCCGAGCTTACTCTTATTGACTCGCTTTTGTAGGTGGCTTTTCGTTTATCCCCAGCTGCTCTTAAAATTCTCTATCTTTAGTTTAGGTAAGTTTGATTATAATATGTCTTGGTGACTGCCTTTTAAAATCTACCTCACGTGGAGTTTGATGGGCATCTTGGATAGATATCTTCTCATCTTTCACAATATTAGGGAAGTTTCTGCCAACGAATCTTCAAAAATTCTCTCTGTATTTTCTGTTATTCCTCCGTGTTCTGGAACTCCAATCACTCGTAGGTTATTTCTCTTGATAGAGTCCCACGTGATTCTTAAGGTTTCTTCATTTTCTAAAATTCTTTTATCTGATTTTTCTTCAAATATATTGGTATCAAGTGCTTTATCTTCAAGTTCACCAATTCTGCCTTCCACTTGCTCAAGTCTGTTCCTGTAACTTTCTATTGAGTTGTCTAATTCTGTAATTTTATCGTTAATCTTCTGAATTTCTGATTGCTGTCTCTCAATGGATTCTTGCAGCTTATTAAATTTTTCTTTATGTTCTTAAAGAACCTTTTTAATTTCTTCAACTTCTTTATCTGTGTGTTCCTTCGCTTGTTCTGCATATTGCCTGATCTCCTTCCTGATGTCCTGAAGGGTTCTGTATATTAATCTTTTGTATTCTGCATCCAGTAATTCCAGGAAGCCACTTTCATCTAGAAGATCCCTTGATTGTTTGTTCTGAGAGTTTGCTGAAGCGATCATGGTCTCTTTCTTTATGTGATTTGATATTGACTGTTGTCTCCAAGCCATCTATAAGTTATTATATTAATTTTGTGGTTGCTTACAGTATCCTAGCTTCTTGCTTTGTTTTGTTTTGATATGCCCAAATAGGTTGCCTGAGTGAGCTAGTTTATTTTTGCCTTTGAAGCTCTGACGTCTTGTCGCCAGATAGCTAGACCTGTTATCAGGTATATCAGTCTAGGAGTCCATTCACTTTTATTGTATGGATTCAGCCCAGGTGTCCAGGTAGCTGCTCGTCAAGTGTGTGGTACAGGCTCTGTCCTACAGTCTTAACGGGGCTGGGGTGATTGGTGTAGGTACTGGTATCTGGTGACAGCAGGGGTCACGCTCTGAACAAGGCAGGGGGCTGAGAATCATCCCCCAAGTGTCTCTGAGAAAAGCATGTCCCTCTTCCCTAGAGTGTACAGGTGGGTGTGTTCTGCAGATGGACCATGGGCCCCCAGTGCTTTTGGTTGGAAGGACTGGGAGGTATCACTTATCCTTGGGCCCTTGTCGCGGGTGGCTGGGTGACCTGAGTGGAGCCACCAGTCCTTAGGCCCCTGATTGGGGTAGGTGAAGGCAAAGCGGTGTCAACCATCAAACACTCACCTCTCCACTACACAGCTGAAACAGTTGTAGTCTGCCAACAAGGGCCTATTCTCCTGACATAGACCCACAGAGGTCCATTCAGGGGGGAAAGGTATTCAAGCTCCATGGACCGTTTATGGCTGGACAGGAGCTGCTTCTGTCTGGAGCTCCCCAGGTTAGCGGAGCTGGCAAATTATCTTTTCCCCCAAGTGCAAATTTATTCCTTCTCCAAGGGTGGGAGAATGGCTCCCGGTGCTTAACAGGGCCTATCTCAGGCCCAGGGAACTCAACAGCTGCTGAAGCTGGCTTGGGAGCAGGGGGCACGGTAAAATATATGTGAGTACTTAGCTTTTGCCAAGAGCGCCGTTCTTCTCTGGTTCCGGAGGTGTGAGTAGGCTGTACAGCTGGCTGCTTTCCCTGAGGAAACTGCAGCCAAACGCTACTACCAGCCCACCGCGGCTGCTCCTGGTAATGGTGTCTGGGGGATCCCGGTGGTTCACATCCGGCAACTCCTCTCCAGTTCTGAACCGTCTCTCCCTCCCCCTGCCACTAAGTCCATTTTCTAAGTTTGCCTTTGATGTTCAGCGTTCCTAGCTTGTCGTAAATATAATAGTTTCGCTTGTTTTTTTGGATCTTTGTTGTAAGAGGGATTGCCGTTTGGCTATTGCGCCATCTTGGCCCTGCCTCCTCTCAACAATTTTTAACGCTATGATTATCTTGTATTTCCATGCAAAGCTTATCTAGTTATCTGGCTTCTTTGATCACTTAACAAAGCCAGGATTAAGTACATCGTTCTTGATTTGGGAAGGGCAAATATGCCAGATAGTTGACTTAGGTAATTAATACTTCAAGAGATTTAAGCCCGAAAAGTGAAGGTCTGTCACCTACCTGAAGTTCTGCATGTTCCTTCAGGAGTCGATCGTATTCTTTTGAAAGTCTCTCTGATTGCATCTTCATTGTCATCACGTCATTTTGTGCCTTAGAAAGAGCTAGAAAACATCAAACAATTTGATTTTCAAATTTTTATTTGAAAACAATTTCAAATTTACAGAAAAGCTGCAAGAACTTAATAGAGAACTCCTTTCCTCAAATTCACCAACTATTAACACTGTGCTATATTTGAGTTTGGAGCCCTGGTGGTACAGTAGTTAAGAGCTTGGCTACTAACCAAAAGGCCAGCAGTTCAAATTCACCAGATGTTCCCTGGAAACCCTATGGGGCAGTTCTCCTCTGTCCTACAGGGTCGCTATAAGTCAGAACCATCTTGATAGCACACAACAACATCTGAGTTATTATCTTCTTTCTCTCATTACACACAGACACACATCCCCACACACTTAAGTACTTGAAACTTTTGAGAATAAATTGCAGTTTACTCCTTAACACTTCACTGTGTATTTCCTAAGAACAAAGACACTCTCTAATATAACCAAAATATAGTTACCAATTCAGGAAATTTAATATCAACACAATACTTTATGTAATCTATTATACATATTCCATTGGCAATTATTTCAATTATGTCCTTTTTAGTATTTTTCCCTTCTAGTCCAAGATACAGTACCAGATCACACATTGCATTTAGCTGCCATGTCTCTTTAGTTTTCTTTAATCTGGAATAGTTCCTTAGCTCCCTCAGACCATTATCCTTTAGCAGCCCACCTCTGGTCTTTTGTAACATCGGCATTTTGTAAAAATACAGGCTACTTCAAAAAAAAAAAAAAGACTATCCTTCATTTTGGTTTTGTCTGATGTCTCCTCATGATTAAATTCAGGTTACGTATACCACTTACATATGAATATGACATAAATGACACTAAATCCTTCTCAGGATATCACATCCAGAGGCCCATCTGCCCCTCACCGTTTTTTCATTTTATCATTACTATTTTCCCCTTGAAAGTAAGAAGCAATATGTGGAGAGACACTAAGACCACAAAAAACACCCTGTTCCTCATCAAAATTTATCCCCCTACATTTAGTATTCATTTACAATTCTTGCATAAACCAATCTGTATTGTGGCAGTTGCAAAATAGTGACTTTCCAACTGCACCATTCCCTCTACATTTATCAGTCAGCTTTCTACTGTAAGGAAGAGTTTTCCTTTCTTTTCCACCCATCCATCCATCATCAGTATGGACTCATGGGTTCTTATTTTTTTCAACAATTTTTAATTTGCTACTGTACTTATTTTGATGCTCAAATTGCCCCAGATTTGGCCAGTGGTAACATCTTTTGACTGTCTCCTTTTGACTATACCCCCATCAGTTTTCTGAGTATTCCTTACTTTTTGGCACAAGATTCGTCTTAAACCCTCCCTGTCTCCACCCTTGGACGCAAGTTTTATAAAAACAGAATTTATCAGAAAGGTCTGCTTTTGAAAAAAACTAACAGGAAGAAAAAATATTTTTATTATTCTTGCTAATGGACAGGTGACTATATTTCTTTAAGAACAAAGAAAATTAATTTTCTTATATAATAAAGTTGAAAAATATGGGGGTATATATAAGTGACACTTAAAGGCTTTACCTCAAGGTAATGACACATAAAAATGGCTACGGATTAGTGTTTGTCTACCAAGAAACTACAATCATAAGCCAGCAGATTCATGTCCTTAGATGCAAAAAAACAAAACAAAAAACATATTGTCATGGACTGAATTGTGTCCCCCCAAAATATCTGTCAGTTTGGCTAGGCCATGATTGTCTACCACTGTATTGTATTGCATGATTGTCTACCATTCTGTCATGTGATGTGATTTCTGTATGTGCTGTAAATCCTATCACTATAATATAATGAGATGGATTAGTGGCAGTTATATTGATGAGATGTACAAGATCAGATAGTGTCTTAATCCAATCTCTTTTGAGCTATAAGAGAGAGAAGCAAGCAGAGAGACATGGGGGGCCTGATAACACCAAGAAAGCATTGCTGGCAGCAGAGGTTCCCCAGACCAAAGGAAGACTGATGACAAGGACCTTCCCCCAGAGCCGACAGAAAGAGAAAGGCTTCCCCTGGAGCCGGTGCCCTGAATTTGGACTTCAAGCCTACTGGACTGTGAGAGAATAAACTTCTCTTCGTTAAAGCCATCCATTTGTGGTATTTCTGTTATAGCAGCACTAGATGACTAAGACACATACACACATATATATATACACACACACATACATAAATATATACATACATACTTACACACACAAATACCTGCTCCTCATGTATCAACATATTAGGCTGCAAAGACGAGGTCATTATATGAAAATCAGTATTATTCGAAAATGGAGAATGACCATATCAGATCACAAAATGGAGAGTGACTACATCATTACATAACTGCCAAATTATATCATTACATAACTGCCAAACCACTGAGAATAATGGCAAGCTAAACTGACACATAACCTTAACCGTCGCAGTCAGTGTTACTCTTGCCTCTCACCTCAGTGTTCATTACTGCCAGACATACATTGTTAATGTGCAAAATAGTTGGATAGTAGATTTTTTACTATTGTTGTAAATGCAAAATGGCAGAAAACAAGGTAGTCAATAAGTGAGGAGTAGGTGTATACATATAAATAACATTTAAGTCAACACCTTGTGGGGAAGAAGCTAATGAGCAAAATATGTAGAGGGGGGTGGAGAAGTTGGAGGTGGAGAAATTAAGAAGTCATACTTGAAAATTTTCTCTTTATATAGTACCTTCATAAATCATTTTTCCATATCTTAGAATTCTGAAATAGTTCTATCCTCAATTCTGCATCTGTAGCCTTTACAAACCAAAACCAAACACAGTGCCCTCAAGTCGATTCCGACTCATAACGACCCTATAGGACAGAGTAGAACTGCCCCATCGAGTTTCCAAGGAGCACCTGGGGTTAGCAGCCGTTGCACTTCACCACTATGCCACCAGGGTTTCCTCTGTAGCCTTTAGAAGTTCCGCATTTGTAATTTTTTTTTTTTTTTTTTAGGGTAGGAATTTTAGGGAAGAAAGCAGGCTATAGAAGTTTAAAAGCACCTTTCTGGCACAAGGAAAAGAAATTAGTTTTAATTTATAAACAATCTGGTTGCCTTTCCTCTTGAGAAGCCATTATATGGACATTTTTATATAAATGTATAAGTCATTATCAATTTAAATGCATTCTGAATCAGTATTTTATAGATAGCATCGTCAAATTAAACTTTCTGCAATGACGGAAATATTCTACATCGGCGCTGTGCACAACAGTGGCCACTAGCTACATTTGGCTATCAAGTACTTTAAATGTGGCTAGTGAACTGAGGAGTGAATTTTAAATTTTATTCAATTTTACTTAAATTAAATTTCAATTTAAATAGCCATGTGTGGCTAGTGGCTGCCTGTATTGGAAATTCAGTTCCATAATTTCCTTCATGTTTCTTATATAGATCTATAGTTCTAAATTAGGTACTGAAGACTGAATTTGACAAATTTAACGTAATGTCATTTAGTAAAGGTATGGATCAGTTATGGAAGACAGATTTTTGGTGGTTGTTAGATTTCACAAAGGCCACAGTTATAAGAGCCAAACCAAAACCAAACTCATTGTCATTGAGTCGATTCCGACTCATAGCGACCCTGTACACATTAATTTTAAATCTGAGTTCTATAAGGCATTTCCTAGAGGTTACCTGACAATGTGAAGCATGGTTAGTGTTATCTTCAGAACCTCACTAAAAATGTTTAACAGCCTGGATTCCCAGAATATAAAAGGCAAAAAAATTCCACAACCTAATAATATCTGACTAGTCTATGGATAGTTTTAAGAATGTTGGTCAGGAGCTTGTTTGGATAGAGATTGGTCTTAATGTTAAAACTGGTTTATACTTAAAACTTCTGACATGAATAAGTTACTAAGGAAATTTATTAAATCTTTTTTTCATCAGTCCCTTATTAAAAGTTACCATTTTTCTCAGGAATTGTTATGAGCATGAGTGTGTTTAGGAGGTCAATGAATTCCCTGTAGTATGAGTCTATAAAAGAAGCTGGAAAACCACTTTACAGCCTATCCAGAAGTTTCTTCTAGTCACTACTGCTATGAAGCTATAACAAAACAACTGTAGGAGAATCCTGCTTTTCTGTCATTCATCCAGTTAAGGTATGAACTGTGTTTCTTATTTTGTTTTGTATCTCAGTGGATGTTAAACCTAAGGATGACTATCTTACTGAATTCGCCCCAATTAAGGGAGGCTATTTTTTTATTTTTATTATTGTCTAGGGGCCTCTTGGACTGTTTGCCAGTCATTTTTCTGTCTCTTATTTTGTAAAAATTACAATATTGTGTTTTGGATGTCTTCTATCTCCTTCTGGAACTGTCTCTGTGACTAAGGGATTATATGGACTTGTTATCTGACAGTTGAATTTGCTTGTTTTATTTTGAACTATATTATTCTGGAAATAGAATATTATTCTGGAAATAGCATACAGAGGGAAAATATTATGGGACAAGGAGGACCGAGGTGATCCATCTAAATCACTATTTCAATTTTTTCATCTGCAAAAACGGGTTGATATCACTTGCTATCAACTTTATGGAAATGCTGAAATATTTCATGAGAATACTGGTTAGTTTTAACTAGAGACTAAGTTATAGCCTAGTCACTAGGAACTTTTTAAGGTACCTGAACCATTTAGTAATATTACAGACAATAACTGCTATTAATGTCACAGTGACACCGAAGTTGGGCAAAAATGTTTGCGTAAAATGACAAGTAAGCCAAAATTACATTTATGGAGTTATTTGCACAGCAAATGGAACTGGTGAGACTATTGTGCTGTGTAAACGTACTGTACCACTGTGATTTCTACCAGAGATAACAGATACTGCCAGCTAAGCTCTGCCAGGAAATGGAAGAGAAATTTTTTATAAGCATTGGCTCGTCAGCTAAAGTTGGGCTGTGGTACAACGGCAATAAGAATCGAGCCAGAGGAATACATTTTTTATTTGAGAAATTTCTATATGACTAATTTCCCACCACAGTTTATTTTTATTTATTTTTTGAGTACTCAAGAGTATGATACCCTGGGTCTTAATCCTCACATGTACTATTCCTTTGCAAGTGATCAATTACTGAACTGTTAATCCACAAAATACTTGGAAAGCAGACACAAGTGTCCTTTCAGTAAGTAACAAACTGTGGTTTTAATTATACTATAGCTATTTCTGGACATACTGTCAGGACCATGTAGATAAGGTCAGTTTTATTCATTACTTCAATCATTACCCACTCTTTAGAACTTACCACAGTATCTTGTATACAGTATTAATGAATAGTTTGAATTGGCAGTATCTTAAACTTCTTGCTATTGAGTGAATAAACCAGTGTTTGGAAGAAAAATTAAGATTTTCTTATGGGATTTTTAGAAAGAACTCTGAAAAACAGCAGCTTAAAAAACACAGAAATCAATGACATATTTTAGCTCAAATTCAACAATCTGTATCTGATTTCATCAGCTTCCCACAACTCCAATCTGTTTCTCTTCTTGAATTTTCTATCACAGTAAATTGCCCCCTCATCCATCCCCAATGAACAAGGCAGAAGCCTGATAGTCATTCTTGACTCCTCTCTTTTAATCCCCACATCCATCTGTTGATAAAGTTCTTTAATTCTACTTTCCTTTATATCCTCCCAATACACCCCACCCCCAACTTCATCTCTGTTACCACTGTCCTCATGTCTAGCTTTGATTTTGAAATGGGATCCTTCACCTATTTTCCCTGCTACTCTCATTCTCCACAGTTCTGTCAAAATGATTGATCCCCTACCTGAAAACTCTCCAACAGTGCCCCCAAAATGTAAACATAATAATGGCATACGAGGTCCTTCATAATGGGTCCTTGGCCTAACTCTCACCACTGCCTCCATCTTATTTTATGCTCCAGTCGCACTGAAGTCCTTACAGTACCTCGAGAGTGCCATACTCTTTCAGTTACATGCTACTCATTTTGTATAATACAGGTAGTTCCTGACTTACAAGGTATTTGAGTTACGATGAATCACACTAACGACCATCTTTTTTCTTTGGACATCTTATCATTAGTAATATATACTACATACAATGTTGCAGCTCACAATTTGCTGATGTTATCATTCTCAGATATTCACTTGCAGACGTTTATTATGTAATGTTCCCAGCCCCCAAAGACAAATAAATATCAGATTTATACACATATTGATAATAAAAGGCAATGCTAACGAAAACTAAAAAAAAAAAGAAGTATTCGACTTACATCAGAATTGACTGACAATGGAACAGAACCCTGGTGTAAGTTGGGGACCCTGTTGTAAATTGTTGTACATCCTTGTCCTTAATCTCTCTGCCTCACTCACTCCCTTCCATTTCATCTGGCTATTTAATATTCATCCTCTAAAACACCATGAAGTCTTCCTTGATCTCCATCCACTCTTGGCTCCTACTGCATCTTGAGTTCACCTTTATCATAGCACTTACCAGCTGAAGTACAACGACGTCCCCACTAGACTGTGGAATACTCAAGTAACAAAGCTGTGTCTTATCTCTGGGTCCTGAGCATGCAGCACAGTGCCTAGCACATGGTAGGTGCTTAAAATATGCTCCCTGTTGAACACATTCATGCTAAGTGAAATATATCAGACACAAAAGGGCAAATACTATATGATTCCACTTATATAAAATATCTAAATAGGCAAATGCAGAGAGACCAAAGTTTATCAGTGGTTATAAGGGGCAGGTGGGAAGGGGAACGGGGTAGTTACTGCTTAAAGGACATTGAGTCTGTTAAGGGTGATGAAAACATTTGGAAATGGCTAGTGCTGATGGTTGTACAACATAGTGAACATACTTAATGCCGCTGAATCGTACATGTAAAAAAAGTTGAAATGACAAATGTTTTAGTGTATACATATTTTTACCACAATAAAAAACATAATGCTAAAAAGCAAAAACAAACAAACATATTCCCTGAGGGAAGGAAAGAATGGACAAATGAAAAGTGAAAGCTTTAAGCGTCTGAAAAATTCACGTTTGGAACCAGTTCATTTCCTGACAATATGATAAAACCAAAAACACCAAACCGAGTGCCGTCAAGTCAGCTGCGACTCATAGCGACCCTATAGGACAGAGTAGAACTGCCCCATAGAGTTTCCAAGGAGCGCCTGGCAGATTCAAACTGCTGACCCTTTGGTTAGCAGCCGTAGCATTATGCCACCAGGGTTTCCAATATGATAAAAATCAGGTTAAAAATATGTGCTGTTACTTTAGTCACCTGATAAGAATCTTGGTTGTAACTCAAAACAATCGTATCTTCGATAAAAAAATATTCAGGATAGCTGGAGAGTCACAAAGCAAACAGACCATTGTTGAAATATCTTGATGAAAACAGACTCATG
The DNA here is from genome assembly GCF_030014295.1 of Loxodonta africana. NCBI lineage: Eukaryota > Metazoa > Chordata > Mammalia > Proboscidea > Elephantidae > Loxodonta > Loxodonta africana. Next base: position 41,845,517 of record NC_087349.1, read on the forward strand.
TTAAAAAATCTCAGGCTACTCTAGGTTTAAAACAAAACAAAGCAAAAAACCAACAAGCAGTATCACAGAATCCAGTTTAAAAAAACCCAAAATGCTGACTCTAGGACTAGGCAGGAAATATGTAAGATAAGCCTGTAGTAGTGCTAGAACATCTTGGAGTGCTAGAAAGTAAGGACATGTTCAAAAAACAAAAAATTCACAATAATGGAGATATGTCAAAGGAACACAGGAGACTACTGAAAGCGTTCTCAATAGCCAAAGCTGGAACAGCTTGATCAAAAGATAAAATAGTATTAAATTATTACCCAAAATATAAGATAAATACCCATGAGTCCATACTGATAAACGAATGAATGAATGGGATAGAACAGACAAATCTCCTGTGCAGAATTCCAAATAATTTATGTAGATATGCCACCCTCAAGGAGGTGGAGCTTAATTCCCTACTCCTTAAGCAAGGGCTGCAAATAGTAACTTCCTTCCGAAGACTACAGTATGAACTTAATGCACTGAATGTATGTTAATGGTAGTGGGATAATTTGGAAAAAGAGATCGAAAATGGTTGCACAATTTGAAGAGTGTAATCAATGTCACTGAAGTGTACATGTAGAATGTGATAAAATATTGTATGTGTTGTGTGTATATTACAATTAGTGAAATAAATCTCCCCAGAAGATACTCAATTATAAAGGGAAAAAGGGTATCTTTATAATGGGGAAACCTAACAGATAACACCTTAACCAAGTGATCAGAGTCAACATCACTAGTACTGAGAGAAATGTACAGCATGTGCCTCTCGATATGCTGTACTGGGAAGAACACAGCATCGTATCTGTGGTATTCTTGCTAGAAGTATATAAACTGAATCTAATTGGAGGAAACATCAGATAAACCTATGTCAAGGGACATTGTACTCTTCAAATCTGTCAATACCCCGATATACAAAGAAAACAGGATTAAAGGAGACGAAAGAGTCGTGGTGGTACAGTGGTTAAGCCCTTGGCTGCTAACTGAAATGCTAGAGGTTCGAACCTATCAGCTGCTTCATGGGAGAAAGATGTTACAGTCTGCTTGTGTAAATACTTACTACCTTGGAAACCCTATGAGGCAGTTCTACTCTGTCCTACAGGGTCTCTATGAGTCAGAATTAACTAAACAGCAATGGTTTTTTTAAAGAGACTAAAGTGACATGACAATGTAAAGCAATGCATGAACTAGAATTTTCTTCTGCTAAAGGACATTTTTGGGACATTGATGAAATGTGAATAAGGTCTGTAACATTATATCAATGTTAATTCCCTGATTTTGCTAACTGTATTGTAGTTCGTCCTTTTTTTTTCTTTATTTTTACTGTGGTAAGTACACAAGTATCAAAACATTTGCCATTTCAACAATCTTCACATGTACAGTTCAGTGACAAGGCATGTCCTCTTTTTTTTTAAATTTTCACTGTGCTTTAAGTCAAAGTTTACAAATCAAGTTAGTCTCTCATACAAAACCTTATATACACCTTGCTATATATTCCTAGTTGCTCTCCCCCTAATGAGACAGCACATTCCTTCTCTCCACCCTGTGTTTCCGCGTCCATTCAGCCAGCTTCTGTCCCCCTCGGCCTTCATATCTCCCTTCCAGACAGGACCTGCCCACATAGTCCCATGTGTCTACTTGATCCAAGAAGCTCACTCCTCACCAGTATCATTTGCTGTCTTGTAGTGTAGTCCAATCCCTGTCTGAAGAGTTGGCTTCGAGAATAGTTCCTGTCTTAGGCAAACAGAAGGTCTGGGGACCATGACCTCCAGGATCCCTCTGGTCTCAGTCAGATCATTAAGTCTGGTTTTCTTACTAGAATCTGGGGTCTGCATCCCACTGTTCTCCTGCTCCTTCAGGATTCTCTGTTGTGCTCCCTGTCCTGGCAGTCATTGGTTGTAGGTGGGCACCATCTAGTTTTTCTGGTCTCAGGCTGACGCAGTCTTTGATTTATGTGGCCCATTCTGACTCTTGGGCTCATACTTACCTTGTATCTTTGGTGTTCTTCCTTCTCCTTTGCTCCAGGTGGGTTGAGACCAATTGCTGCATCTTAGATGGCTGCTTGCTAGCGTTTAAGACCCCAGATGCCACTCTCCGAAATGGTATACAGAATGTTTTCTTAATAGTTTTTATTATGCCAATTGGCATGTCCTTGTTTTTATGGAGTATTCACTGAATTCTTTAGGGTAGAGTGGCATTACATCTGCAACTTATTCTCAAATGGTTAAAAAATATGTATGTGTGTATATCTATCTATACCCACTGCCATTGAGTCGATTCCGACTCATAGCGACCCTACAGGACAGAGTAGAACTGCCCGATAGAGTTTCCAAGGAGCGCCTGGCGGATTCGAACTGCCGACCTCTTGGTTAGCAGCCGTAGCACTTAACCACTGTGCCACCAGGGTTTCCATATCTATCTATATGTCTCATATATATTATATGTATATATGGAGAGAGTGGGAGAAAAGGGCAAAGCAAATGTAAAATGTTACCACATGGGGGACAAGTGAAGGGTATAGGGGAATTCTTTGCATTATTCTAGAATCTTTTCTGTGAGACTGAAATTATGTCTGAATACAAAGTTAAAGGAAAAAAAAATTTTGCTGTGAAGTAGAGCAGAGAAATGACACAGTAACTGGAGGGCAATATGGGGTACAGGGAAGTTTTTATTTTTTTGAATAGGTGACATCAGAAGATTTTTGTCGGATGACAGAAACAAAGTCCTTGAGAAGGATAGTGAAACTGGGATCCAGAGCACTCAAATAGGGTTTGAAACTTAATCCATCATAACTCAAGGGCAGGCACAGAGTTTGGGGCCACATGCAGTCAGGTTAATAGTTTTGGTGGTAAGAAGATGAGGAAGTTTTTTCTGATTAATTCTTTGTGCTCAATGAAGCAGAGGGATTTAGAATTTTGAAGTGAGATGAGAAATACCTAAAATAGTTTTGGAGAGGGGAAAAGTGGACATTTTAGAGAAGTATAATAGGGTCATTGTGATGACAGTTGAATTTAGTGATCATTTATTTATAGCAAGATGCTGGGCAAGCAACACTCAGATGTTTGGGTGGAGGTACCGAGACGGTGGACATTTGACTATTACTATGGCTAGATTTTTGCCAGGGGAACTTTCAGAGATAGAGAGAGTTGAGAGAGATAAGCAGTTTGCAAGAGCATAATTATGATGAATCATGACATATAAATTGGGTAAGAGGGAAAAGAGGGCACCAACGTCAGGGTTTGGGAATGAGATTTACTGAATATCTGTTACATACCAGCCTAGAACTTATGCTAGGTGAATATGCTGGTGACACACAGATGACTTAGCTGTGGCCCTAAACAGTACTTACAATCGAAAGAAAAATAAACAAGGATAACTTCTACAGAGTGCACTATCAGACATGTACCTATGGAGGAGTGTGAGGCACAGAAGGGTGGCACCCAACCCAGCTTGAAGGGAAGAGGTTTCAGGGAGGCTTCCTGGAAGTGGCAATGTTGGAGCTGAAGGATTAGCATAAGCTATCTAGGAAAACGAAGGAGGAAGAGCATCATAGGCAGACAAGACCACAAGGGAAAAGGTGAAAAATAATGAAACAGCTTCCTCTCTGAGAAGAACTAAAAGCAGAGGTATAAAATTTAAATTGGAGAAGGGTCAGAGGCAAGGCTGGGGTGACACCAAGGGTCAGATCACAAAAGACTAGGTTTGCCATCTTGAAGAGCCATAAAGGCGACATGGAGCCAACTGTTGTTGTTGTTAGGTGCTGTCGAGTTGGTTCTGACTCATAGCAACTCCATGGACAACAGAACAAAATACTGCCCAGTCCTGTGCCATCCTCACAATTGTAGTTATATTTGCGTCTGTTGTTGCAGCCACTGTGTCAATACATCCTGCTGAAGGTCTTCCTCTTTTTTCGTTGATCCTCTACCCACCGTGATGTCCTTCTGCAGGGACTGGTTGCTCCTGATAACATGTCCAAAGTACCTGAGATGAAGTCTCGCTATCATTGCTTTTAAGGAGCATTCTGGCTGTACCTCTTCCAAGACAGATTTGCTCATTCTTCTGGCAGTCCATGGTATATTCAATATTCGTGGCCAACACCGTAATTCAAAGGTGTCAATTCTCCTTTGGTCTTCCTTATTTGTTGTCCAGCTTTCGCATGTATATGAGACAACTGAAAATACCATGGATTGAGTCAGGCACAGGCCTTAGTCCTCAAAGTGACACCTTTGCTTTTTAACACTTTGAAGAGGTCGTTTGCAGCAAATTTGCCTAACGCAATACATCCTGGAGCCAATAAAGAGTTTTAAATAGTGCAGAGGCAAGATCAGATCTGGAGTTCTGAAAAACCACCTTGGAAGCAATGTGAGGAGGCCAAACTAATGACAGAGAAACCAGACTGGGAAATGTTAAAGCAGACCCTGCACGCAGAGGAGTAAGACGTTTCTGGGATGGAAACTAACCTGTCCAAATACAGACCAAAATAAATGAGTAAAACCAAAGATGGTTCTGTTTTTCTTATGTAACAAATGGAGGGAGAAATCAAGGACTTTTTTTGGCGTCTCTCTCAATTTCTTGACCTACATATAAATAGGCGTGAGTGCCTGCTCATACCTTCTGGGGTACTGGGAATAGGAATGAGGTTCCCAGGTAAAGTGCATTTGGATTTAGAAAAGACAGGGACTCAAGGAATGCTGGTATTTATACAGATAAGTGGCACTCTGTCCCAGAGAAATGGTAAATAGGTTTTCTAACTTAATAAATAAAATCAGCTGCACTGTATGCACTGTTGGTAAAAGAAATAATAGCCAAATGAAGACTCTTCCATTAATCTTAGTTAGGTTGCTATAATCTATTTAAGAAAAAAATTATGGCTCTGTTACAAAGCAACAAAAAATTACAAACTATATTAAGTAACACTCAAGCCTTGGGCTTAAAAATCAGGATGTACTTTTCAGGTAAAGCACTGTGTAAGTACAGATCAATCAAAACGGCTTTGAAAAGGTATGCTATGTAAAGCAAATTTGTGTGTGCATAGAAACAAACTGTGGAATCTAGAATTACTAACTATTGGATATGAGAATTGAAAGGAGTCAATTTTGTTTGACTCTAAAAAAAGAACTAGTAGTTTTTTTTTTTTTTATTGCGCTTAGGTGAAAGTTTTGGCTCAAGTTAATTTCTTATACAAAAATTTATACACATATTGTTATGTGACCCTAGTTGCTCTTCCTTTAATGTGACAGCACCCTCCCTCTTTCCAGCCCATGTTTCCCACGTCCATTCAACCAGCTCTTACCCCTTTCTGCCTTCTCATTCTGCCTCTGGACAGGAGCTGCCCATTTAGTCTCCTGTATCTACCTGAACTAAGAAGCACACTCTTCGAGAGTATTATTTTATATTTTATAGTCCAGTCTAATCTTTGTCTGAAGAGTAGGCTTTGGGAATGGATTTAGTTCTGGGTTAAGAGAGTGTCCGGAGGCCAGAACTAGTAGTTCTATTACACATAAGCATACACAATTTCTTAAATTTTCTGATCAATATATTCAACAAACACAAGTGCAGAACAAATTTTATAACATCAGCAGCACAAATCAATCTTTTCAGTATCACCATATTTATGCTGAAAAAGGTACTCTTCTTTATCTGAAGACCCTAAAGTAGGGATCAGCAAACTATTTCTGAAGAGAGCCAGGCAGTAAATGTTTTCATCTTTGTGGGTCATAAGGCCTTTCCTGCAACTACTCTGCCACCATAGACAACACGTAAACTAATGGGCTGGCTGTGTTATACTAAAAGTTAATTTATATAAACAAGGCGGCAAGCTGGATTTGGACCATGGGCCATAGTTTGCTGCCTCCTGCCCTAAAATACTACCACTCACATGTCAGTTTGTTGTACTGTGGTAGCTTGCGTGATGCTGTGAGGCTGGAAACTATGCCACTGGTATTTCAAATACCAGCAGGGTCACCCATAGTGGACAGGTTCCAGTAGAGCTTCCAGACTAAGACTAAGAAAGAAGGACCTGGAGATCTACTTTAAAAAAAAAAAAAAAAAAGGCCAATGAAAACCTTATGAACAGCAGAACACTGTGTGATACAGTGCCAGAAGATAAGCCCCTCAGGTTGGAAAGCACTCAAAATAGAAGTGGGGAAGAGTTGCCTTTTCAAAGTAGAGTTGACCTTACTGACGTGGTTGGAGTAAAGCTTTCAGGATCTTAATTTGTTGATGTAGCATGACTCAAAACAAGAAGAAACAGCTGCAAACATTCATTAATAATTGGAATATGGAATGTACAAAGTATGAATCCAGGAAAATTGGAAGTTATCAAAAATGAAATGGAAAGTATAAACATCAGTATCACTGGTATTGGCCGTTCTGTATCAGACAATCATATGGTCTACTATGTCAGGAATGACAAATTGAACAGGAATGATGTTGCATTCATCGTCAGAAAGAACATTTTCATATCTATCCTAAAGTACAATGCTGTCAGTATAATATCCATATGCCTACAAGGAAGAGCAATGAATATAACTATTATTCAAATTAACATACTACCACTAATGCCAAAGATGGAAAAATTGGAGATTTTTACCAACTTCTGCAGTCTGAAATGGATCAAACATAACAATCAAGATGTATTGATAATTACTGGTGACTGGAATGTGAAAGCTGGAAACAAAGAAGAAGGATTTGTAGTTAGAATTAGAAAATAGGACCTTGGTGATAGAATTTTACAAGACCAACAACTTATTCACTGCAAATACCTTTTATCAACAACATAAACAGTGACTATACACATGAACCTTGCTAGATGGAATACACAGGAATCAAATTGACTACATCTGTGGAAAGAGATGAACAAGAAGCCCAATATCATTAGTCAGAACAAGGCCAGGGGCTGACTATGGAACAGACTATCAATTGCTCTTATGCAAGTTCAAGCCGAAGCTGAAGAAAATTAGAAGTCGTCCACAAGATACAAAGTACGACCTTGAGTATAACCCATTCAAATTTAGAGACCATCTCAAGAACAGATTTGATGCACTGAACACTAAAAACTGAAGACCAGATGAGTTGTGGGATGACATCACACATGAAGAAAGTAAAAGATCATTAAAAAGACAAGAAAGAAAGAAAAGACCAAAATGGCTGTCAGAAGAGACTCTGAAACTTGCTCTTGAATGTACAGCAGCTAAAGCGAATAGAAGAAATGATGAAGTAAAAGAAGTGAACATAAGATTTCAAAAGACAGCTCAAGGAGACAAAGTATAATGAAATGTGCAAAGACCTGGAGTTTGAAAACCAAGCCGGAAAAACACGCTCAGCATTTCTCAAACTAAAAGAACTGAAGAAAAAATTCAAGCCTTGAGTTGCAATACTGAAGGATTCTAAGGGCAAAATACTGAAAGAAACAGGAAGCATCAAAAGAAGATGGAAGGAATACATAGAGTCATTGTACCAAAAGAACTGGTCAATGTTCAGCCATTCCAGGAGGTAACATATGATCAAGAACTGATGGTACTGAAGGAAGAAGTCCAAGCTGCACTGAAGGCACTGATGAAAAACAAGGCTCCAGAAATTTATGGAATACCAATTGAGATGTTTTCAACAAATGAACACAGCTCTGGAGGTGCTTACTTGTCTATGTCAAGAAATTTGGAAGACAGCTACCTGGCCAACCAACTGGAGGTCCACATTTGTCCCCATTTTAAATAAAGGCAATGCAACTGAGTGTGGAAATTATGAAACAGTGTCATTAATATCACACACAAGTAAAATTCTGCTGAAGATAATTCAAAAATGGTTGCAGCAATACATTGACAGGGAAAGTTTAGAAACTCAAACCATATTAAGAGGAAATGGAATAAGAAATACCATTGCTGATGTTAGATGGATCTTGGCTGAAAGCAGAGAACACCAGAAAAATGTTTACCTGTGCTTCACTGACCACATAAAGGCATTCAACTGTGTGGGTCATAACAAATTATGGATAACATTGCAAAGAATGGGAATTCCAGAACACTTAATTGTGTTCATGCAGAATCTGTACATTGACCAAGAGGGGGCTGTTCGAACAGAACAAGGGGATACTGCGTGGCTTAAATTCAGGAAAGGTGTGTGTCAGGGTTGTGGCCTTTCACCATACTTATTCAATTCGTATGCTGAGCAAATAATCTGTGAAGCCAGTCTACGTGAAGAAAAATATGGTATCATAATTGGAGGAAGACTCATTAACAACCTGTGTTATACAGATGACCCAACTTTGCTTGCTGAAAGCAAAGAGAACTTGGAGCACTTTACTGATGAAAATCAAAGATGACGGCCTTCAGTATGGATTACAGCTGAACATAAACCAAACAAAAATCCTCACAACTGGACCAACAAGCAACATCATGATAAGCAGAGAAAAGACTGAAGTTGTCAAAGATTTCACTTAACTTGGATCTACAATCAACACCCATGGAAACAGTAGGCAAGAAATCAAAAGATGCACTGCACTGGGCAAATCTGCTGCAATAAAGACCTCTTTAAAGTGTTAAAAATCAAAGATGTCAATCAGAGGACTAAGATTCACCTGACCCAAGCTATGGTATTTTCAATTTCTACATATGCATGTGAAAGCTGGATAATAAATAAGGAAAAACGAAGAATTGATACCTTTGAATTATGGTGTGCTGAAGAGTACTGAATATACCACAGACTGCCAAAAGAATGAAAAAATGTGTCTTAGAAGAAGTACAGCCAGAATGATCCTTAGAAGTGAGGATGGCCATGTTATCAGGAGGGACCAGTCCCTGGAGGACATCATGCTTGGTAAAGTAGATGGTCAGTGAAAAAGAACAAGACCCTCAAGGAGATGAACTGACACTGTGGCTGCAACCATGGGCTCAAACGTTAACAATGACTGTAAGGATGGTATGTGATCAGGCAGTGTTTAGTTCTGTTGTACACAGGGTAGCTATGAGTTGAAACCAACTGGACGGCACCTAACAACAGCCCTAAAATAATACTTGTAAGCTTTATCAGCTTCTCTTAGATTATAACTTTTACTCAAGTGAACTGTAAACATATCAGCACATCAGAAGAGGGTTGAAATTATGCTGAAAAATTTAAGATATCTCCTAAAAAGTTTTCCTTCTTTTTATCTCTATCAATTTTTCTCATAGAAAGAATAAAGGCTACGCAGATAGGGGATGTTGCCATGAGATTTACCTTCAGGTTGAAAAGTTTTTCCTCCTTTAATTTTCGAGTTCATTTCCCTCACTGACTGCTTCCTATCCATTTCAAAAGTGATTGAGTCATGAAACAATAGAGGGGACAACTTGGATGAGAAGATGGTAAGTTCAATTTAGGATATGTTAATTTGAGACCCAGGTTGGATTTTCACATGGAAATGCCCACCAAGCAACATCTACAGCAAAAACTCACACTCCAGTTTCTAAAACAAAAACTAATTTCACTGGTGTTCATCTAAACATTAAGCAACTAAAACACCCTGGGCCTGATTAATATAGTCCCAAGACACCCACAATGGTATCGTACCTTGGTTTTACAAATTAATCCCAGATTTAATTAGGAAATGAACAACGCAAACATCTAACGCTGCATATTTTACCAATTAGCAGGTTTTGAGAAGTTTTTCTCCTTTTTCAATTTAGAAAGTTTGTATAATATTTTACCTTAAAAATCAGGCTACCTTTTTATTATGACATACAAAAAAGCAATCCTAAATGGATTTGGAAAATAAATTTTATCACAGAAAAATTATCCCTAAACTTGAGGAAAATATTTTAAATTAGTTTTGATGAATTTTCAGATGTTGAAAATTAAAGTCTAAATTTTACGTCATCCCCATTTAACTTGGAAAGTTTTGCTGTTGAAGTTACTAAGAGAAAACAATAACAACACTTAACAATTTATTGAATGTTAACATAGGTCATGCACAGTGCTATGTGCTCCACGAAAACACTGCTCAGAGTAACTAACTTCCCTAAAAGCACACAAAAGCTAGTGAGAGTAGAGTCTCAAAATCAAGTCTGAGTGACTTCAAACTCTGGATTCCTCAATACTAGTTAGACTGTTTTCAGCATCTTTAAATAAATTACACAAGGTAATTCTTAAACAGATTCAAACATTTGAGAGCTATTTTATTTTCTCCTTTCTAATTCTCTATAAAATTTTTTAATTCTCTATAAATTAGTTGAGAAAAGACTCTTTCTGGCTCTACATTTTATTGTTGAAAATCTGCTGCTTTCCTTGTACTTACTTTAGAATTCAGAAGTTTTAAGCATGGTACTCGCGGCCCCCTCCCCCCGTATCTTGCCTCAGCTTCCTTACTGGCTTCCCACTCTACCCTGCCATAAACCATAAACTCAGTCATGATGGCCTTTCACCCTTGGTCTAAGTGTGTTCCTGAGGCTAGGGCGAACACACTCACCATCTATCTCTGTCTTCTGGAATCCCTGTTACCCCTCAAACTCAGCTCATATAATATCTACACCATGAATTTTTCCCTGACTCTGCCAGTAAGATTCAATTACCCTCTCCTCTTTGGTACCATGGCCCTTTGTGTTCTATCTTTATTTTGGCTTTTATTACCCCTTGCCTTATGTTTTTATTACTGGTGAGTTTATCTACCTTTCTTACCAGACATCCTTGAAGATTAGGATGACAAGCTATTTATGGGTATTCTGAGCTAAAGCCTCCATGTTGCTAAAACCCTTTTAACATGTAACCATCTAGGAACATGTGACCATCTGCAGAACCCCAATCCCAGGAACTGATGCTAGAAAAACTGTTGCAGAGAACAAAAACCACGAAGGTTGTAGGGGCATTCTATTAAGCAGAAGAATATGCTACTGATCCACTGCAGAGGGCAAAGAGGTGAAGGTTTTTCAGGAAAATAATTTTATGTGAAGATTTACTGAAATGAAATGTCAAGTCAATTCCAACTCATAGTGACCCTATAGGACAGAACAGAACTGTCCCAAAGGGTTTCCAAAGAGTAACAGGTGGATTCAAACTGCCGACTTTTTGGTCAGCAGCCAAGCCCTTAACCACTGAACCACTAGGGCTCCAATAACTACAGTCATAATAAAAATTATGATATACCTATATTGGAAGGATGGGGGATGGGAACTGTGTGAGGAATTAGGTGAGATAAGAGAGCTAAGTCCTCGTCTTTCGTATTAGAAAGTCAAGGATAATATGGCACACTGAAAGATTAAGAAATAGCAACCGAAACATTGCATTTAGAAATCTGGAGATGTTTATCAGAAGAAATAGCTAAATGAACTGAATATAGTTGTTTCTTGGGAGTGGGCTTTAGGGGACTGCTGTTTTTTCATTACAAACTTTGTAGTATACTATTTGACTTCTAAAATTATATAATGTAAAACTCTGATTGAAAAAAAACTAGTGACTCTATATGATTACCCTCTCTTATGAACATTATAGTGTCTAACTAGAGTTATAATCATGTAAGCAAAGGCTCTCATAGTTGGAAAGAGCTCCAGATATCTAGAGAACTAGTTTCAATTTTTATTTTCCAATGATGAAACTGAGGCCTATAGAGGCTAAATGGCTTACCTAAGTTCACAACAGTATAAATGGGACTACAACTCACATTTCATTGTTCTAAGTTTACTGATTCTTGAGCCTTTTATGCATAAAACATATAAGAACCTTTGTGGTATGGTATGTAGAGTAGTCCCAAACAATTAAAAGAAAACTCTTTGTATTTTTTTCTCTTCAGCCTCCTGTTACTCACTCACTTGAAAAGGACAATGAAAAATAAGCATTTGCTTCCCAACAGCTGCCAGAACTGTTATTACTATAATGCCTAAGTGCCACAACCACCAACAGCTGTAAGCACAAAGGCAATTAGCAGGAAGCACCTGTAATCTCATACAGGATTTCCAGAGAAATCTGTGGTCACGAAACTAGAAAAAGATACAGAGATATGAAGGACTGCTAGAACATTATGGAGCACACTGCTGGTGTAATAGGTTGGACCTGAGATCTCCATTATAAGCATCTAAGGAAAGGATTCTTCAACCCAATTACATCTCTGGCTCTATCAACCTGCCTCCTCCTGGTCTATAACCTTTTTAAGCTCAGCCAATGCTGCTGCTAAATGCTACAGTTAAAAGGGGTCTTACAGACGATCATCCAGTTTATCTGCCTCACTACCTGGATGAGGAAGCTGAAAGCTAAAGGGATGAAACAATTTGTCCAAGGCCAAACAACTGCTAAGTAGTAGGGCAGGGCCAAAGATCTGCTTTCCCCAACACCAAGTCCACCATTCTTTCATAATCAACAGTGTTCAAATCCTGTCTCTCATTTTAGATGAGGAATTGAGGCCTAAAGACTTGCCCAAGGGTACAGAGGTAATTAGTCGCAACCAAGGTCTAGTACCGAAATCTTAATATAACTTTTCTTTACCCACTGAAGGAAAGTGAGTTTATATATGAGATGATGAGAAGTCACATGATCTTGTTCTACAAAATGAAGTTCTAAAACAAAGATAAACATCTGATTTGAATACTCAGTTGGCCGTGGGTTTTCTGAGAGCATTCCCTCTCTGTTATTTCTGCAAAGAATTCATTCTGGGAGCATTTCAGGTTTCTACTCCCAACATATACCTCTGAACACAAATGTTTTTCCCGGGAAGTCTCAGCCTTAGAAAAATAAACGGGCTGGGCCTTTGACCTCATCATTTCCCGGAGACTTTGCAGAGAAATACGTTAATAGGTCACTGTTTTAATTTACAATTGTTTTCTGCAAAGATATTAAACCACCAATTAATTTTTTCACGTGTCCATCTCTGTACATCATCTGCAAATGCTTTCTCTTTGATGAATAAATATTTGGGTACATCGTCAGTGGAGATACTGCTTAATCTTGAAGACCTAATCTGAATACTGTGTATTCCCATTAATATCCTAAAAAGGCATATCAAGTACTGCCACATAAGGGCAGGGGATTACTTTGCAGTGAAAATTATTCATAGAATTATATTTGGTCATTGCTAAACTACCTGAATATAAATTCAGTTTTAAATTACAATTAGCTGCATTTTAACTGTTCAAGATGTCAGATACTTTACTGAGCAGTTTTTTCACACTTCCATAAAAACGTGCTTTCAAATGAACTTTTAAAGCCAATTCATAGCTTCAAATGAAATAGTGAAAGCATAAACAGTGAATGTTTAATGTATTTTAAACATTACTATATCCTGCCTCTAAAGAAGGAATACATACTCACTGTTAAGGGCCAAGAAACCATAACATAAAACATGCAATGCTTTTCATGACTTGAGGACCCCCAGAATTCTGTTTATACAATGGATGTTCTACAAAATTAGATGTTGTAGATATGTGAACCTCTATAGATCACCCAAGTAAATTAATGCTAAATTTCCATAGAGGAGCACCAGTTTGGGGCAGGGATTAAATGTGTTACTAACATAATTGCAGCAAAGAAGATCAAGAAATACATTACATATACACTCAGAAAACTGAGTGTCTTGAAGCATGTCACAATTTGGAAAAGCAGACAATTTGGGTCAGGGTCAATGTACTTTTTTGATTCCTGGTGTCTTTGTTCCTGTATTCATCAACTGCAGCAGGACTCCTCAAACTTTAATGTACATAACAATATACATAAACAAGGTAGTAATTTTTTGGCTTCTCTTTTCCATTACACAAATTATTTGATATTTAAATAAATTCACCACGTTTCTCAATGCTTATTCAGAAAGCTAGTTAAAAACACACATACACACACACCCCTCACTAATTCTTCCAATTCCCACACTCAGCTAACACTCAACTATCTGGGTTCAGAAGTAGTATAGATATACAGATAAATAAAATGCATAAATGAACTCAAAGTCTCATTTTAGTTTCATATGTATAGAATAATGAACCTACTTTTAAAAATTACTTTAGCAGACGCTGAAGAATTACCCATACATTAGTACATTTACTGAGAATAGTGAATGGTAAGAGAGTTCAGGAGAAGAATCAAAAGATTATAGTAGAAATTTGATTCTGAGGTCACTATGATACTTAGCACTTATTGCTTTAGAGTCTAAATAAAGACACATTTTTTAGGTTTCCCTAGTATATTTTTTGCACACACATCTGTTACTCTGTTGTACTGTGGTAGCTTGAATGTTGCTGTGATGCTGCAAGCTATGCTATCAGTATTTCAAACACCAGCAAGTCACCTATGATGGACAGGTTTCAGCGGAGCTTCCAGACAAAGACAGGCTAGGAAGAAGGACTTGGCGGTTTATTTTTGAAAAAATTAGCCAGTGAAAATCTTATGGATAGCAGTGGAACACTGTCTGATATAGTGCTGGCAGATGAGCCCCTCAGGTTGGAAGGCACTCAAAATACAACTAAGGAAAAACTGCCTCCTCAAAGCAGAGTCGATTTTAATGACATGGATGGAGTCAAACTTTCAGGATCTTCATCTGCTGATGTAGCATGACTCAAAATGTGAAGAAACAGCTGCAAACATCAATTAATAATAGGCATGTGGAATGTACGAAGTATGAATCTAGGAAAATTGGAAATTGTCACAAGTGAAATGGAACGTATAAACATCGATACACTAGCCATTAGTGAGCTGAAATGGATTAGTACCGGCCATTTTGAATCAGATAATCATACGGTCGACCATGCTGGGAATGACAAATTGAAGAGGAATGGTATCGCACTAATCATTAAAATGAACGCTTCCTGAAGTGCGATGCTGTGAGTGATAGGATAATACCCACACGCCTATAGGGAAGATCAGTTAATATGACTATTATACAAATTTATGCACCAACTACTAATGCCAAAGATGAAGAAACTGAAGGTATTTATCAGCTTCTGCAGTCTGAAATGGAACAAACATGCAATCAAGATGCATTGATAATTACTGGTGATTGGAATGTGGAAGTTGGAAACCAAGAAGGACTGGTAGTTGGAAAATATGACCTTGGTGATAGAAATGACACTGGAGGTTTCATGACAGAATTTTGCAAGACCAACGACTTTTTCATTGTAAATACTATTTTCAATAAGATAAGTGGCAACTATACACATGGGCATCCCAGATGGAATACACAGGAATCAAATTGACTATATCCGTGTAAAAAGACAATGGAGAAGCTCAATATCATCAGTTAGAACAAGGACAGGGGCTGACTGTGGAACAGACCATCAATTGCTCATATATAAGTTCAAGTTGAAGTTGAAATTAAAACAAGTCCATGAGAGCCAAAGTATGACCTTGAGTATATCCCACCTGAATTTACAGACCATTTCAAGAACAGATTTGGTGCACTGAATGCTAATGACTGAAGACCAAATAAGTTGTGGAAGGACATCATATATGAAGCAAGCAAGAGGTCAATAAAAAGACAGGAAATAAAGAAAAGACCAAAATGGATGTCAGAAGAGACTCTGAAACTTGCTCTTGAATGTAGAGAGCTGAGCAGAAGATTTCAAAGAATGGCTTGAGAAGACAAAGTAAATTATTATAAAAAAATGTGCAAAGACCTGGAGCCAGAAAACCAAAAGGGAAGAACTTGCTCGGCATTTCTCAAGCTGAGAGAATTGAAGAAAAAATTGAAGCCTCGAAATGCAATGCTGAAGGATTCTACAGGGAAAATATTAGATGATGCAGGAAGCATCAAAAGAAGATGGAAGGATACACAGAGTCACTATACCAAAAAGAATTGGTCGACGTTCAACCACATCAGGAGGTAGGATATGATCAAGAACCCATAGTACCGAAGGAATAAGCTCAAGCTGCACTGAAGGCACTGGTGAAAAATAAGGCTCCAGGAATTGATGGAATACCAATTGAGACGTTGTGACAAATGGATGCAGCGCTGGAGGGGCTCACTTGTCTATGCCAAGAAATTTGGAAGACAGCTACCTGTTCAACTGACGGGAAGAGATCCATATTTGGACCCATTCCACAGCAAGGTGAGCTAACAGAATGCAGAAATTATCAACAATATCATTAATATTGCAAAAAAAAAAACCACACGCAAGTAAAATTTTGCTGAAAATCAATCAAAAGTGGCTGCAGTAATACATTGACAGACAATTGCCAGAAATTCAAGCCAGAT